>NC_139806.1:34900244-34985244 GCF_963457635.1 Microchirus variegatus | reverse complement strand
CCAAAACAGGAGGGATGAAGGAGGGGTGGGAAGGGGGGGGGGGGGATACATTAACTCTTATCTCGCTGTGTTTGGCATTGCGTATCCCCGGATGCGCTCTTTCTCTCACTGTCTTCTTCTCCTTCGCTTGCCCCTGCTTTCTCCTTTCTTTCCACGCTCCCTTCCTTCCGTTCCTCGCCTCTCGGAATATCTCGCATTCAGCGCACACGGATGTGCGTTTTTGTGCCTCCGTGTGTGTGTGTGTAGGCTGGTGTGTGTGTGTGGTTTGTACTGTATTGCCCTAATATCTCCTGTGGTGTGTCTTGGTTACGAGTGAGCTCCTCACACACTGAAGGCAGTTTGCAAGGTTCCGACTCTCACCTTTGTTTGTCTGCGAGCCTTTTTTTAAAAACGTATCTTTCTCTTCAGAGACGCTTCACTCTATGAGAGTGACAGCATTGGCCTGTGTTCTTAAATAAGTTTTGAACTCGATATAGCTTAGAGGTTTTTGATTTTTTTTTTTTTTCTCCCCAAAGTTTGGAGGCAAAAGTGGAGGTTGCCAAGCAAGGTTGGGATTGTTTTAAATTTGAAAATAATTTTAAAGCCTTGCCAATTAGCACACAGACGATTCATAGCATACTTGGCCTGGGTTAATTAATCAGTTTGGGTCTGTGTTGTGGGATGCCGTGTACTGTTGTGTACTGTGACCACCCTGAGTCGTGTGTTTCATGGCCAAGTTGCAACTGGTCCTGATGTCACCAATAAATGGGAAAGTCATGTGCTATTGAAGAAGATCCAAAACTAGCGATTGATAACATTAGCTCCTCAGGAAAATGTTTACTGATGTTATAAATCAAATTAGAAATATAGAAGCCCAATTTCTCATAGACTTCCATTCAAATGGATTTCTTTTTCAATCAATGGAGTCGCCCCCCGGTGGCTATTCAATATAATTTTACTTCCGCATTGGCATCCTCGGCAGAAGCAACATACTACGTCCACTTTTTATATATGGTCTATGGTCATGGCTGATTTTTTAGCAAGAGTGGTAAATGTTTGCTTTAAGCCCAATTTATACTTCTGCGTAAAGTGCTCTGCGTAGGTAACGCAGAGTCCTCTGCGTCGACGCAGAGCCTTTCAGAGAGCCTCTGCGTCGTCTCCGACTGCACAAAATATTTTTTAAGTGTCCGTCACTCCGTCAAGGGACAACAGAGACGGCAAGAGCTACGATTGGTCCTCAGGACAGGCCGAGATAATGCTGCTCTGTGCCGGCTCACAGTGAGCACCGAGCGTCCACAGAGGCGGAGCTGATCCCCGCCGATAACGTCGCTGCCAAACTATAAATACGTCATATCTTAACACACACGGCACATGTTTAGACTCTAAATGGCCAATTTCTCGCCTCAAATTATCTTAAAACTGCGTTCCGTCACACAGAAAAGTGAGAAACGGCCACTGTTTCAACAACAACAGTCTTTCTCTCTCTTTCTCTCTCGGACACCATTGCTCACTGTAGCCAGAAGCACAACAACCTTGCGCAGCGACCCCTACTGATCGGGCGGGAAATTGCAGCGCGTATCCGCAGTCGGATAACGCATTACGCAGTCGGAGAAGTATAATGTGGCCTTTAGTTTGATGCACTGTTCAAGAGAAAAATCACCAGGGAGAACAGTCTTGTACGAGTGTACCCTGTGGATGGTGTTGTCGCTTGAGCTCTGCGCAAAATGTGATTCGCTTGGT
Source organism: Microchirus variegatus (assembly GCF_963457635.1). NCBI lineage: Eukaryota > Metazoa > Chordata > Actinopteri > Pleuronectiformes > Soleidae > Microchirus > Microchirus variegatus. Next base: position 34,983,525 of record NC_139806.1, on the reverse strand, counting down.
TAGCATCTGTGTTGGAGTATTTGCATAACATGACAAGTTGAGCATTTCACAACTTTTACTGCACGCAGTGTGAGCAAAGTGATGTAATGTGACCACAACAGAGTTTGGCAACGATATATACGCCATCCCATTCAAAGTAAACGGGTAGAGTTTTGGGTGATGCGTGTGAGTTATGGGAGGTCTCGCTAATGGTCTCCACTGTATGTGTGGCCTCCGTAACATTTGGTGCAATCGTGGCCGTACATATTTTGTGTGCCCATTTGTGTGCGTCTTTGTATCTCGGGCAGCTACTGGTGTGTAATTGAAGACCATGAGCCTCGCTGCCATTCGTCTCCCATTGAGCAGCAGAGACGCTCCACCATTAATCCCTGTTTAGCGAGACAGAGAGCTGGCCTACAGGGCTGCGTGAAGCACACACAGAGCACACGCACACTCCACCAAGGCTATACACAGACACAGGCGTACACACACTGAGGCCCTCCATTCATTGTTGTAGTGCACATCCACTAATACATCATACTACACATGCATATGCAGATATACATAGACACAGTAAACTTTCCTATATTAGAAACATTAACACATATCTACAAATATTATACATAAATACAGGCAACTACTGTATATACTGCAGGGTTTCCTCTACATGTAATTGATTGTGGCGCACCGCCACGGCAAAATAAAAGCCGTCAAACCTTCAGATTTTTTTTTTGTTGTTTTTTTTTTAACATTGTTTTTATGTTGTTGTATGTTTATTTTAACGTAAATTATTGTATGAAATGTGATTTTGGTGAAAAACATGGTGCTGCAAAGCCTACCCTTATTTTGAAAAACCAAAACCGGAACACCAGCGTCACCACCTGCCTTTCTATCTCCGGCGCTAAGCTAGGTTATATATGATACCGTTTTGTTCACAACATACACATTAACTACTCAAATATATGTAAATGAACTAGTGGACAAGACCGCAGACCTCACTCGCGCTCTCCCGCCCCGTGCCAAAAAGTCTTCACGCTCTCTCGCACACTGGTTTGAATAAACAACAAACAAATGCTGAGTGCTGATCAAGAGTTTTGTGCAAACAATGTAAGGTCCAGACTCTTGTCCCAAATATGACAGGCTTCATTCAGTGATTGAAACACTCCCAAAGCAGACAGCAGCGTTGCGGCTGCGCAGATGTGTTTTTCCACATTCGAATATTAATTTTCACCTCCAAATATCTGTTTTTAAAACCTATTCGAATATATTCGAATATAGAATATCCCTTGACAGCCCTATAATGTATAGATGGATTAGGCTACAGGGCTAAATGTGTTATTGATTGGTCAATACAGGATATCCATTATTTCCATCATTATTTCAGAGAGATTGTTATTTTTATTTTATTTTTGTACCATTGACACTTGTTAAAAGAGAGATTACTTCAGGCCTAATAAAGCATGTCGAGTCTTTGGTTATACAGTAGAGAAATATATTATTTTGTTGTAGATCAATTTTTAACTGTAAAACTTAATTGTTGATAGAGGAAACCCGTTACGTTTGAGATGCATGTTTTGAACAGCACAATGTAATGTTAGCTTGGGTAATGCCCAGGTAATTGTTTATTTAAAGATGTTTATTTGACTGTATTCAGTATAGACAGTGACGTGCGCCGAGCTCTAGGGTAGGGTAGGCAGGACGTACACACACTAAATTAGCATTTCATACGTTGCAGACAGTAGATGACAGATTTATGGCCTTCAGTCTACAGAGTTTACAGTTGCTCTGTCCTTTTTCTTATACCACTCCTTTTGAAAAGTACGTATCATTTTCTGTCCCTTCCTTTGGAGAAGGTCCGGTAGCTCAGGCGTGGGTCTCCCCTCTGATAAAAGCTGCCGTTTTTCATCAAATGCCGGCCTTAAGAAATGTTTAAGCCTCTCTTGTAGAGCCGTCATTAGACCTCCCTCTAAATTGAATGGACGTAAAACAGTAAAACAATTCACGAAAGCAATGTGAACGTAGGCCTGTCACGATAACAAATTTTGCTGGACGATAAATTGTCTCAGAAATTATTGCGATAATCGATAATATTGTTGTTCTGAGATAATTTTCATCTAATACAACGATAATGGTATAATAATGCAGGTAAACCTTTTCAAAGAGAAATAAACTTTTATTTTTTAAAGAATATTTAACACTAGAACACAATAAATTAAATCATTGCAAAAGCAATAAATAAAATGGGTTAGCTGCATTCTGCTGTGGTAGACTATGCCAGGAGTCCCGCCTCCACACACACCATGCAACTGACAAGTGACTGACATGAGGGTTCACTCATCGTTACTCTGGCTTTACTCTGCAAACCGACAAGTTTCAGCGCATGCGCGCGCTCCTAGTGTTGTTGTATGGCAGTGCTTCACAGCGCTACCTAGCCACCTGGCATTCATACTACATCAAATTTCACACACTTTAGGACCCGAGAGAGAGAGAGAGAGGGAGAGAGACGGGGTAAACAAAAAAGCATGCAAATGGCATTTATCGCGGCCAGAAAAATTATCGCGCTAATTTTAATTATCGTGCGATTCATTGATTTATTGAATATCGGGACAGGCCTATGTGAACGTAAACGCAGCACAAACATAGCAGAGTTACGTCAATAGGCAGCGTAGCATTGTGCTTTTGGACGTACATTTTAACTACACGGGAAACTGACTGCGCTTGCGCAAACAGTCCCACGCACGCCGATGAGACAGAAAGGCAGAGCAGGTCTGTGCTTTTGCTCTGCAATAGAACGCTATGGCGAACGGCTTGTGCAGCCGCTGCGTGTCCAGAAAAGAGCGATGTTGAGTCGCTTTTATTAGACTATGAAAATCACCAAATGCGGACACATTCAAACCTGTAGTAAAGTTATCTGAAATTAAAAAATACAACATTTAAATAAATAATCAAACCCCTTGTTTTGGCCTAGTGATACTGCAAGATCTTGTTTTCAATTATTATTTTCAATTCATTTACCGGAAACACTATAGTCAATAATGTATTTAGAATAAACATTCAGTTTGAAATAGTCATAATTTCACATTTCAAAATGATTGTCGACGCCCCTGTAGACACACATACGAAGCATCTACTACTCTACCGATGTACAACCTACATACGGACACTTAAAATCGTACGCATACACATGTTTTTTAGCCATGTGGTATGTGTAATCACAAACAGTAAAGGAGATACGAGATAACCCCCATCGCACACACTTGCACACATTCACAGGCACACGCACACTCTCTTTCTTTCTCACACACACACACACATACTCGCTCATACACACACACACCCTGTTCCCCCTCTCCCTGCTCTTTCAGGCACGTCTTTAAATATTCATCACTCTGGCTGCTCTGAGAGTGCCGTAAACGCTGCCTCACACTCCAGGGAATCGCTAAAGCCTACTCTATCATCTTCTCTCCCTCCTTCCTTCCCTCTCTCGCTCTCTCTCTCTCTCTCTTTTCCACTCTTGCACTGTTGTGCTCCCTCACTCAGACCCACACACACGCAATTCCAGCCAGAGCCACTCGCTCAGATAAACTCACAGGCGCAGCCACTCGAAAAGGCACAGCCAGTAGCGTTGCTCTCTGAACACAGAGACACACACCAGCACATGAACCAGACGCCGGGAAACACGCCTGGCAATGTGCACGCACCAGATTTTGTGCGCGCGTGTGCATTTTAGGTGTGTGTGCGGTGTGTTTACTGGCTGCTCCCAGCATCGAGGGGTTGAGTGGTGTTGTGTTCCAGGAAACAGGATGTCTCTTTGTTTGGGTTTTATTCTGTTGGTGAACGTTAGCCGCTTCGGTCCCCGGGGTTTGTGTGTGCGCCTCTTTGTTTCGTCGGCGTCTGTGCGTGTGCATGCCCCCGTGCAGGTGTGCTTCTGCACATGTGTGTGTTTTGTTTCTGACCAGTTTGTGGCCAAGATCGCTTTGGTTTTGGGCAATAAAATGTGTGTGTGTGTGTGTGTGTGTCTGGAGGGGTTAATTACAAGCAAAGTAGAGAATGTCACAGTTGGAAACCCATGCAAACCATGGTTTATTTAGATCTTGATATGCAGCGGAAAGAACATCCACATGTCCCCGTCCATAGAGTACACCGTATTCCTGCAGATGGGTCACAAACATAAGAGCTTTGTGCACATTAGAGTGGCTCATCAGTCGTCACATGTTGTCACTGAACAATAAAAGTCCTGTCTGCTGTCTTTGGCGCAGTGAGGCCATCACACACATTAAAAAAACTAGGCAAGTGAAAAAATAAAAAATATTTTCTCTTGGTTGAATGTCAGCAATTGAGACAAACTTATATCCATCCATCCATTTTCTGTCGCTTTATCCTCCACATGAGGGTTGCGGGGGTCGCTGTGCCAATCTCAGCTGACAAAGATCAGATTCAGCTTTGAGGGATTTGGATTGAATTCTGTGGATTTTACTTTGTTAGCAAGCATCACAACTTTAGTGATGTTTGTCCATTGTGTGGGCTATTGTAAAACATGGTGGTCCAACATGTCTGCTATTGTACAGTGACCCGCCTCCTGATATCAATATATAAGGCTGATTTTGCAGTTCGTACAATCAGGTGATTGTATACTCAAAGATAAAATGAACACAAATTACAAAACCTTTACACATTGGACCTTTAAAGATTTCTTCAAACTGATTGTTTTGCTTTTTATGAATGTATTTACAACTGCCTCCATAATGCACCATAGTTGCAGTGGGTTTATCGTTGTGCGTCACAATGGTCTCCTCGGGTTCAATGATTTACTCGTGTCTTTTTAATATTTTGTAGGCAGCAAAACATTAGAGAGAAATTTATGAAAAAAAAGGTTATGAAGCTCACCCTGGTCTCACATTGAGTCGAGGGATTACGCTCGAATTGGCAGAATTATCCCTTTTAGTCCGAGAAAAGATCAGATTTGCTGTCAGCAGCAGCAGCCGCAGCAGCATAGTGGCACAAGCCAGGCAGTCAGAGCCGAGCGACAGGGGGAAGCGCGATCAGGGTCAAGATGACTTTTCTGTCTGGCTGCGCTCCACCCTTGGGAGGGAGTTCTCATCCCGGCTGTTTCGGTGTGTTTTCTCCTCCGGCTGTCAGGATGTGCAGAGCGACAATTAGAGGCGGACGCAAAAGGGGAAGTCTGACGGAGGCAGGAGTGAAGTTGAGGGTTTGGCGAGTGGTAGGAACTGGCAAGGTGGGATATTGGAAAAGATGGGCAAAGAGGCAGTGGTTGAGGAATACTGTCTGTCCCTCTGGAGGCTTGAGGGGAGAGACGGACTCAAAGAGTGACTGACAGCATGATAGATGAAAGAGCTGAATAAGTGAGCGAGGCTCGGAGACACCGTGCGAGTACTAATGATTGACTGCACGCTTACAGGTGGCAGCACAGTTGGACTTAAAGCTACAGTTGCCCTTAAGTACGTCTGAGCTTGAACGTTGTTGACCAATTGCTCCTGAGTTGTACACTATGCACAATATCATCTCTGTTGTCCGACACAGGTCAGTCAACTGTGACACACACACACACACATAAGCTCAGTCAGGCATTGCCCGCAGCTACATTCTCCTTCCCACCACTGCCTCCCTCATTTATCTTTCATTAGCCCAGCGCACACAGGAGAACCAGCCTCCCCCCTCCTCCTCCTCCTCCTCCTCCTCCTCCACCTCCTCCACCACAGGCCTCGCCATCTCGCTCTCTCTCTCCCCGTTCTCTCTATCTAACCTCCCCGCCTTCTCTCTCTCTCTCTCTCTCTCTCTCTCCCTCGTCTTATCTTGGTTTCTCTCGCACGTAATCTCTTTTGTTTGTCTCGCTCACGTCTCCCTATCTGTCTTTTTTGGATATCTCTCCCTCCCCCCTGCTTCTCTTTCCTCGCTCGCTGCCTCCTCTGCTTTTAAGTCTTTTCCATTCAGCCTCACTCCTTTTCTCTCCCCCTCCTCCTCCTCCCCCGCCTCCCTCGCCTTGTCGTCCTCCATCGCTTTCGGCCCTCGTTCCCCTTCGCAGCCTCGCTCTTGCACATTCTCACCTCTTTATCGTGTGCTCCTTTCCTCTTCCACTCTGCTTCCTGTGCAGTGCTGTTTCTCTGACACTCGTCTCTCCCTCCCTCCCCCACGCACCCACCCACCCTCCTCCCCCTTCCTGTCTTTCTCTCTCTCTCTCTTGCCTGCTCTTGCTTTCTTCCTTTCATTTCGCTCTCCGTCTCTCCCTCGATGGAGAGGAAAGGCTCTTCGCCTCTAATTGCGGCTGTTCCGTTGCCATGGCGCGTGTTGCTCAGCGCTGTGAGGTGCCGTGTGTGTGTGCGTGCGCGTGTGTGTGTGCGCGTGTGCGTGTGCGAATGTGTGGCAGGCAGATGATTGCTTGCTGCCAGCTCTCGTTTCCCGGACGCCGATCGCGTTTCTTTGCAGCAGCAGGGGAAAAAAATGAGACGCCAGAAATAGCCCCCCTTCACACAGACTCGCTCACTCTCACTGCTGTGCTGTCAGAGGAACACACACACACACACACATGCACGCGCACACACACATACACACACACACACACACACACACACACACAGTATTTCCACTCCACCTGACATACTCAATGCATATGACCTAGGTTACACTGCATTTACGCACGTCCACGCTCATGCACCGGTGAGCTTTGTGTTCATGACGATCTGCATGTGTACAACTTCCTGTGCGTGCGTGCGTTGTGTGCGCGTGCGTGTGTGTGTTTCCTGGGTCTCCAAGGAGGTTGTGTGGGGAGTCCTGATTTATTTCACCTTTAATGGGAAGTGAAATGAATGTGAGCAGCAGCTGGTCTGGTCCTTGGAGATACAGCCGAGGCTAACCCAGAAAACAGGCAGCGCCACTCTCAAATGGTCCTTACTCCACAACAAGCGCCAGGACGCTCCACTGGCATGAATTTATTTTAAGCAGTGTTTAGGCATCAAGTTGACAGTAGGTAGGTTGTTTTTTAGGGTACCAACCAAACCTGTGTGTGTGTTTCTTCCTGTTTAAACTTTTCTAGGAGATGTAAGAGGGTAAATGGTGACAGATTAATGGCAAATAAATCTTGCAACCTCATGTTGGTAAAAAGAGGATAAAAGAAGATTATAACCGGATTTGCGGACAAATCTCCATAATCATCTTCTGCGCCGTTTTACCTGCAGTTCTCGCTGAGCTTTTTGGTGAAAGTGAAAAATACAACCACTTTCTGTACTTTTTAAGTTAGTTAAATAAAGCTGAAGTGTCTCTAACTTCTACATTTGATTTAAGGTGTTGCTTTTTTGACATCCTTTACACTTCAAGTCAGCGTTGTCACCGTTTTAATGATGTAGTCAACTGTGAGCACCCAGTAGCCCAGTTCTTATGACGGACATAATTGGATATAGGGGTGCAAATGAAGACTAACTGGTGACCAAATGGACATGCAAGGACTCCTTTGAGACTAAAAACATAGCCAAACATAAATGCTGTTGTAAAACTGTTGCTTCAAGAGGGGAAAAAGCTGAATTTTCCCATCATCTGAAACACTGCTTTTCAATGAGGGCACAGCCAGTGTTTGCTAAAGATACTCCATAAACCAAAATGTGCTGTAGACAGAATAGAAGTGATAAAATCCATCCATAAAATCCATTATATGTTCCGCTGTATCCGTTGAGGACTTTTGGGGGAGTTTTAAGCCAAGTCCAGCTGGCATCCGACGAGAGCCAGGCTGAGGCTACAGTTCACCAGTCCTTTCCAAGTCCAAGACGCAGAAATGAGCAACCGTTCATGTTTACATTGGTCATTTTAGAGACTCCAGTTTAAATAACCATAAACTGCACGTCTTTACACTGTGAGAAGAAACAGAAGTGCCCGGAGAAAACCCATTAAAACAGAAAGAGAACGTGGACCTCCAAACAGAACGATCGTGGTTGAACTAACATTCAAATTGAGATGCAGTACAAAAATGACGTAAAGTAATTAATCAGAAACCAGATTTATTTAAAAAAAAAAAAAAAATGACAGTTAATAGTGATGTTCTTGACTAAATAATTTCAACAAAAAAATTATTAGTAGCTTTGGTTTAGTTTTTTATTGTGAACATTTTGTAAGGCACACAAGGTCTTTATTCAGTTTAACTAAGATACATGGTTGAGGACCAATTTATCTCTTTGACCAATTTTTCACAAACACTCTTCAACTTTATGATAAAGGCAGGAAAGCATTGCGTTGCCTAATTTGCCATCAAATCCCACGACAAGACCAAATTGTTGTTCTGCTACCAGTTTGCCCGTTGAGCTTGTACCTCATTTAATTTTAAAGCTTTACAAAATGGCTGTAGTGTTTACACATTTTTTCACCGTCCTGCTGCTGTTTTAATATTAACAAACCAAATAGGTATTGATCCACACTCAAAAATACTGCCTAACAAATGTATGGTTGACACCTGTTTGAGTTATATTTGCAAAACACTTATTAAGTGTTAAAAGAAGTTACATAGATTTGGTTTAAGATTTAAGATGTGCAGCAGATATTAAACATTGCACTGCGTCTTTTTTGAATTTAATGCTATTGATTCATTTGTTGTGTGTTAACATGGGAACAACACATTACATTGTTTTATAAAACACATACTGTACCTTTATGGAAATGTTTGTGGGTTTTTTTTTCACAGCTGGGATAATTATAGCCACCAAGGCTAGTGTTTTGAAGGATGTGTGTAATGCTCATGTGAGATGTCACAATATTTGCAATGGTGTTTGTGAAGCGTTTCATTTGGTGTCTGGAGCAGCGTTGATGCCAAAGACTTCACCAAATTATTATCTTTTTCAATAACTGAGGACAAGCCTCGTTGTCTGACCGTCACATAGAGATGAGCGACTGGAGGATCATGCGTTAAACCTTGTAACCACAGCACATGGTTTGGTTTTTGTGTTTTCCTCCTCAGTGGGTCACAAGTAGTGGTGGGATTGACTTTCTCTACCCTGGGGTCGACCACCACGGCCGGTTAGTTTAGTGGCACAACCCGGGAACAACGCACATGCGGAAAATGCTGTAAGCTGTTTCGCGGTTTGATTGTCTTGCTAGCAGATCAATAAAAGACATTAGCGGCAGGCTCACCCGGAGAGCAGCACTAATACAGGGTTAATCCAGGGTTAATGGCTGAGCACCATCATTCTCCAAGGCGCCCATTAGTTTGCAGCCACACCACACAATATCAGGTTCACCTCCTAGTCACGCCCCCGGGGCAACCCAGGGAGATAGGCACACGGAGGGGGATTGAAAAAAGAAAAAAAGAGGGTCATCCTCATGAGTCGAGATGAAAATGAGATATCCAGAGAGATGAAACTCAATGCAAAGAAGTGGGAGAGATATTGTGGAAAAGGAAGGCGGCGTGTGTGTGTGTGTGTCGGGGGGAAAAAAAAACGTGCACGGAATGGAAAAGAAGGAGAAGACGGGTCGGTGAAACTGTGTTAAAGGAGGAGCAGGAAACTGAGATGAGAGAAAGGGGAGAGAAGGAGAGGAAGGGAGTTGAGCTCTACACTTCTCCCTGTCCTTGTAAAGTGCTGCGTGCTGTCGAAGCGGCAGCCAAGAATGTGTCAGCCCAGCCGTCTCACGCTGCCTAATGGGCTCTTAAACGCTGATATAAAGCTCAGTCGCTCTTTCACCCTCCCCTTTTCCTCTCTCTCTCTCTCTCTCTCTCTCTCCCCCTCTCTCTGTTCTGCCTCTGCCACTCGCTCTCATTACCTCTCGTTCTCGCCCTGTCCCTCACTCTGTCACTCACTCGTCCTCTCCCTCTCTTTCTCTTCCTCCGTCTATCAAACGCTCTCCCTTTTTCCTGTTGCTGTCTCTCCCTCTGACTTTTCCTCCAATTACTCCGTCCTCACCTCTAAAGTTCTCTTGCGGCTTGTCTCTTTATTTACAACTTTTTTTATCGATGAATTTAACACTTCTGCCTCTCTTTCTCGATCTCTCTCTCTCCCACTAGGCTCCATAACGCCTTCTACCCACAGGATCCATCCTTCCCCCTCACCTTGTTACACGTCCTGTCGGCACCACTTCATGGCTTGGCCAATGCCTTTGTCTTTGGCCTGGATAGGGATTGGTGGAGCCTACTGAGTCCGACTGGCATGCAGGTACAACACAACTAGGGCTGTAATCGACCAAAGAAACTCTTGGGTCGACTAAAGCCCTGAAATTTCGACCAAAAATCGACAAATCGATGGGGGGTACGTTTGCGGGTGCGGCTCTTTTATTTTGAAAAGACCCTCAGCCGCGGCTGGAGTTCAACAGAGTCTGACGGCTCTGACAGCGTTTTGCATTACGTGCATCTGCGCAATATCATAGCCCGTGATATCCGAAAATAACTAGTAATATCAGCACAATAAGTGTTGAGGAACACAGAGCGAGACTGAAGAGCGCAGCGCAGCTTCGCGGCTGAGACACAAACAGACCACGGGACGCTGCCGCTGTTAACAGCAGTTATAAAACCAATCAACGATTATTAGAGTTAAAACATTGAAATATGCTAATAATGTTGATATGTTCATACTCAAAACGGACGGAGCAACCTTAGCTTAGCGTTTTTAAATGATATGTCATGTTTGTAGTAGCGCTGTGAAAAGCAAACTGTTGCTTGCAAAGTTTGCGTTCCACTTTTTTCTGCTTTTGAAAAATGCTGCCACACTGCTGATGTCTTTGACATGGATGTGACAGGAGGACTGACTGTAGCCTAACATAAAAAGCTCAAAATTCACGTCTAATTAATGGCAACGCTAATCTGTCTGACAACTCACTGGGCTGGACTAAACCAAAATAGTGGAAAACAAGGGGGGTGTTCTCTGAAGACAGGCTGTTACCTGTGAAGCACGGGTGCTGTAAAACACCCCTATTGGCATGTGGTACTTTCCTCCTAATGAAATTCACCATTAAAAAAAAAAAAAAAAAAATTTTTTTAAATGTAGTCGACCAATCACAATTTTGGTCGAGCCAGAGCGTGTCGACCAATTAGTCGACCAGTCGACTTTGACTTTACAGCCCTAAACACAACACCGCACTTCATTGAGACGAGCATTTTTAGTTCTGTATTTGATATTATCCATCTAAACTTGAAAATGGTAAACGGCGTGTATTTATATAGCGCTTTTCTAGTATTGACGACCACTCAAAATATGCCTTTCACCCAATCATACAGCTCACCTATGTGGAGCACACTTTCTATCACACTACCGTACTTAGGTGGACGCCAATATCTGCGCTCACACTCCGGGTTCCAGACTCTGGGTAATTAAAAGTTACACATTTTCATAGAAATAGTTGTTGACCAAGGTGCCAGACACTTGTTCTGCTTCTCTAGAGCCACAAACACTCACTCAAAAAGATTCAGTCACCAATGTCACAGATGCATCATATCTCACTCTGGGTGAAAGGCATTTTTTCAGCATATTGTAGAATATTTTCAATTGTCCCTACGATTTTAGAAGAACCGTATGTCTGCAAACAGAGTTTGAGACCAAAACTAATAGAAATGCTAAAGCCAGTCTCTTTAATGATTTTGCCTGTGGTGAAATCATTTTTTTTGTCATTGTGGTGGATTAATAACCTTGTGAGATTATTATTTTCGAAGTTGAATGAAGTAATTTGAAAGTCGTTTAACAGATTGTAGCCATGCCAACGTGGTTTCTTTAAAGACCCTCTAAAGTAAAAAAAAAAAGAATCTTGCTTCTGACTTCTGTCACCCTGCAGAATAGTGTGTTACTAAACACCTTTTTCCGAATGCAAGTCATGTAAAATTCAGCAACATCCCCTGCTCTGAGAAGCTGAACACATCACATACTGGTGTAATCGCTTTAGTTGGGGACCAAAGTCTGTTCATTAGCGTTTGTGCACAATATAAATGTTAACATAGCGGGATTAAACTTTCTGTTCAACAATCATGTAGCAAAGTGATGTTCACCTGCTTTAATCCCACCTAAAACATATGTATACAGTGTCTGTGTACTCCACTTCTTTACTTTCACGTGTTCTCAGCCACAGTTTTCTTTGCTATATGTGCAGTAATTTGGCATTGCATGTGTTTCACAACAAAGTCCCCCAATGGTAACCATATCAGTATGTATAAAACGTTTTTTTAAAGAAGTATAGATTATGTGTACGCGACATAACTGCGTCCAACAAATACACCAGAATCAAACTTGAAGAAATAAAGTCGAGCTAGCCGTTCAACTTAAAGTTTATATAAACTTTATAACTATCTGACCAATTTATGACGAGCATACTTTTATGTTGCTGCGACATGTTCGTAAATGACTGTTGTCTTTCAGAAACAGTACATCGTGACAATCCCATTAGCGTTGTGTTTCTGGCGGGACCGTACCTATGTTCCCCGGGTCCTATGTTCCCCGCTTTGTATGTGACCGGGGAACATAGGACCCTTTCTCTAACCCTACCCTTTTTCAAAAAAAGGGTCCTATGTTCCCCTGTCACATACAAAGTGGACCTTTTTTGGGAAAAACGGGGAACATAGGACCCGGGGAGCATAGGTACGACCCCGTTTCTGGCCACCGTTTTATTGTATGTCCAGCATTCACTATTCACTGTTTAGATCAGATTGTTTTAGGGTTGCCAGGTCCTGAAAATGATATCTGGTCTGTCTTTGCCTGGTTAAACATACAGCCTTTCTCGTGTTTTACAGTTGTCTGCTGTTTGACGTTGAGCAGGTTGTGTACAGTTAGCTTGTGTTAGCTTCTGTGTTGGGATAGCTTCCAACAATGCAGTTATACTGTATACAGCTGTGTTTTTTATTATTATTATTTTTCTGTCATCTGGAGGGGGTTTTCTTTTTCTTTTTCTTTTTTTTGACTTTTTTTCCCAGTAAGAAATAATTACTTTGGAACAATGAGCCTGAAAGTGTCTGGTTAGCTCAGTTTTGATTGTCTTATTTTGTCTACATTAGCTTCATACTCACTCGAAATCTATTCAGCCAGTTACTTAAGTTTTAGAAAATCAAAATATGTATCCTAGAACTATAATTACTCAAATATTACGACTAATAATATGTATAAAATTAAGGTGATATCATGCATTACATATTGTCTCCTATAGGTACTATAGACATGACCTACATATTTGTTTTTCATCTACACAACAACAAAAACATCCAAAATCATCTACCAAACAAACAAAAGACATACTAACAAACTCCATCCACTCCAAAATGAAAGGTTTTAACTCCAAAAATCCACTTATTTAAAGAGTAAAATGAAAACTTACTTCATTTTAATCTTTAATCTTCTCTTACTTAGCTTTATAGGGAAATGAAATGAAGAGAAGGATGTTTTTTTACGTTTGAACCACAAACCACACTGGTTGCATTTCAATAAACACCACAATCAATACAGTTCCCAGCAGATTTGTCTCCATCTACAAACATTGACAGTATCTGTGGATATGAGCAGGAACTGATATCGAACCACAAAAGCAAAACATTCTCTGTGGTCTTAAGTCCACGCACGTATTCACACACACACACACACACACACACACACACACACACACACATTGTCACTTACTCAGTATCACCAACCCGGCTGATAATGGGTCAGGAGCACAATGAGGAAGAGTGGAATGTGTGGTGTGACCTTCAACCCAAATGTCAACGTTGCACTGTGTTGAGCCAAGAAAGAGAGATGAGGAGTCAAATGGAATCCCGATGTGTTCGTAAATCACACGGAAAATGCTGTTTGTGTGTGCGCGCGCGTGCATGTGTGTGTGTGTGTGTGTGTGTGTGCACGTCAGAGAGAGCGAGACAGAAGGTGAGAAGGAAGATGACAGAGAGAAGGAGGGAGACACACACACACATACACGCGCACAGGCGGCATGTGTGGTCGTGCGCTATCGTGACTAACAGCTGGTTGTTATTCATCTTGGCATGTGACTCCCAGCAGCCCCCACACATCAGGTGTGAGATTGGCTGGGGAGAGGAGGGGTAAGGGAGAGGAGGAGGTGGTGATGGTTGGGTGGGGGGGCATGGGGGGGGGCGTGACATTCATCTCTCAACGAGTCTGTGCTTTTGTATCCGACGAGACCTCCGCCCTTCTCAACCCAGCTCTCTTTTTTACCTGTGCTGCTGCTTTGAGAGACATTTGAACGTCCGGTGCGTGAAATTTAGGTGAAACTATTTTCGGTTGGCAGATATCGAAGACGAATAATTACACATAATTTCACCCTTTGCGTGAAATGTGACGCCTAAAAACGCAACAAAGAAAACAACATAATGGAGCTCAGAGGCAATGTTAAGCCCAATTTATACTCCTGCGTAAAGTGCTCTGCGTAGGTTACGCAGAGTCCTCTGCGTCGACGCAGAGTCTGTCGAAGAGCCTCTGCGTCGTCTCCGACTGCACAAAAAAGTGTTTGTCACTCCGTCAAGGGACAACGGAGACGGCAAGAGCTGCGATTGGTCCTCAGGACAGGCCGAGATAGCGCTGCATTGTGCCGGCTCACAGTGAGCACCCGAGCGTCCACAGAGGCGGAGCTGATCACCTCCGACAACGTCGATGCCAAACTATAAATACGTCATATCTTAACGCACACGGCACATGTTTAGACTCTAAATGGCCAATTTCTCGCCTCAAATTATCTTAAAACTGCGTTCCGTCACACAGAAAAGTGAGAAACGGCCACTGTTTCAACAACAACAGTCTTTCTCTCTCTTTCTCTCTCGGACGCCATTGCTCACTGTAGCCAGAAGCACAACAACCTTGCGCAGCGACCCCTACTGATCGGGCGTCATCACCACGACGCAGAAGTATGAAGGCTCGAGTCGTCTCCGTGGTGACACAGTCGGATAACGCATTACGCAGTCGGAGAAGTATAATGTGGCCTTAACAATCATTACTTTTTTGTATTTATTACTTTGGTCCCTGGTTCAAACTCAACAGCGTGTGAATGATTTTAAGTCATTAATAAATTGAAGTAAATGGAATAAAAAAATGCTGGGCACTGTCCCTAGTTGTAAAAGTTAGGTTTTCAAAAACAAAAATAGTGTTAGTAATTTCGGGCCACGTTCTGTGCTAATGTCTTGGAAGAAGAATGCACGTCGTAGCGTTGTGATCACTGATAAGAAATGAAGAAGGGAAAGAAGAAATCAGTCAGAGCTAAAGCTGGAAAACCTGTGTGCATTTTAACTGAAGTGATCCACCTCTTACTGGACTGCAATGTGTAAATTATGGCATGAATCACCAAAATGACTCATGTGTTTACAAGAACTGTGATCGAAATCATTCGTTCTGAATCAATTCACAATGCTGCAGAAATACATTTTTTGTGGATTTAAAGTTGCGGTCTCTTCTAATTACGCTGATGTAATGAAAAGTAAAAGCTCATTATGAGGGATCTTCAACGAAAGGCTTTGGATGAAACCATTTTTTAATAATTAGCTTTGCAAGAAAGTGAAGGATTTCTTGTCTTCATCCACTGCTTAATTGTTGGCAGTCTTCCTGTATGTCCTTTTTAGTTCTAGGGGTTATTCAGGATTTTCCTTTTGCTTGTTTGTTTTTAAACTTTTCACGTTCCTGCTAATTGGACTGTAACAAACACCACCCGTTGGTGCTGAAGAAGAGTTGAGGCACATGTGTAGGGAGAAGGTAGCTGTGGTGGAAAGGGTAAGTGCATGCCACTGTTTTTGGCCCGTTCACCAACAGAGTTTGCATTTGCAGCAGCAGCAGCAGTGGCCGCGACACAGCTAATTGTTTTCCTGTTTTTGTTAGAACGGAGCGATAGTTGGCTCTGCATCTACTGCATATTCTTCTAATGAAGCAAATTGGAAGTAAAATAATACAGGTTGGTCAAGTTGCAGCCCATAACATCACTGATGGCAGAGATAGTGGATGGTTGGCTTTCCAAATGGCAACCTGCCATGACATCATCCACTGGATTGTAAACTCCAGCATTAAAATGCTTCCCATTCCAAAAGCATTATAGGTGAGACTTTTTAAATAGTTTGTAACCATATTTGGAACAGTGGGAGTGGGCCCAGTATGCCAGGCTACACGCTCTTCCACAGAAACTGTTCCACCCTGTTCTCTCTGGAACCCAACACATTTGCCTTGGAAGAGGCTAATGTTGCTTTTACCATCAGACCCAACCAAGGTCTTAGCAATCGAGTCCCGGGCCAAGAGGTCAAACTCGGTCCCCAAAAAAACAAAAGACCTCAAATAGCAACGGGCTTGTGGTCGGGCTAAATTAGTTCAGTTAAAAAAAGTGGTAGCTCACTTTGATGATCAGTCCCTGCAATTTCCCGCCCGATCAGTAGGGGTCGCTGCGCAAGGTTGTTGTGCTTCTGGCTACAGTGAGCAATGGCGTCCGAGAGAGAAAGAGAGAGAAAGACTGTTGTTGTTGAAACAGTGGCCGTTTCTCACTTTTCTGTGTGACGGGACGCAGTTTTAAGATCATTTGAGGCGAGAAATTGGCCATTTAGAGTCTAAACATGTGCTGTGTGTGTTAAGATATGACGTATTTATAGTTTGGCAGCGGCGTTATCGGCGGGGATCAGCTCCGCCTCTGTGGACGCTCGGGTGCTCACTGTGAGCCGGCACAGAGCAGCGCTATCTTGGCCTGTCCTGAGGACCAATCGCAGCTCTTGCCGTCTCCGTTGTCCCTTGACGGAGTGACGGACACTTATAAATAATATTTCGTTCAGTCGGAGACGACGTCGACGCAGAGCACTTTACGCAGGAGTATAAATTGGGCTTTAGTGTGAGCTGTTATGAGCGCAAGCTCTTGTAATTGAAACACTGTCAACCGACTTCAGCAATTTTTTATCCTTACTGTAACATGCTGACGAATCATCGTCGTTAACTCATTCTAATGAAGTGCTCATACACCTGAGTGTTGGAGCATCTGTGCGTCTTCGTCTCTGTTCAACCTTCTGCTGCTTGTGTTTCCTGTAAAGTTCAGCGCACACGAGTTGCTATCCTGTCGCACAGTAACTCTGGCGTAAGAGCCCAAAAAGAAGTGTCCCACTTTTTTTTAACTGCAGAGTTGAGAACTGAACTGTGGCACCAAGAATGAGGACTGAACTAAATCTTGACATTTCCACATGTTCCCGACCTGTTTGTTTTCTCTGCATGCTTTTGGAAATGAAGCAGAAGAAGCTAATCTGGGACTTCACTGGTGCAACCCAAATTAAAACGAAGTAACCGGTTCTGATTTCAAACCTGCTGCGCAATGTGTGCAAGGGTTTCGCAAAAAAACAAATTACCTGCATGTCCCTATTTCTGCCAGGATTCTGGTTTCGGTGTACGTGTAAACATACTGCTGCCTCTTTGCTTTATATCTCTTGCTTTATCTAGCCCTTTGTTGTTGTTTTTTTTTTTTTTACTCCTTCTCTGCTCCGCAGCTGTCTTTGAGTCTTCTCGTCCTCCCTCTTTCTGTCTATCTCTATCTCTATCTCTCTGTACTGTATATGCGCGTCTCTTCCCCTGCCTCCTCCTCTGTTCCCTGTACCCCGCTACAGCTTTTCTGGCATTTATCTCATTATTTCTGCCGCTCTCCTTTGTGTAGCGTTTCCCTCCCACCTGTGCTCGCCCACCCCCCCCCCCCCGTTCCTCTCTATCCTTCCCTGATATTGATCTGCATTCTAGCCATACAGCTGAACCGCCTGTGGCTCTGCAGTGAGCTCACCTCTCACTACTTCTTCATCTGTGTGCACGCAGGAAAAAAACTACTTCTGGTTTCACACGTCTCAGTATCGCTTCAATCTTAAGCCCAATTTATACTTCTGCGTAAAGTGCTCTGCGTAGGTTACGCAGAGTCCTCTGCGTCGACGCAGAGCCTGTCGAAGAGCCTCTGCGTCGTCTCCGACTGCACGGAATATTTTTTAAGTGTCCGTCACTCCGTCAAGGGACAACGGAGACGGCAAGAGCTGCGATTGGTCCTCAGGACAGGCCGAGCGAAACTGCTCTGTGCCGGCTCACAGTGAGCACCGAGCGTCCACAGAGGCGGAGCTGATCCCCGCCGATAACGTCGCTGCCGAACTATAAATACGTCATATCTTAACACACACAGCACATGTTTAGACTCTAAATGACCAATTTCTCGCCTCAAATTATCTTAAAACTGCGTTGCGGGACACAGAAAAGTGAGAAACGGCCGCTGTTTCAACAACAACAGTCTTTCTCCCTCGGACGCCATTGCTCACTGTAGCCAAAAGCACAAGACCTTGCGCAGCGACCCCTACTGATCTGGCGGGAAATTGCAGCGCCTATCCGTCACCACGACGCAGAAGTATAAATGCTCGAGTGGTCTACGTGGTGACGCAGACGGATAACGCATACGCAGTCGGAGAAGTATAATGTGGCCTTCACATTGCGCTCCGAGCGTCCACAGAGGCGGAGCTGATCACCGCCGACAACGTCGCTGCCGAACTATAGATACGTCATATACGTCCTCGAGTGCACTGTGGAGTCGGTATGAGTGTTTTTAATGCCATGCTAACTTGTATCATTGACTTGCGCTAGCCATAGCATCAGCGAACTCGGCAACGAGAAGAACTGAATGAAATTTCTAGTAAACGTCTCCAGACGTCTCCATCACACCCACTGGGTTGGAAAATAGGTCTTATGTTCAAAATTCCGAACTATCCCTTTAAGCCATTGGTTCTCAAAGTGCGGCCCGCGGGCCAATGGCGGCCCGGAGAAACATTTCTGGCGGCCCGCAATGAATTACAGTTGATAGTTTTAATCCAGGAGCTACTAAGCTTGATAAATGTTTATTGGACATTACTGGATACAGACCAATAAGTGTAAATTGTACAACTGCATTTACTATGTCATCAAATGTTGAATGACATAGTGACACAGTATGGTATGATGTTTTTGTCAAATTTTGGCATTTAAATTTTTTCCCAAAAAAATTTCACATTTTGTTTTTGTCAAATTTTGGACGGAATTTTTTTTTGAAAAAAATTGACACATTTGGGACGGCATATGTCATTTTTGTCAAATTCTGGACCAAATTGTTTTTTTTTTTTTAAATTCAAATTTGGGACGGCATAGTATTGTACAACGTTTTTGTCAAATTTTGGACCAAAAACTTTTTTCCCCAAAAATGTAAAAAAAATTAACGCCATAGTATAGTATGACGTTTTTGTCAAATTTTGGATCAAACGTTTTTTTTCAAAAAAATTGTCACATTTTGGACAACGTAGTATAGTATGTCCATTTTGTCAAATTTTGGACGCCATAATTATTACAAATGGGATTTCTTTCAGTTTTTTATATTTTTTTTCCCTTTGGCGGCCCTCAGTCTAATGTTGGGTTCCTAAATTGGCCCTCAGGTATCAACACTTTGAGAACCCCTGCTTTAAGCCATGTTTCCACCGAGTGGAACAGTCTGGTACAGTATGGTACATATTTCTTTCTTGCGTTTCCCATAGGAATAGTACCAAAATAACCAGCCCCAACCCTTCCATACACTGGTACCCTTCCCCTGACAGTCAGCTGAGCGGGTGACAGAAAAACGTCACTCCCTTGCGATCAGTGTTAATGTCCCATTGTTTATTTTCATGCAATGCTTCACTTCTTGTTGAGACAAACGGCCACAAACCGAGCAGGGGGGGAAAAAAGAGCTGCTGGATGTCCTCCTTTGTTGTCCGTTGGGTTGTCGTCTGTTGTGTCACGTTCAATGTCATTGTTGGTTGTTGTGTCACACCGGTACGACGTCACGCTACGTGGCTTTGCCTAAACCGTGCCGTGATGCCAGGAGATTCAGGGGACGCCTCAACTCTGTCTTTTTCTCCTCATAAAATGACAACACGGCAAGTCAAACCAGGACATGGCAACACGATGAGTCACATGGACATAAAACACAGAGGTCATAGATGCTGTTCAGTGATTCCTCCTCCTTTCACTTCTCATCACTATCATGTTGTTTTTCCGTACAGAATGGTGTTCCTCCCTTGTGAGCATTGCGACATGTTGTAGATGCACTGAAACAGTGCGAGTTGGAAATGAACATTTTTAAATGTTATTCCCAGTTTTTAATCAGGATGGACAGAGCAGAGAGAAAAGGACACATTTTAAAATATAGACAGCTTAAGGCCACATTATACTTCTCCGACTGCGTAATGCGTTATCCGTCTGCGTCACCACGGAGACGCCTCGAGCATTTATACTTCTGCGTCGGACACGCGCTGCAATTTCCCGCCCGATCAGTAGGGGTCGCTGCGCAAGGTTGTTGTGCTTCTGGCTACAGTGAGCAATGGCGTCCGAGAAAGAAAGAGAGAGAAAGACTGTTGTTGTTGTTGAAACAGTGGCCGTTTCTCACTTTTCTGTGTGACGGAACGCAGTTTTAAGATAATTTGAGGCGAGAAATTGGCCATTTAGAGTCTTAACATGTGCTGTGTGTGTTAAGATATGACGTATTTATAGTTTGGCAGCGACGTTATCGACAGGGATGAGCTCCGCCTCTGCGGACGCTCGGGTGCGCACTGTGAAGCCCAATTTATACTTCTGCGCATAGTGCTCTGCGTAGGTTACGCAGAGACTCTGCGTCGACGTAGAGCCTGTCGAAGAGCCTCTGCGTCGTCTCCGACTGCACAAAATTTTTGTCACTCCGTCAAGGGACAACGGAGACGGCAAGAGCTGCGATTGGTCCTCAGGACAGACCAAGCGAAGCTGCTCTGTGCCGGCTCACAGTGCGCACCAAGCGTCCACAGACGCGGAGCTGATCCCCGCCGATAACGCCGCTGCCAAACTATAAATACGTCATATCTTAACACACACAGCACATGTTTGGACTCTAAATGGCCAATTTCTCGCCTCAAATTATCTTAAAACTGCGTTCCGTGACACAGAAAAGTGAGAAACGGCCACTGTTTCAACAACAACAGTCTTTCTCTCTCTTTCTTTCTCGGACACCATTGCTCACTGTAGCCAGAAGCAGAACAACCTTGCGCAGCGACCCCTACTGATCGGGCGGGAAATTGCAACGCATACGCAGTCGGAGAAGTATAATGTGGCCTTGAGCCGGCACAGAGCAGCTTAGCTCGGCCTGTCCTGAGGATCAATCGCAGCTCTTGCCGTCTCCGTTTTCCCTTTGACGGAGTGACGGACACTTAAAAAATATTTTGTGCAGTCGGAGACGACACAGAGGCTCTTCGCAGAGCGCTTTACGCAAGAGTATAAATTGGGCTTTAGTGTGAAAATGCTCTTTACAAATGCAGAAAATAACGTCTGTCAATTCTAAACCGTGTGTTTGTTTGTTCTAGCTGGCTCTGCAGTCGCGGCTGTGTGACCGCACTCGCATCGGAGAGTACCACCCCGGGGCGGTGCGCTACACACAAGCCGACCTGGTTGACCTCAGCGATGACGACGACGACGATGACGACGCCAACGTGCTCTTCTACTCTCCTGACATGACCCTGAAAGGAAGAGGGCCCTGAGAAGAGAGAGAGAGCAGCAGCAGAGAGAGGGAGACAAACGAGCTGGAGGGAAGGAAAATGAAGGAGGGACAGAGCGGGAGAAAAACACAGCAGATTAGAAACTGAGAGGAAGAAGAAGAAAAAAAAAGAAGAAGGAGGGAATGGAAGGGAACATTGGGGGGACAGTCAGGCAGATAGAAGCCGGAGATGAGCTGTCAGGTTTCATTATTAATCCCCATCCTTTACTATTTAATATCCTAAAGACACACACACACACACACAGGCTGTGCTGAGCAGCAGCTCTGTGCAATACCATCATCCAAGAGGAGCGAGAAAGGAGCGGCTCTAATGTTAAAGGCATCGCCTGCATCTCAAAGGTCCTCTTTGCGTCACCTTCTCCAATTCTGCGCCCTGCAGTGTTTTTGCATGCCCCCCCCACCCCCCCCCCTTTTTTTTTTTTTTTAGAAAAAGGAAAAAAGCATAAAGAACTACTCAACTGCAATCATAACAAGGTGTTAGCATTCGCAGCAAATCACCTTTTTGCTTCTCTGCGGGAGATGAGGTGAAAAGCAGCTCTTTTTTAAAGAGAGAGAAAGAAAACAACTCTGTTTGTCAGACATGAAAGCATCTTCAGATTGATCCCAGCACGGAACTGTTTCTCCGAGAGGGATACTGAGAAAATATAGAAGGGATTTTTTTTTTTTAAAGCAACAACAAAAAAAAGCGTAACATGACTTGGAAGGATAAATAAGTCCCGCAACACCAGTGTTGCTCGCACGGAGTCTCTCCTTCACAAATATAGCATTTGTACATTATTGTTGATGTCATTTTCAAAGTATTTCTTTGATCGCTTGTTTTGTAATGTTTCTGAAATACCAAACGCGTTTTCTACACCGTATTTATATCGGAATCGTTGTACTGTATATATTTAAGTGTACACGCTATTTTTGTTACGTGCCTCGGACTGGAATGTAAAGAAAAGACTTGAACCCGCGCCTCTCACACACGACAGTTGAACAGAGCCCGATGACATGTGTAGCCTTTAAGAACAGCTAAACAGTATTTGTTAGTCAAACAATCCCCCCCCCCCAAACACACACACACACACACACACACACACACAGAGTCATGCTTCTCTGTTAAGTCCCTGTCAAAACAGGGTGGCGGTGATGACAGACGCTGCTCACATGACACGGCTACTGCAGCGTGCGATGCTTGGTCCTGAGTCAGCAGTGCTGAGGTGTGACCGGCAAAGGAAATAGAGTCACTTTGTATTCAACCTAGGCCCATTTGGCTTTTTTCCCATATGTAGGTGGTTTCTCATCAGCGCCGGTGCAGCAGCAGCACGCGCTTCCTGCCGTCAGCTGCCTCTCTGACATGTTGAGCTAATGAACCGACACTTGACCCTTTTTTTTTTTTTTACCCTTGGGTTGTTGAACTTTCTCTGCCGGGGCGTCAACGACGCCGGAGTGCATCTTAAGTTTGCAGTTCACGGAGGCCCCCGCTACTGAATTAAACACACACACACACACACTCGCACACACGTTTGCAGCGTGCCCCCACCACCGTTTTGGCACTGTTGCTCGTTTTTTACTCGACTGCGCACTCCATCAAATAAACGAGCAGGAGAGACATTTCATAACAAAGCTCGGCCTGGGCGTGTTTATTTCATTTTCACATTGATGCAATCCCTCATTCCTTCCATGCCACCAGCACCACTATTCTATTTGTGTGTGTGTGTGTGTGTGTGTGTGTACACACGTGCACGTGCGTGTTTGAATGCGCCTTGAGACATCCTTTAGACCTGCAGCTGCCCAAATAATGGTTATTAATTATTGGTTGGACCGTGCCGTGTCTCCAAAATCTGGTTAACTGGATTTTGATTAATGAAATGTGTGTCCTCCAGAAAACAGGACTTTTCTACACACACACACACATTCATGTACGTCCGTCTTAGTGAGGACTCTCATAAACTTAGGGCATTCCTAGCCCTTTACCCTAACCTTAACTCTCACAACTAACTCCTAAAACCTAAATATTATTGCTTTCATGTGAACGTGGGGATATTGAAATATAGCGCCACTTTCAGTCCACTTCCACTTTATTTCTGAACTTGCATGTGGTCATTACGGCCGGACCGCGTGTAATATTTGAAAGGTTTAGCTTCACAACAAAGTGTTCACTCTCAAAGTGCGCAATTATAAGTATATAGTATAGTATAAGTATTTCTCCACATCTTGTTATTGTTCTATATATTTATATTGTTTTATAATGTGAGTTCTTTACAGTGTAATGTAATTTTTTTTTTACTAAGTTTATATCGTTTTTTTTAAAAGCTACTTACAGTAATTTATTGTTGTTTACATGTATATTTTCGCATACTTTTTAATTACAAGGTTTTTCCATGTCATTTCATTCATTTTTTTTTTTTTTTAAATAATAATATTTTGAACTCGTACATTTTTCGTTGGTGTCAGATTATTTGTAACATAATGGTGATGAACACTGGTTGGAAGGAAGGGCCCCCTGAGAATTTTTGCTTAGGGCCCCTACAGACTCTAGAATCGCCTCTGCTTCTAATTTTAATCCTCCAACCCACTCTGGCCGTTTCTCAATACCCATACTTGTGCGTACTTGTCCGTACTTGCGTACTCCCGTACTTGTGAAAACGTCATCAGCCTCAGTCCAAGTTCTGTTCCATTTCTCAAGAACGCGAGCAGCGAGTACGGTTCTCATACCCGGAAGTATTCTCGCTCCGCCCATTTTACCAAGTATGCATCGGGTGGTGACTTGAGCGTACTTGGGAAAGCCATATATCCCAGAATGCATTTCGGCGGAACATATCAGGATAAAATACTAATTTAAACCTGAAATAAATATTTTTCTGTGTCCCGGAACGCAGTTTTGAAATCATTTATGGCGAGAAATTAGTTATTTAGAATCCAAACATGTGCTTTGTGTCATAAAATATGACGTATTTATAGTATGACAGCGGCACTGTCGGAGGTTATCAGCTCCGCCTCGGCGGACGATCGGTGCTCACAGTGCCCGGCACAGAGCAGCGTTACCTCGGCCTGTCCTGATGGAATGATCCGCTGGTTCAGACGACTCCGTCATTACATACTTGGTGTGATCCATAGATTTGTTGTTGACATGTTGTTTTGTTTTTAATGTAAACGTTTTGACCTGACAGTGTGAACGTTTGTATAATATTAATGTTTAATTTATTGTAACTTTGAATTTTAGATTTATATTAAAGTCATTGTATATGTATTTACATATAATGGACACATTGTTTAGTGTATAACATATTAAAATGTGAAAATAACAACAATATATGTATTTATTAAAAGTATTTTATATGTTCATTCATCAACACTGTAGGTGGCGGTAATGAGGCTTCGCGCCACCCGCCATTCAAACAGTAGAACAAGGAAGTACGCTGCTGTTCCTGTGCTCGTGTACTCCCGTGCTTGGCAAGTATGTACTTCAGTCGTACTTCTCAAGTATGTACTTTCCAAGTAAGCAAGTACACACTGGCGTACTTGGGTATTGAGAAACGGCCTGACATAGTCGCTCGTGAAACACCTCCACAACGGACGTTATTCTTCTTCTGCGGTTCAATGTACGCAACCGGATGTGCCCGGAGGAGCAGGAGGATCTGCTGTTCCGGAGACCCGATGTTTACGTAACCGGACCTTCAGGGCTTCATAAACAAGGTAATGACGCAGATACACACTAAAAAAAAACAGCGTTAATTGGAACTTCCGGTCTAGTTCCGCTTTAATGGGAGGAGGCTGTGTGTTCGCGTAGGAATACACCTGTTGTTAGGCAGAGGAGTTACAGCAAGTGAGTTTGGCCGCCCTGTTTTGTTTTCCCTTCCCTGGGGACATATAAACCTCAGGGTGTCAGCTGTTGCTGCGGCAAGGAAATAAATCCGGCTCAGTTGAGCCACAAAGCACAGCTCTGCTCCTCCTCGTGATTCTCCACAGTCTACGTCACAATGATATAATATATTCCCTAACCTTAACCTAAACCAAAAAGTCCCTTTAAGGCATCGGTTCTCAAAGTGCGGCCCGGGGGCCAATGGCGGCCCGCAGAAACATTTCTGGCGGCCCCGCAATGAATTACAGTTGATAGTTTTAATCCAGGAGCTACTAAGCTTGTTAAATGTTTATTGGACATTACTGGATACAGACCAATAAGTGTAAACTGTACAACTGTATTTACTATGTCATCAAATTTTGGATGACATAGTGACAAAGTATAGTATGACGTTTTTGTCAAATTTTGGCATTTAAATTTTTTCCCAAAAATGTGGGATGGCATATATGTAATTTTTGTCAAATTTTGGACCAACATTTTTTTTGAAATTTTTTTTAAAATTTGGGACGGCATATATGTCATTTTTGTCAAATTTTGGACCAACATTTTTTTTTAGAATTTTTTTTTTTAAATTTGGGACGACATAGTATTGTACAACGTTTTTGTCAAATTTTGGACCGACATTTTTTTTGAAAATTTTTTAAAATTTGGGACGGCATATGTCATTTTTGTCAAATTTTGGACCAAATTTTTTTTTGGATTTTTTTTTGAAATTTGGGACGACATAGTATTGTACAACGTTTTTGTCAAATTTTGGACCGAAATTTTTTTTGCAAAAAATTTAAAAATTTGGGACGGCACATATGTCAATTTTGTCACATTTTGGACCAATTTTTATTTTTTTTATTTTTTATTTTTATTTGGGACGACATAGTATTGTACAACGTTTTTGTCAAATTTTGGACCGAAATTTTTTTTGAAAAGAAATTGTCAAATTTGGGACGACATAGTATTGTACGTTTTTGTCAAATTTTGGACCAAAAATTAAAAAAAAAAAAAAAAGTCACATTTTGGACGACGTAGTATAGTATGTCGGTTTTGTCAAATTTTGGACGCCATAGTTATTACGAATGGGATTTCTTTCAGTTTTTTTTCTTTTTTTTCCCTTTGGCGACCCTCAGTCCAATGTTGGGTTCCTAAATTTGCCCTCAGGTATCAACACTTTGAGAACCCCTGCTTTGAGGGGTAACATAACTCCTCACTTTCTATGGTTTTAAAGTGTTTTGTTCCTCACAAACACACCACACTAGAACACACACACACACACACACACACACAGACACGGAGGCGTATAAATGTCTCGAGCCCCGCACCCCCTCCATATAAAGAGCCCGGAAAATAAGCGAATCTCCCTGTCACGCAAGAAGAATTATTATTCCCTCCTCATATCGTCGCATGCGCCGTAATTGGATACAATTTAACACCCGCGGCCCACGGGCATGTCGGCAGGCGCACTGCCTACTATTAGCTGCTCACCTCGCCTCGCTTCACCACCCTATCATTTGTCAGATCTGTGTGTGTGTGCGTGCCTGGTGTGCGTGTGCGTGCCCGCGTACGTGTATGTGTGTTTGTGTGTGTGTGTGTGTGTGTGTTCTAGTTCTTGTGGCATACTGAGGACCAGTGAGGGTTTTTAACCAACAAAGTAAGGTCATTTTTACAAAGTGAGGACATTCTGGTCGGTCCTCACTTTGTTTTCATTGAAATCACTTCCTGATGTTGTAAACATGCTATAATCTGTTTTTAACACAGATCCTCAATTTGGTACAAAAACACCAGTTTTCCAGCCCTGGTGGTTTCACACACTTTTTGCTCTGGGTCTCCACCTGCAGACATTTTATGGTACTGCACCCAGTAGTAGATGTCATTCATGAAGTAGATATTTGTAATTGTGTTGGTTTATAAAGTGGAAATGCTGGTCCTCACTTTACCGGCATTTTTTTTACCCGGTCCTCAGTATGCAGCAAGTGCAAGAATGTGTGTGTGTGTGAGTGTTCTTGTACTTGCAACATACTGAGGACCAGTGAAGGATTTTAACCAACAAAGTGAGGACATTTTGGCCGGTCCTCACTTTGTTTTCATTGAAATCACTTCCTTAGGTTGCTATAACATGCTATACTCAATTTGTCAAAAAAAAAAATATAATTCAAATTTTGGACGACATAGTATGTAGTATGACGTTTTTTGTCAAATTTTGGCAAAAAAATAGTTTTTAATTTTTGGTCAAATTTTTTTTCAAATTTTGGATGACAGTATAATATGATGTTTTAGTCCAATTTTGGACCAAAAAATTTGGGTAAATTTAAAAAAAAAAATGTGGTCGACATAGTATAATATGACGTTTTAGTCAAATTTTGGACCAAAAATTTTGGGTAAATTTTTTTTTTAAATTTTGGTCGACATAGTATAATATGACGTTTTAGTCAAATTTTGGACCAAAAATTTTGGGTAAATTTTTTTTTTAAATTTTGGACGACATAGTATAATATGACGTTTTAGTCAAATTTTGGACCAAAAATTTTGGGTAAATTTTTTTTTTAAATTTTGGTCGACATAGTATAATATGACGTTTTAGTCAATTTTGGACCAAAAATTTTGGGTACAATTTTTTTTTTCCAATTTCGGATGACAGTATAGTATGACGGTATTGTCAAATTTTGGACCAAAAATAATAATAAAAAATAAATAAAAAAAAAAAAGTTTTTCAGCCCTTTTTGCTGTGGGGCTCCACCTGCAGACATTTTATGATACTACAACCAGTAGTTATTCGTAGATGTCATTCATGAAGTAGATATTTGTAATTGTGTTTATTTATAAAGTGGAAATGCTGGTCCTCAGTATGCAGCAAGTACAAGAATGTGTGTGTGTGTGTGTGTGTGTGTGTGTGTCTCGAGTAACCGGAGCCATTGTTGGAGTCCGGCCATGACCTAGCTGTGACGCACGCACACACACAGAGACAGACAGAGAGAGACAGCGAGAGGCGACGGCAGCGGCAGAGCAGACAGTGAAAAACAAGCCGGAGCGCTGTCACCTCGGAGCCACAGCGCGCCAAGGCAGAGCTGATGGGCTGTTTGTTGCTCCTGTGCGCAGCTTCCTCCCTGCCTGCTGTTTATTAGAGCATCATCATCATCATCATCATCATCATCATCAGTGTACAGGAGGAGTGCGGCTGGAGGAGGTTAATGAGGCGATTACAGCCTTCACAAATAATGTCTTAAAAGTATAAATACACGCTGAAGTGTGGTGTAGCTCCTACATCAGATCATTTTATTTTACTGCAGGCTGTTGATGGATTTACAGCCTCACAGTGTATGATTAAAAAAGGTGTGGGGTTGCCCTTTTTGTGCCAACAATCAGCTGTTGTTTAGGTGGAGAAAACCCAATACCCTCAGTGGCCATTTTATTAGCAACATCTGCATGCGATGGCTGTAAAGAGTGGTTATCTGAATGGTTTCTAAATCTTTTAGAACCAGACTGGTCGATCTCTTCTGACCTCTGGCAACAACAACAGGGCATTTTCACACAGAACTTCTGCTCGGCTGATATGTTCTGTAAAAAACCCCCAGAGATGGTTGTGCATTTAAATCCCCTGTAGATCTGCAGTTTCTGAAATACTCAGACCAGCCTGACACCAACAGCCATGTCACACAGTCTGACTTGACTGAGAGGATCCTTGTTGTGTTGCTGCTGCTGCTGCTGCTGCTGCTGTTGCCGCTGCTGCTGCTACTGCCTGGAACTAGTTTAGACTTTGAGGCTCGCTCTCACTGATAAGATGGCTGCCTGCCAGAGGGGACTCAAGGAAAAACATGCCGTAGCTCCTTTTTTTTTTCAAATTAGAAAGAAAATCAGCATTTTTAGCAACGACACAGGAGCTGCTGGTCTACACTGCTGCCTCCTTTGGTTAAGTTGGTGTCAGCTAAAGCCCAATTTATACTCCTGCGTAAAGTGCTCTGCGTAGGTTACGCAGAGTCCTCCGGGTCGACGCAGAGCCTGTCGAAGGGCCTCTGCGTCGTCTCCGACTGCACTAAATATTTTTTAAGTGTCCGTCACTCCGTCAAGGGACAACGGAGACGGCAAGAGCTGCGATTGGTCCTCAGGACAGGCCGAGCTAAGCTGCTCTGTGCCGGCTCACAGTGAGCACCGAGCGTCCACAGAGGCGGAGCTGATCCTCGCCGATAACGCCGCTGCCAAACTATAAATACGTCATATCTTAACACACACAGCACATGTTTAGACTCTAAATGGCCAATTTCTCGCCTCAAATTATCTTAAAACCGCGTTCCGTCACACAGAAAAGTGACAAACGGCCACTGTTTCAACAACAACAGTCTTTATCTCTCTTTCTTTCAAGGACGCCATTGCTCACTGTAGCCAGAAGCAGAACAACCTTGCGCAGCGACCCCTACTGATCGGGCGGGAAATTGCAGCGCGTGTGCGTCACCACGACGCAGAAGTATGAAGGCTCGAGGCGTCTCCGTGGTGACGCAGACGGATAACGCATTACGCAGTCGGAGAAGTATAATGTGGCCTTAAGTCTGAATGATGTCTTTCAACGCCAAGTCATAAAGCAGAACACTGGAATTTACTGATGGAGGCAGTAGTGGATCAACAACTGTGTGCCATGACGTAAGAGCGCGGACTCTCTCTATGGACCTTGGTGCGGGGGAGTTAGCAATTTTTAAATAACAGAGCTGTTTGTTGTTGTCGTGCCCTCCTGAGTATTTATGGCTCCCGTATTTGAAACGCTGGATTTACTCCAAAATAAACCAACCGTTGTTCATCACAGTGAGTGAAAATGTCAGCCAACGCAACAGCAGCTCGTTGGTCTTTCCATGGGATTTCTTGACATTAAGGGGAAAAAAAAAAGAGAAATAGCCAAACTTACCCTTAAGTTATGTTTACATTTCTTTCCTCTCCATTCTGAGGATCTTCTCTTCGCATTTTGTCTTCACTTTGACAGATGGCGCTTGAGACTGACAGGAAACGCAAAGGTATAAGAATAAATGTAGCGGTGACATGTAAACAAGCCAGATTTGAATTGGGGATATGGCCTATAAACGATTGAGTTATTTTTAAATTCTCATCCGCATACTTTCTTTTTTTTGTAATCTTACTTTGAATGTGATTTGACACTTGACTCTAGACTTGACTCTCTCCGGGATGCAGACTTTTACCGCTGTATATTTTTAAAAATGTGCTCACATTCCTTCGTCGAGCATCGTGCATTACGAATCACAGGAGTCTTGACAAAAGAGAACTGGTGATTTGTGACAGACTCACTTCCTACTGCAGACTTTGGACCATGGATAACCAACCATTCAAATCAGACATCATCAGACCCCCAGACGCCTCCAAAAGCCCCTATTTTTTTGTAATTGTAAAACGTTTAAATGCAAACGTCAGTTTAAGACGACCACAAGCATTCATTTTCTTCATTCATTCATTCATTCATTCAATTCATGCCCTGGGCTCTCAAATAGGTTAGTCGTCTTAAATTCTATGGAAGGTAAACATAAAAGCCGTTAAAAAATGAATACAAGTGGTAGTTCGTCCTTTTCAGTTGAAATGGTGCTTGTAGGGATTCCCCTGTACTCTTGACGTTGGCTTTGACTTTGAGTAAAGGCCACATTATACTTCTCCGACTGCGTAATGCGTTATCCGTCTACGTCACCACGTAGACCACTCGAGCCTTTATACTTCTGCGTCGTGGTGACGGATAGGTGCTGCAATTTCCCGCCCCATCACTAGGGGTCGCTGCGCAAGGTTGTTGTGCTTTTGGCTACAGTGAGCAATGGCGTCCGAGGGAGAAATACTGTTGTTGTTGAAACAGCGGCCGTTTGTCACTTTTCTGTGTGACGGAACGCAGTTTTAAGATAATTTGAGGCGAGAAATTGGCCATTTAGAGTCTAAACATGTGCTGTGTGTGTTAAGATATGACGTATTTATAGTTCGGCAGCGACGAAGTCTGCGGTGTTTAGCTCCGCCTTCTGTGGACGCTCGCTGCTCACTGTGAGCCGGCACAGAGCAGCTTCGCTCGGCCTGTCCTGAGGACCAATCGCAGCTCTTGCCGTCTCCGTTGTCCCTTGACGGAGTGACGGACACTTAAAAAATATTCCGTGCACCCGGAGACGACGCAGAGGCTCTTCGACAGGTTCTGCGTCGACGCAGAGGACTCTGCGTAGCCTACGTAGAGCACTTTACGCAGGAGTATAAATTGGGTTTAAGTGTACACACTGAAAAAGTAAAACATAAAAAGTCAAGCTTTCAAATCTCCTTATGCTACAAGTAATTACATTTACGGTGTTAACGTTGTGGTTTCTAAAGACCTTTAAATGCTTGTCAGTGGAAGTGATTTAATTGGTTTCAAGGCCATTTCAGTTGAGATTAGCATGGTATGCAGTGCATGCAGGGGGAAAATGTGTCTGATTAATTCACATTATTTATCTTGGCTTTGGTTTTAATTGTTTGATTTTTATTCTGACAAACTAATTAATGCGGGGGGGAAATGTGAATCAACAACACCCAAAACCACTGACACACAGAGGCCCCATTTACACCTGGCATTAGAATGGTTTTTCTTTTGCGATCATATAACAATTGGATAGCGCTTTAGACCTGAAACTGTCGACTGTGACCACGGAGGCCACATCCAAACAGAAAACAAAATGTCAACGAAACGGGGGAAGAATTCACATCCACACAGAACCCCCGCCAAACGACTCAGACCGCTGTAGTACATACGTCAGGCCTGTAAGTGGTGCTGTAATGCTTCGCCCAAAACAAAGAAGAAGACAACGCTACACAGAGAGGATGAACCGAGCCAGGGGGAAGTTATCATAAAGCAAACACACACACCAAACAACAGTGTTGACAACTTGGTGACTTTTCAGACCTCCGTCGACAAATATAGCAAGTTGCGACTTTCTGGCATAAGTCAGACTATTTTCCAAAAATGGGAAAGGTCAGTTCTGCTGCTGCTTCACGAGTGAACTTCCATCTAGCGCTGTATTTACTGCAGGCAGAGACTGGGTCTGACTGTAGACACAGAGAGACGGAGACACCGTGACCACAGACAACGAGCTGTGGACGTGCAGTACAGCTGACCGTGTGCAGGACAATCACTCTTCTGTTCAGACAAGTAAAAATGGTGCCTGTGAAAATTGGTTCTGTTTTCTCCTTCCCTTATTTTCCGATTCCAATTCACTGCTAATCTTTTTTTCTTCACCCCTGTATCTGAACTAGCTGAGGACAGGACGTGTTCTAGTGATATCCGGCACCTTTTCAGGCTGACTCTAGTTACTTTTCATTGAAAGTATTTGGCAACACTGTCAAACACTGCTAACTGACGGCTACTCAGGAGTGATGAGGGACGTTCAGCTGGCAAGGTATAAGTGCACCCCAATAGCGTGTGTTTATGTTAAAGGTTAAGTAAGTAGTTTATAGTGCCATCTAGAGGAGAGGCTGAAATTTACAACAAAGAACTGCTCCTCTGCTCACCCCCTCCCTTCCCAGAGCGCTACGGTGTCCTCAGCTGGTCAAATGTCGTCCTCGTCGTCTTTCTCCGTGTCAGCAGATGAGGTTCGTGAGGCGAGGGAGAGGGCGGAGCTACCGCGGCCGTAGCAGACGAAGCGGAGAGAGTGGAGGCGGGACTTCCTGCTACAAGTAAAGAGACGCTTGATTTGTTCTCTCGCGTTTGTCCTTTCAGGCTCCGGTAGAAACATGGCGTCTCGCTGCTAACAGTGGCTATGCAACCGCCAGGAATGTTTCTGCGGCCCGCAGAAACATTCCTGGCGGCCCGCAACGAATTACAGTTGATAGTTTTAATCCAGGAGCTACTAAGCTTGTTAAATGTTTATTGGACATTACTGGATACAGACCAATAAGTGTAAACTGTACAACTGTATTTACTATGTCATCAAATGTTGGATGACATAGTGACAAAGTATAGTATGACGTTTTTGTCAAATTTTGGACTGAAATGTTTTTTTGAAAAAAAATGTCAAATTTGGGACGACATTTTTGTCAAATTTGGGACCGAATTTTTTTGAAAAAAAATTGTCAAATTTGGGACGACATATTATTGTACATTTTTGTCAAATTTTGGACCAAAAACTGTTTTCCCCAAAAAAAATTAAAATTTTGAACGACATAGTATAGTATGACGTTTTTGTCAAATTTTGGAACAAAAATAAATTTTAAAAAAAAAGTCACATTTTGGACGACGTAGTATAGTATGTCGGTTTTGTTTTCTTTCAGTTTTTTTTCTTTTTTTTCCCTTTGGCGGCCCTCAGTCCAATGTTGGATTTTGGGTTATATAAACCCATAAATACTACACATTGTCCCTTTAAATGATTTGGTTTAATTTTAAGATGAAAATTGCACATTTAGTGCACATCTGTTCGGTCTTTAGCAAGGAAGCCCAGACCGCCCTCTCCCTAGCCACTTCTGCTAGCTCCTCTGGGGGGATCCCAAGGTGTTCCCAGGCCAGCCGAGAGATATAATCCCTCCCGGGCATATCAAGCCAGGAGGCATCCTAACCAGATGCTCATGTGGAGGAGCAGCGGTTCGGAAGAAATGTTGGAAAATCTTTTTTCAGTGATCTCGCTGAGCCCGAGATTACGATAAAACACAGCGTTCTCAGCAGTGGCTGAACTGTTTGTTTAGAACCTTCAGGGCTTCTTAAACAAGGTAATGACGCAGAAACACTAAAAAAAAAAAACTGCGTTAATTGGAACTTCCGGTCTAGGTCCGCTTTAAGCGTATGCATGCGTGAGTAATTGGACTATCGTGTTAATCAGACTAAGACTAGTTCAACGTGTTTACGCATGACATTAAGAAAGCCAAATTGTTGTCTCATTGTAAGCCCGGGTGACTCCAAAGTGGTGCCCCCATCCCCCCCCCCCAATCAAATCAAATTCTGCTTAGCGCCCCATAAAAGCTTGGGCTGGCACTGATTCGCCCGAAAGGCGTCAAATCCTCACATTTGATGAATAAGTTGATCCACTAATTAATTAATTATTTAATTAGACCCTAATGGCTCCAGCTCTAAATAATAACGTGTGTTACACAGCACCGTGTGTTTCTAGCTGTGTGACATCATCAGAATTAGCCATAAAAACCAACATGATCGATATGTGCGATCTCCTCACAGGACACGAGAACGGTGCGTTTAATGTTCCTTGTTCTCCTGCTTCCTTTCTTTCTAATATCAGCTCGGCTGTAGCGCTGCTGCAGCCGCTGCTGCTGCTGCTGCTGCTGCTGCTTATCAGCGAGCGGAGCTTGAAGCGATCCGGACCCGAAAGAGTTAAATCAATCTCTCGCTCGCTCGCCCTTTCTCTCCTTCTCTCTCTCTCTCTCTTACACACATACACACACACACACACACACACACACACACACACACACACACACACACACACACAGGCTGCCACCGTCCCAGATAACAGAGGGGCGCCTCTCCCCAGCCAGCCAGCCTCCGCTAATCGCAGTGGCAGGAGGGGTGGGGGGGGGGGGGGGGGGGGGGGGAGTGGAGAGCCGGCGGCCTCTCACAGCAGCGCTGGGCTTTTTATTGACGCTGCCTCTGTGTGTGTGCGTGTGTGCGTGTGTGTGTGTGTGTGTGTGCGTGATGTGTGTGCGCTTGTGTGTGCGCACGCCTAAATGCTCTCAAAGTGTGTGTGTGTGGGTGCGTCAGAGCGCAAGTGCGAGGTATAAAGATGTGTGTGCGCGTGCGTGTGTGTGCGTGATGTGTGTGTGCCTAAATGCTCTCAAAGTGTGTGTGTGTGTGTGTGTGTGTGTGTGTGGGTGCGTGTCGGAGCGCAAGTGCGAGGTATAAAGATGCGTGTGTGCGTACGTGCGTGCGTGCGTTATGTGTGTGCGCCTAAATGCTCTCAGAGTGTGTGTGTGTGTGTGTGGGTGCGTCAGAGCGCAAGTGCGAGGTATAAAGATGTGTGTGCGGCGCGCGCGTGTGTGTCTGTGTGTGTGTGTGTGTGTGTGTGTGTGTGTGTGTGTGTGTGTGTGCGTGTGTGCGTGTGTGTGTGTGTGTGTGTGTGTGTGTGTGTGTGTGTGTGTGTGTGTGTGTGCGCTCCCCGCCGGCAGCAGCAGCAGCAGCAGCGGAAAGCAGGGAGAGGCGGGGAACGGGGAGGGTGGGTGGCGAGGTTATGAGCGGAACTCGACAGAGGCCGACAGACGAGAGAGGGGAAGAGGGGAGGGAGGGATGGGGGGAGGAGGAGGAGGGAGGGAGGGAGGAGGAGGAGGAGGAGGAGGAGGAGGGTTGTTGGCTGCGCTGAAAGCAGCCACCGCTTCTCTCTCTCTCTCTCTCTCTCTCTCTCTCGCTCTCTCCTTCCTCTGAGTCTCAGATAAGGCTCGTTTGAAGGTTTCAGTCTTTATTCTTTTTATATAAAAAGGAAGCGGTTGCGTGAACGTCTGTGTCCGCGTTTTTTTTTTTTTTTCCTTTTCATTTCTTTTTTTTTTTTTTGGCGGGGGGGGTGGGAGGGGGGGGGGGATGTGGTTTATGAGGCTCAAGGTCGGAGTAAGACAAGTGTGCCTGGTCTGTTCCGTTGTTTTTTTGTTTTTTACGGGCGCGCTGATTGATTTGCATCGATGAAAATTAGCAGCCTATTGATTAGGTTCTTAATCCATAAATCAATGTCTCTCAGCTGCTCCAGTAACCCCCCTCCTCCCCTCCCTCCTCCCCTCCCCTCCCTCCTCTCCCTCCTCTGTCTCTGTCAGCAGCAGCAGTGTGTTTGGCTCGCAGCCACTCTCTCGCCCTGCCGCGCCAGGCTGTAATTATCCCCGGTGAGGCCGCGCTAACGCAGCGTGGCGTGCCTGTGGGGAACCGGTTAGCCCTACAACACCGGCGGGGGTCGCGCGGGGGTGGTGCGCGCCCGCCCGCCCGCGTGTACGTGGGTGATTTTTCTGCTTCTTGTTGTTGTTGTTGTTGTTGTTGTTGTTGTTGTTGTCTGAGTAAACACACAGTGAGCATTAACAAGTCCTAAGACGAACCACGTAGAGGAGCATGGATGAATCAAGTCTATGTTTATATTATTGATTTATAATGAGTCCATGTTTGCGTGAGGTGACGTTTTTGTCAATGGTCAGACAGCACGTGCGCTGTGTAAAAAAAAAATTAAATAAATTGTTTTCGAATATCAATATATCTATTGATTGTAGGCGTTCTTGTACGTGTTGCCTCTTTAGGACAAACACCGACATTGTCAGGACCTGTAGCCCTCGTGGAGACCCAAACCTGGTCCTAATTTGGCAGAACCTCATTTCTGTTGAGTTTATGGCTAAAGGTTTGAAATGTGGATCGGTTAAGGTTATATGGTTATGCATTAAAGGGACAATATGTAGTATTTATGGGTTTATATAACCCAAAATCCACTTTTTTATACATATTATGTGCTCCTGCATTGTCTAGTCGCTGTATAATAGTTTTTGTTTCATTTTCGTAGTGTTTCAAAAAGTCATGTTAAATAACATGACCGCGGGCCGCGGTTGCATAGCCACTGTTAGCAGCGAGACCCCATGTTTCTACCGGAGCCTGTAAGGACAAACGCGAGAGAACAAATCAAGCGTCTCTTTACTTGTAGCAGGAAGTCCCGCCTCCTCTCTCTCCGATTCGTCTGCTACGGCCGCGGTAGCTCCGCCCTCTCCCTCGCCTCACGAACCTCATCTGCTGACACGGAGAAAGACGACGAGGACGACATTTGACCGGCTGAGGACACCGTAAGCGCTCAGGGAAGGGAGGGGGTGAGCAGAGGGGCAGTTCTTTGTTGTAAATTTCAGCCTCTCCTCTAGATGGCACTATAAACTACTTACTTCACCTTTAATTGGTTATAGTTAAGGTTAGGGATAACTCTGTGGTTAGGCTGTCCAAAGTCTAGCTGCGTGAACCTGTGCATGTGTGTGTGTGTTATTGTATGCTGCCTTTGTGAGGACCAAAAACCTTATAAACCACGGGGAGTGAGGACATTTTTGGGTAAGTGAGGACATTTTGTCTGGTCCTCACGTTCTGTCACTCTCAAAGGGGCTTTTTTTTATAGGGTAAAGTTGGGGTTTAGCGTCAGGGGTTGGCATTTAGTTTTGATGGTTAAGGGTTAGGGTAAGGGGCTCGGGAATGCGTTATGCGTCTATAAGTAAGTGTCCTCGCTATGAATGCTGCGCAAACACGTGCGTGTGCGTGTTGCAGTAAGCGATCCATAACGATCTGCAGGTGGATTGTGCTGATTAATACCGGCTGCTGAGGACAGAGCTGCGTGCAAAGAGCTTCCTGCAATCTGAGCCTGCAGACTGTGTGCGTGTGTGTGTGTGTGTGTGTGTGTGTGTGTGTGTGTGTGTGTGTGTGTGTGTGTGTGTGTGTGTGAGAGAGAGCGCGAGAGAGAGAGTGTTTGTCCCTTGTGTGTTTGTGTGTTGGCAGCCAGCCCTTTCCAAATGTGTGTCAGGACTATGTGTGTGTGTGTGTGTGGTTTGATATGTGTGTCACTGTTTTGAGGACAGCATGTATATTTAGCTAAACCTGTGTGTGTTAAAGGTGTGTGCACATGTGAACTTGACACGTGTGTGTGTGTGTGTGTGTGTGTGTGTGCTTGTGTTTGCCACTGCTTCAGTGTCTGATTGCAACAGCAGATGGTTGGATCACTGTGACCTCCCACACTGTGGCTCTTTCAACACCCATGTGTCGTGTGTGTGCGCGCGCGTGTGTTCGCGCGTGTGCGCTTGTGTGTGTGTGTGTGTGTTCACACTGTTTTGGTTTTTTACAAGACACACTTTGTGCTAGAGTCCCTGACGAGACATAAAATGACCGTCGGAGAACGGGATCACACGTTGCCGCACATATTTCATCGCCGTGGTCCAAGCGCGAGGGTTTTCAAAGGCGCATGCTATTCTCAGAGCGGCTTTTCAAACCACAAAGTTCACACAGAGTCATAAAAGTGCTGCTGCTGCCATAAAAAGGCCTGCGCTTGATCTCCAGACCTGTTTTTGTGTCTCCCTCAGACTCTGCAGCAAAGGTGTTTTTTCCACTGTAGCTACAACCGTGTGTTTTCGGTGTGTGTTTTTTCGTGTGTCAGGAACTGGTTTTTGTCTTGCGGTTCCGCAGAACAATTGTCATCCTAATCCAGTTTTCCAGCGACTGATGGAGAGGGCTGTTTTGTTTTCTGTGCGCCGGTCTGAGTCACAGCTGAGGGGAGAGAGAGCGAAGAGAAGACCTGGTGCCGTGTGCTGTAATTTAGCATGTCTTTGCGGCACCCGTCTGACCTTTCAATGTGATTATTAGTCGCGTATGACATCAGCGCGAGGCTGTTTTTAACTGCTAAATACCAGACGGTTGCAGGAGCATTTGAAAAATGTTACGTCCACATTTTTGATTTTTCTCTCTTGCTAGTCATGCGTTCAAAAAAGGGGGAAATTTGATTTATGGCTTCACCCAAAGTTCAATGTGACCACAGCGGAGAGACATTGGGAGGGGCAGTTTCGGTCTGTTTTGGAGACCAGAATCAGATTTGGATCTGGCTGTGTCTGAACACTTTCCTGCTGGAATAAAGACGCAGGGTTGCCAGGTTG
This sequence comes from Microchirus variegatus, assembly GCF_963457635.1. Lineage (NCBI taxonomy): Eukaryota > Metazoa > Chordata > Actinopteri > Pleuronectiformes > Soleidae > Microchirus > Microchirus variegatus. Next base: position 34,944,671 of record NC_139806.1, on the reverse strand, counting down.
GATGTACTTTGCGGATCATGGGAGGAGCTACATAGAGCCGTTCACATGACATTGGGCAAGAGGCAGGTACAGTTGGGCCAAGTCATAACAGGGCCAAGGCTGGTTAAGTCTGCCCCACACGAGAGGATAATTGGCCAGATCTGGCTCTTTCTGACAATTGTGGGTGCTTTCTGATTTTAGGCCGATTTGAACAGATTATCTGGCCAAATTATCCTGTAGTGTGAGAGGTTAACAGACTTTTAACATCATCGGATGCATCAGAGTCGTCCCGATTTAAAATCGTAAGTCTTTTTGATATTTATGATGATTGGGGTGTGAGCAGAACCTGTGTGGATTCATGGCAACAATACGATTGCTTCTTTAATGTGTCCTGCAAGATGTATCACAACAGAACAGAGATTGTCCACCTCCATATTCTGAAGTGAGAGTTTCTGTGCGATCCCAAATCCCTGGAATCTCCTCCCCGAAACTGTTTGATTAAACGGCAAGTGTGTGGCCCTGAGTATTGACTGAATCGTCTAGTCCGTGCTTGAAAAATCGGTGACAAAGTCCATTGTGTTTGTGGTCTCCCTCGTTTTTTTAAATCCTCTAGTTTGGGGCAGGCTTTACATCCACACGACTCATTTTCATTTTAAAATGGGTCAGCTTTTCTCTGGTACGTTTGCTGCTCTTTTTCATCATTGTATGATCTAAAATTGAGATGTTTCAAAAATACTTCTGGCTCTGTTTTAGTTTAGAAAATTTAGAAATAGAGACCTTATGAAAATGATGACGTAGAAACTCACACCTGATTTACAACTGTTCTTATCAGTCGCGTCTTGACTGTTGGCTATGAACGTGAACGTTGTTCGTGTACTTTAAACTATTGTTGTTTCTCAACAGGGCCTGGCTCATAATGTCCATGTACTAATGTCCACAGAGGTCCACTATAGGGTCTGTGTGACGTCAATTTCATTTCATCTTCCCATTTCCTCAGTGGCCAAGCGACACTACACGCACAACACTTTCCAGTCCAGTTGGTGGTGTGCCCTTGTTTTGGTCGAAAGAGAGGAGGGTAACTATGGAAACTTCCTGCCCGGGGGCCAATGGCGGCCCGCGGAAACATTTCTGGCGGCCCCGCAATGAATTACAGTTGATGGTTTTAATCCAGGAGCTACTAAGCTTGTTAAATGTTTATTGGACATTACTGGATACAGACCAATAAGTGTAAACAAAAATACTGGGTATTTACCTGGTTTCTATATGGTGAATTTTAGTGTATTATTGGGTTATAAGCTGGTAATAAGTAGATAGCTAGTAAATATATGGTAACAGAAATGTGTTACTTGGTATTAACCTGTAATTAGAAGGTAAGAACAATGGCCAAAATACTAATACATTATTACTATATACAGCGTTATTGTATTAATGCTTAAATTACATTATATTAACTCTTATATTACTTAACGCTAAACTGTAGAACTGAAATCTGGTCATTAAAATTATTACAAATGGGATTTATTTCTGTTTTTTTTTCCTTTGGCGGCCCTCAGTCCAATGTTGGGTTCCTAAATTGGCCCTCAGGTATCAAAACGTTGAGAACCCCTGCACTGACTGAAGGATGCCAAAAACTGGAAGATACAGTTTTTTTTTTAGTACTTATCACAACTTTTTGATGAGTTATTGCATAACAAACCAAACTAAACCAATTCTGTCAGTGTGTGTTTCGGGCAAGTGACTTTTTTTTTTTTTTCTACTGAGGATATTAGAGCATATTTCTTTTTGTGCAGGGCCTTTCATGTCAAAAAATGTCCACACACGTCCACGACACTGTTGTGTGATCCCCAGTCTTAATAAAAGCTCCACTGAATGGCATGTGTTACATGTTACACACCATCAAATCTGTCAGCATCTCATGCAAGGGCTCCCCCCCCATATCAGACTGTAGGTTCAGGGTTGAAAGAAAACACATTTGATTCTCTTCGTTTCAGGCCTCCGTCCTCCGTCTCCAAACTAGAAATGAAGTTTTATGAAAACAGTGAACAGGAAGGAGACTGAACTTTTACAGAGCAGTGACCTAAGCATGGTCATGGTTCTGTGTCAGTAAATTTAAGAAGCCAACTTTCACCACCTCGGCTCAAACCTTCTCAATAATCACTCATTTAAAGAGACACTGTGTAGTATTTATGGGTTTATATAACCCAAAATCCATTTTTTATACATATTATGTGCTCCTGCATTGTCTAGTCGCTGTATAATAGTTTTTGTTTCATTTTCGTAGTGTTTCAAAAAGTCATGTAAAATAACATGGTCGCGGGCCGTGGTTGCATAGCCACTGTTAGCAGCGAGACGCCATGTTTCTACCGGAGCCTGTAAGGACAAACGTGAGAGAACAAATCAAGCGTCTCTTTACTTGTAGCAGGAAGTCCCGCCTCCTCTCTCTCCGCTTCGTCTGCTACGGCCGCGGTAGCTCCGCCCTCTCCCTCGCCTCACGAACCTCATCTGCTGACACGGAGAAAGACGACGAGGACGACATTTGACCGGCTGAGGACACCGTAGCGCTCAGGGAAGGGAGGGGGTGAGCAGAGGAGCAGTTCTTTGTTGTAAATTTCAGCCTCTCCTCTAGATGGCACTATAAACTACTTACTTCACGTTTAAGAGCACAGTCATTATTAACCTGCATTTTCTTTATGCTGCTTATTTCATCAGGTGACTCTGCCTCTTGTGTATTAGTCTTGCTGGAGCTGCATGATGACAGGAGACACAAGGGAGGTTTACTCAGACACAGAAGAGTAACCAGGCTGTTTGTTCCATTTCCAGATGTTGGCTGAAAATATTTTTTATAGTTTGCCAAATGAATAAGGAAAAAAAAAAAAAAAAAGTTTCACCGTTTTCTACTGATATGGAAATCACATTTCTTCCATTGTACATATGAGCTTTCCAATGGAAACGATCTGAGAACCCTGTCTCAAATCTTGGTTGAATGGTCACAGCAAGAGGTCAAGGATGAGGCTGAGAAGAGCAGAGTTTGGGGGGAAAAGGCCTTTCTACATTGGTTCCCTTTGAGTTCTGTCTGGAGAGAAGAAGTGGATTTTTTGTTTCCGTTCCATGGATGAATATACGCCCACCCTTCTTCCTTTTCGTCTCATCCCTCTCTCTCTCCTCCTTTGTGCCTCCGTCCCCTTACTTTGGGACAACTCGCCCTTCTCAAACGAGCTTTGCTTTTTTTTACGCATCCATATGTGAGCACTTTGTGATCTTGGTGTTTGTTTGTGTGCAGCCCGTCTGGTTTGACTCCTACTTCCAGCAGCTGTGCAGCCAGACCTTCCATTTTCCTTCTCTGCCTCAGTCTGTCTGTCTGTCTGTCTGCTGGCCTTTCCCTCTGTGTGTGTCTCTCTCTCATCACTCTTTTTCCCCCCTCTCTCTCTCTCTCTCTCTCTCTCTCTCTCTCTCTCTCTCTCTCTCTCCTACACACACTCAGGCAGGCACATGATGCACACACCTCAGGCTTGATATTCATAGCCTCCTCCTCCTCCTCCTTCACTTGACATGGGAGCCTTAACAGATGTGCCCCAGCCTTGAGCTGCCTCTCCCACTCTCTCCCTCTCTGCCTCTCCTCAGCCTTGTGCTCCAAAGATTTACCTTATCTGTTGGCTTTGGAAATAAAGACAAACTGACATTTATACGAAGGGATGGAATAAGAAGTATACTTAAAAAAAAAAAGGGTTTGAAATATGAATGCTGAAAAACTACTTTTATTCATAGCAGGCTATTAATGTGGAGTTAAGGGTGTATTCTACGTCAACATATGCAATTTGATGACACCGTTTCCTGTTAATAAATATGATAGTTTTTTTCATTATATTTAATGTTTCATTTAATGTGTACACTGTATGTACGCCAGGGTTTAAAATGTACAGTTTAGATATTGGAATTGTACATATTCTTATTTTACCGTCTTATTCACCAATGTAATGTGTATAATGTACGAGTACAAACGCAGGTAGTGTGATGTATGGCAAATGAGCAAATAAGCACATTGTCGAAGAAAATTGATTCTGCTTTCAATTTAAAGGTCCATCGTGTGAGTATTAGTGACATCTAATGGTGAGACGAAGGCAAATGGAAGGACTCTTCATGCTTAAGGCCACAGTATATTTCTCCGACTGCGTAAATGCGTTATCCGACCGCGTAACCACGGAGACGCCTCGATCCTTCATAGTTCTCCGTCGTAGTACTGGATACGCACTGCAATTTTCTGCCCGATCAGTAGGGGTCGCTGCGCAAGGTTGTTGTGCTTTTGGCTACAGTGAGCAATGGCGTCCGAGAGAGAAAGACTGTTGTTGTTGTTGCAGCGGAATAACATTGAAACAGTGGCCGTTTCTCACTTTTCTGTGTCACGGAACGCAGGTTTTAAGATAATTTGAGGAGAGAAATTGGCCATTTAGAGTCTAAACATGTGCTGTGTGTGTTAAGATATGACGTATTTATAGTTCGGCAGCAGCGTTATCGGCGGGGATCAGCTCTACGTCTGTGGACGCTCGGTGCTCACTGTGAGCCGGCACAGAGCAGCTTAGCTCGGCCTGTCCTGAGGACCAATCGCAGCTCTTGCTGTCTCTGTTGTCCCTTGACGGAGTGACACTTAAGGCCACATTATACTTCTCCGACTGCGTAATGCATTATCCGTCTGCGTCACCACTGAGACGCCTCGAGCCTTCATACTTCTGCGTCGTGGTGACGGATACGCGCTGCAATTTCCCGCCCGATCAGTAGGGGTCGCTGCGCAAGGTTGTTCTGCTTCAGGCTACAGTGAGCAATGGTGTCCGAGAAAGAAAGAGAGAGAAAGACTGTTGTTGTTGAAAAAGTGGCCGTTTCTCACTTTTCTGTGTGACGGAACGCAGTTTTAAGATAATTTGAGGCGAGAAATTGGCCATTTAGAGTCTAAACGTGCCGTGTGTGATAAGATATGACGTATTTATAGTTTGGCAGCGACGTTGTCGGCGGTGATCAGCTCCGCCTCTGTGGACGCTCGGTGCTCACTGTGAGCCGGCACAGAGCAGCTTCGCTCGGCCTAACACAAGATGGCGGCCTCCATAAAGCAAGGCTGTTTCCTAATTTAAAAGCAATTTTCCAAATCTTAAAGTCATAACACACTCATACAAACTATATGTGGATAATACTTACAGTAACACCTCCTCAGTGTTACACACTGGAACTTTAATGTACACATTGGTCCTTTACAGGGGAATATGATTCCCCTCATGTGGCCTTTATGTCAAAACCTGGCATAATTCTTTTTTAATCAAAGATCAGTTTTCATTAATTATAATCCCACACAAATGTATAATTGTACCTAATATCATAATTTCTTCAATTTCCTTCTTCTTTTGAAAAAAATAATATCCCAATATAGTGTGCACAAAACAATTTACAAGCTCTAAATGATGAAAGAATAAGCGGTCATTGAAGAAAGCCGATTCTGGTTTTAAATCATGTAAATCCATGATGTCAAAATTGGCTTCGTTTGAACCACGTTTCCTTTGCCAAATAAGTGTTTTTTTAACATTTTAAAATTTTATTTTCATTTAATTGTGTGCAATTCCTCGCAAAAACTGATCATTTGTCGAAATCGAATCATCATGCCTCCGTTTTCTGCCTCGTTTCCGCTGTTTAAACATCGTCTATTGCTGTTTTCGACATTCAGCGGAGCTCGCGTGTATCTCTGTGTGTGTGTGTGTGTGTGTGTCTCGCTGCGTATGTGTGTCTCTCCGTGTGTGCGTGCGCGCGCAGCCACTGCCGTGCGCTCGAGGCTTATGGTAATTGCGGTCTCCCGACTGGCCTTCTGGGTAGAGTCTGCGCGAGTGGGAGTGGAGCGAGTCGCTCGGTCTCGTCGGCAGCAGGCAGTCGTTCATCCATTCCGCACGACACTCCCCGCCCGCACAGCTCCTCCGCGCGTCCTCCCTCGGCGTTACCCGGGGTCTCCGGCCGGCGGATCGTCCCTTCTCTCTCTCTCTCTCTCGGTCTCTCTGTCGTTTTACGCTTCTCGAAGCGAAGAAAGACGCGGAACGGGAATAATCTCCAGCGAAACCTCTCCGAGACGCGGATTCCGGCGCAAGCGAGGACGCGAAGTGACGGAGAGCGGGAGAAAAGGGGCTTTTTCCGAGGACGGCGTGCTCCGCTGAAACCCAACATGGCGCTGTTGCCGCTGCTGCTGCTGCTGCCGCTGCCGCCGCTGCTGCTGCTGCGAGGTACGGCCGAGCTGAATTAATTTCTCAGCGAGTCCTCCGAGCCTCCGCCACCTGTGTCCTCCGTGGCCGCCCGTGGCTTTTTCCACCCGAACGGACCTTTTTTAAGGATCTTTTTGTGGATTTCTGACGTTTGTTTTTGCTCCGCGTAGGATCTTTTTTTTTGTTGTTGTTGCTTCATGGAAACACACAAGTGACATTTGCGGCAGCAAAAAAGTCCGCTTGAAATATAGAGGGATCGATGAGACTTCCCTATAGACAATAGAATAATATAAAGCTTTATATATATATTTAAAAACAACATTTTTTTTGTTGTTAGGTGGATAACCCGTTTGACACTTGAGTTTTTTTTTCCCCCCGTCCTCACTCTGTGGTTGAGGATCGTCTCCATCCAGCAGACAGGACCGTAATCGGGCTCGTCCACGCGCGCCCGCGCACGCACACACACACACACACACACACACACACACACACACACACAGACACACACACGGATCCCTGCCGTCCTACAGTTTAACTTGGCGACACGGGGACAACAGGCGTGAGCTGGAGCTATCGCCTATTAACCAGGTGAGACGTTCAATGACAAATGAAAATTTGCCCTTTTCTGTGACATGTTTTTTTGTGATGTGCGATGCGCGAGGGAAGCTTTTCTCTTGTGTTTTCTGTCAAACAAATACACGGAAATATGTTTATGAAAAAAAACAAAAACAAAATGAAGTGTCTGTTGTTGTTGCTGCTGTGTTGGGTTTTTGTTTTCTTTGTTTTTTTGTTCCCTAAAGTAAAAGCAGTTTTATAGTGAGAGGTTGGATCCGTGAACGCGATCCTCCGGCGCTGCGCTGCGCAGAGACTGGTTGAGCATCGGCTACTTCTAAGAATAGCGCATAGGGTGGTCTTTGTGCGTTTCGGCGGGGGCAGTGGCATGCGGTTGATAAATACCACGCGCGCACAAACACGCAGTGATGTGACCGTGAGCTTGGCCTCTTAGTTTTGTTTTCTTGTTTTTTTTTATTTTTATTTATTCTTCTTATTATTTTTTTTATTTTAAACCACTGTCCCGTCACGAGGTGAGAAGGACGTCCCGGAGATTATTTAGCGCGTGCACTTGAAAGCGGCGGCGCCGACCTCGACGGTGAATATTCAGGCTTTTTTCGCACTCCGCCGCGTGACGGGAGTGTTGGAGCGCCTGTGGGGCGACAGCGGGGATTGAGTGTGCGTGTGTGTGTGTGTGCGTGTGCGCGCACACGGAGCTTCTGCGCTAAACAAGGTTACGGAATCCAGCCTCGCCCTGCCAAAGGGAAGCGAGCGGCGCCGCTGCTGCGTGTTCAGTTCAGTTAGAGGGCATCCCCGCGGTGTGTGTGTGTGTTTTTTCGTGGGGGAGGTGTGTGTGTGTGTGGGGGGGGGCTTTGTTTGGACAGAGTGGACGTTGATCGGTCGTCTCGTGGTGTTTGCGCGCGCGGCAGACGGGACTGCACCGCTCACCTTCCTGTGTGAGTGACGGAAACCACTTTGGCACCGTTCCAGCTCTCTCTCTCTCTCTCTCTCTGGCACGCACACGCCTCACGTCTCGCAGGTGTTGTGTGTGTGTGTGTGTGTGATGGTGTGACTTTGCGGCTCCAGTATTTATGTCTCCCGCTGCCTGCTGCGTGTGACTCTCTGGATCCTCTTTTGCGCACGGAGGAGCCAAGCAGCGCCAGTTACCAACCCCCCCCACTCCACCCCCCCACTCCCCCTCCCCTCCCTCCCTCCCCAGCAACTCCGATAAGCGCTGCTCTCCGGAACGAGGGGGAGAGGAAAGTGTCACCAGAGACTCGTTAATAACAGGAAAACACTTTAAAAAACTTATGAGTCAGTCGTTTTCTCCTGTTTGCTCTTAACAGCATGTGGCGCTTGCGTGCGCCTGTGCGCGTATTTTTTTCTTCTTCAAAACACTTTTCTGATTAATTAATTCACCATAATCGGCTATTTCTAAATTAAAAAAAAACACGTTGTTTTTCTTGTTCGTCTCCCGCTGCACCACTGTAATCACTGGTGTGAACCACTTCTTCCAAAGTTACTGTTTAATTGAAATCAGTGCTGCGAGGCGCGTTGGATGAGTTCCAGACCGACGCGTCGTTTCGCAGCGCGTCTCCAAAATCTCCTCTGCGGGCTTTATGCGTGCGTGACTCGCCTTTTTTTTTTACGACCGACCACACTTAACTGCATTCTCTCTATCGCAGGAGAATAACAAGGGGGCCACAACACATTTTTAAATAATTTCTTTTAAAAAGTATAAAGAAATCCTCCTCTCGCGCTGTGCCGCCGCGCCGCCGCTGCGCGCTCGCCGCCTGTCCTGGAGCCACACAGGCACTAATTAGGGAACCGCTCTCTCAGGACGATCGATGTGCCTCATATTGGCTGGCTCCAGCTCATTGACGAGCTTAGTGAGGGAAGCAGCTACTAAAAGACCACTTAAATCCCGGCAGCCAGTCCGCCCAGGATATATACAGTATATGGAGAGAATCGTGCGTCTGCTCGGCACATGCACATGGGCTCGAGAAGCCTCCGTCTTTTCGAGAGAACAGAGCCGTGGATTAAGTGGTGGTGGTGGTGGGGGGGTGAGGAGCAGCAGCTCCGCGAGGCTTTGATGCAGAAGAGAAGCTTAATTGCATTTAAATGGAACATCGATGTGCGCTGATAAGGCGAAGGACACTTGTTATGCACTTTGGTCACCTATAAATCTGAGCTTTAAGTGTAATAACAATAACCCAAACAAAAACTCTCGATCACTCATCGGCGAGACTGTCTGGCAAATTTTTATTTTCCAAACATGACGTTAAAAATGCTGCCGTTTTGCTGTTATTGTGCATATATTACAAAATGGATTCACCCGACCAGAACGCACTGGTCAAGGTGATTGTGGGGCCCACAGTCGCTCAATTCACGTGGGAATTCATTCCATGTTCTTTTAGTGAAACTGGGGGAAAAAAATATAGAGTGAATTCAAATGGCGTTTTATAATCGCTTAATTGAAAATCAATTGTATAACACGCGGTCCACAGCTAATCACACCAACAATCATCGGATTATCCGCGGTTACAAGAGCGAATAAAGGACTTGTTGTCGTTAGTGGTGAATCTGAAATGTTATTATACTCTTGTGCTGGTTACAAGTCATAAGGTGTAGCCAATAGTTGCATGCCTTTTTACGCACTTTTGTCTCAAATGAAGGCTACAACAAGGCTTACTTTAATTGTGTTGGATTGGGGCTCGGGCACGTGTCGGGTTCGCGGCTCGAGCCACACTGTGACGCGCATTTGAACTTGCTCGTTTTTATTTGTGAAAATAATATTTGTTTTTAAAAAAAAAAGTGCGTCAATCCTCTGACACACGCTGACGGTTTGACTCGAGGCTGATGTGGGCAGGAGTCTCCGTGCCACAGTATCGATAAGGTTCTGTGTTTCTCTCTCTCTATAAATAAAAGTGGAGGTTATCTTGTTTATGCAGCCCTATACCAGCAGAACCCTCTAGAAGCAAAAAAAAAAAAAAAGAAAAAGAAAAGAGGTGCATTTTAAACAGCTGTATCTGAGCTGCAGGCGGACGAGCACGTTCCCAGAGTAGCGCACGCTGTGCAAACGCAAAACAAATACTTCACATTTTGTGTGGGCCGAGTTTATTTATAGTGCAGTCAGCCCCGTCGGACTGTTTTGCGCATCATTTTTCCACCGCGTGCGCTATGAAGTCACTGTGTGGGTCTGATCTGTTCTCCAGGTGGTGGAACACAGAGGGGGAGGGGCTGCTTACCAGAGATTGACATGCTGATATTCCTCCTCCTGCCCCCCCCCCCCCCCCCCCCCCCTCGGTTTTATTGCTCCAGCTGCAGCAGGCTCATTAGTTGTCCAAGTGGGGGTTCAAGGGTGGTCCCATATCAAAACAGGGGTTTTCATTTGGCCTTAATTTTGTCTAAACTATTTCTATTAGGAAAGGAGTTTGCACTGGCTGCACATGTTTCACTTTATATTAGGGTTGTGGCTAACGATTATTTTCACGATGATTAATCCCTTACTTTACAGTGTCTTTTGTGTTTATGTGTTTTATGAAGCAAAGAGACCAGGCAATGTTGACGTTATTATATAGAAAAACAACAACACTCGGACCATTAAGTTATTATCATTTAATCATCTGTGCGTCACTTCTGTTCCGGTAGTATTGTGTGAATGTGTTCCGACTGAGGCTGGTTAGGAGCAGTTTGAAGCAACGCAATTAGCAAACCGCATATAGGCAGTTGATTTATTCATTTTTTTTTGTTGCTTGTTCCATGTGCTGTGCAAATGTAATAATGTGACACGGGAAACGATTTGTCATCACCCCGCGTTAATGTTTTAATTGTGTCACGTATTAATTAATGCGCCGTAATGTGTTAAAGTGAAGGTATGAGATTGACTTGTATCGCAATTACGATTCGTTCCGCAGGTCCAAGATCGAGGACTATAATAACAATATAGATAAGGGCTTGGTGATATGTTATCGTGATATATTGATAATTATCATGATACAATGTCAGATAGTTGTATATCAACGTTTTTGCTCTTGGGTAAATGTTGATGAAACCGCCAGTTCATTGTTATTTTTAAATTCTTTATGGACAGAAAAAGCGACAAACCCTGAAAAAACCGAATATTACATAATCATATCGATACTTATTGAACTTAGGTTGATTATAATATTGTCATTGAGTTATAAGTGAACCGTGTACCGCGATAATTATCGACATATGACATTTTTTTGGTTATCTGTTTGAACACCCTCGGGTCAAACCGTAAAAAAAACAGTGTCACAGTTGTTTGCGGAGAATTAAACGCTTAGGCGCGTGTCCGTATGTGCACCTGAAGGCAGCGGCCCCAGGGCCTCCTGTTGTGACAGTGCTTATGTGCGTGCGCGCGTGTGTATGTGTGTGTGTGGTGGGGGTGATCTGCGTGTGCACAGACACTCGCCGCCTCCATTTTAAGCCCATTATCCTGCTGTTTGTCCGCCTTTCTAATCTGGAATCAATATGAGGCACGCGCGGGGAATATAACGCAGAGAAATCTCATCAGTGAGATCAGTAAAAAGTGTGTCGGGGGGGGGAGGAGACGCGGAGATGTCGTCAAAGGAAATGCTCCGTTTCTGTTTTGTATCCAGTCGGAGGCACGAGGGCTGTCTTTACTGTCGTGTGTGTGTGTGTGTGTGTGTGTGTCTTTCTGTGTGTGTGTGTGTGTGTGTGTGTTTTCCGCTCTCTCTCGCTCACTCGCCTGGATATAAAACAACAGGCTCGTCGCTGCCGGCGCTGCGCTGCGCCGCCGAGGCGAGGTGCGTGTGAACAAAAGCGGAGGCGCGGCACAGAGCCGAGGACAGATCGGTTTTCCAGGCGCTGCGCAGCTCCCGGAGGAGACGTCACGGTTTGATTGAAGCTGTGCTCCGTGCTGGCCTCCCGGGACCTCGCCATGAAACAGGAGAGCTACCACCCCCTCCCTCCCTCCCTCCCTCCCTCCCTGTCTCCTCCTCCTCCTCCTCTCTCTCTCTCTCCCTCAGCGCTCCGCAAAACCTTTTTGTCACTTCCCCACAAAGATGCGTCGGCCCCTGGTGCTGTTTAACAGACACATAGACGGGCAGGATCGCCAGAGAGAACCACATATTATTATTTATTATTCATCCCTGTGTGTGTATTTATATATATATATATATATATATATGTATATATGTATACATATATATATATATATATATATATATATACACACACACACACACACACACACACACACACATGTATCTATATATATATGCCTGACACGTTACCACTGGTCCTATAGCCTATTAGCACGTTTAGTTTAAAAATAAGGTTGTGAATCACGATCTTTATACGTCACTGACTGAGGGAGCAGCAAGAAAAAAAACGCTCTTAGTGTGGGTCTCGCTTAATAATAACTTAAAGGTGAAGTAAGTAGTTTATAGTGCCATCTAGAGGAGAGGCTGAAATTTACAACAAAGAACTGCTCCTCTGCTCACCCCCTCCCCTTCCCCGAGCGCTACACTGTGTCCACAGCCGGTCAAATGTCGTCCTCGTCGTCTTTCTCCGTGTCAGCAGATGAGGTTCGTGAGGCGAGGGAGAGGGGGCGGAGCTACCGCGGCCGTAGCAGACGAAGCGGAGAGAGTGGAGGCGGGACTTCCTGTGTAGTATTTATGGGTTTATATAACCCAAAATCCACTTTTTTATACATATTATGTGCTCCTGCATTGTCTAGTCGCTGTATAATAGTTTTTGTTTCATTTTTCGTAGTGTTTCAAAAAGTCATGTAAAATAACATGGTCGCGGGCCGCGGTTGCATAGCCACTGTTAGCAGCGAGACGCCATGTTTCTACCGGAGCCTGTAAGGACAAACGCGATGGAGAACAAATCAAGCGTCTCTTTACTTGTAGCAGGAAGTCCCGCCTCCTCTCTCTCCGCTTCGTCTGCTACGGCCGCGGTAGCCAGCTGCGGATACTGTATCGCTCAGGGAAGGGAGGGGGTGAGCAGAGGAGCAGTTCTTTGTTGTAAATTTCAGCCTCTCCTCTAGATGGCGCTATAAACTACTTACTTCACCTTTAAAACGTGATCAATCGTATGTTTCAGCACATTAGATTTGATTGACCATGTCTTTTGGTTTGATCTACCGTGTTTATAATTTGAATTGCTCTTTCTATGGATGTTTTAATATCAGTGATGTAGGTGTTTGCCCAAACCTCAGTGCCATAACTCAAATATTGAAGAATAAGTGAAAAGTGGAGAGTTTGCTCAGAACAACAATAGTTTTACACATTTTCATCATCACCAGGCCATTTTTTTTTAAATGCAGTGACCTGATGAGGTGTAACTGAAATTAAAATCTCTCACTGTGATTATATTTTAGTTTGCTAACCTTCGTCTGGCCTATAGGAAGATTGATTTGGCAGCAGAGTGATAATGACACGCACACGCCGCACCTCCCTCCCGTGAGCCTCTCCGGCTCGGGCTCCATCAGGTCTTCTCGTTTGTTTTTTTTTAGATGTCGGCGCTGCCTCGGGCATCTATCCGACTATCTGACGAAATCCCGCAGACGCTTGGCAGCTCAGCACAGCAGAGCGATGGTGATACGAGTTTATTACAGTGAACCGCCTTCAAAGCTGGAATGCGCTATCTGCTCTCTGGATGGCACAATCGCTCAGTTCACGTTGCCTCTGTAAAAAAACAATCCCGACCTCGAGTTGGAGATCAGCACCACGCGGTCCACGCTCTGTGTAAACCAGTGTTTCGCTAACTTTTTACAAGTAGACCCACTCTTTAAAAAAAATGACAAACTATCACCACGGGCCTGACTCAAATGTTTGATATCTATATCTGTACTTCAATAAAAGGTTTAAACTTTAAACTCGTCTTTTAAGGAGGTACAGAAATTTGACCTTGAATGATGACACATTTTTGATAAGAATCAAGAATTTTTATTGTCATTATGGGGACATAACGAAATTTTCCAGTGACTCCCGGCTTAAAAGCACGCGATAAAATAAAGCACACGATAAAATAACAAGAATGACGAAAGACTTAACACTTGAATCAGACACAACGATGTAAAACACGGCAAAATATATGACTAACAACAACATATAAGACTAGAGTATGTGCAAGAAGGTATAAATATATAAAATTACAAAACTACAAAAAGCAATACCACAAAGGTATGGAAGTGTAGGATATCTTACACGATACCTCTCTGAACTTTGTTTTTCCAATACTACAGTGTATTGATCTCGTGACCGATACTGCGTACGTATCGGCTCGTCCTGTTTTGGATGCATCAGCATCATTTCCAGTGCGGCCATTATAAACCAAAAGTCTGGGTGTGAGAAAGCACACACACCTGTTTAACCCTGTATATCTCATTACGCACCACCTATAACGAATCCACCTCTTAAAGTGCACTATTCGAGGTATATGTGGGGGTTTTGGGGGGGGGGGGGTCTATGAAATGGAGATCAGACCATTTTTTTTTTTTTAGCATCATGTGCTTTGAATGGGAACACCCAGCACATGAAAGGAATACCAGCGTTTCAAAGAAAAGTCAAGAAACCTCCGGTATATGCGGCCCCCCGACTCGTGCGTGCATGTGCGTGCGCATGCCTATTACAATCCGGCCCTTTGGTGGCATAAAGGGCCATTTAGTGCTCATTTGGCCCGAGATGAATAGAGGCAGTTCAGCAGCATGCAGCCGCCGCCCGGGCCCTATAGTGACAGCATGGGGGGGAGCGGAGAGGGGGCGGCGCACAATGCCGCTGTTGTTGACGGGCCGTGCCGCTGAGGGACGAGGGGGCGGGCGGGGGGGGGGGGGGGGGGGGTAGGGGTTGAACCGCGCACCGACTTGCGTGCGGCTCGCGGTGGACGCAGGCGGCAGGAGGCCCCTTGTTTACAGCTCGCCGGCCCGATAACGCGACAGCTGAAGAGTCGCTGTTGGCTCCTTCGGCTCTGCTGCACCAACAGCAACGGCACTTCTCTCCCTCCGTCATCCCCCTCTCTCTCTCTCTCTCTCCCTCCGTCCTGCCGTCTCTCTGTCCCTGTCACTGTTCCGCCAGGGCTGGAACTATACACTGACAAACAGCGTGTCAGCTTGTCCGCTCGCCGCACTCCCCGGGCGAGTCCACGCCGAGACAATCAGCTGGACCGCTTGGCACACGCCGCCCCCCCCCCCCCCCCCTGGTAATCAATAGCAATTAAAACCGGCCTCGCGTTTGTTTTTCTGGTGCTTCTTCCTCCCATTTTTATGTCGCTATTGAATGTCGGTGAAAGTAATAACACGTTTTTAAAAAAGCGTGGCGGCCACGTTATCATTATTTTCCACAGATTTGCCGACGATCGCCAACACTGCGAGCGCACGGTGCCTCTCCTGTGGTGTGTGTGTGCGCGTGCGTGCGCGCGTCCACGTTTATAATCCGTGTTTATCCCCACCCCCACCCCCGTTGCTGCGGAGATTATCCTGCGTCACACTGCATTTTTTTCCCTCTCTCTCTCTCTCTCTCTCTCTCGAGCTGATCGGAGCTGTGCGCTTCAGAGAGCTTGGCAAAGCTCCAGGGACGCCGAGCCGATGAAAGGACTGCCGCCGCCGTCGTCGCTCTGTCGCGCGCGCATACGCACACTCACACGCACACGCACACATTCTTGCTACCGTAGCGAGCAGAGCTGTGAATCTGTCCGCGCGCATCATAAACACATGATGAGGGTGTTTGTGAATAATTGATAATGCCCAGGAGTGTTTTTCCTGTGGATCAGTAGTTGGCCAGTTGAAAGGGAGGAATCTGCTGGTGTTGAAACATCCAGCTACCAGACCTCCCAACACACACACACACACACACAGCATTGTTCTCTATGCCCTTTTCATACATTAACTAAATATCTAACCCTTAACTAATTCTAACCAGAAAACCCAATTTAAAGTTGTGAGGACCACCTAAATGTCCTCACTTTCCCAAAATGTCCTCCTTCTTATGATACACTTTTCGGGTCCCCACGAAGACAACCAGTTAAAGTTGTACCCTTACCTTAAAGGTGAAGTAAGTAGTTTATAGTGCCATCTAGAGGAGAGGCTGAAATTTACAACAGAGAACTGCTCCTCTGCTCACCCCCTCCCTTCCCTGAGCGCTACGGTGTCCTCGGCCGGTCAAATGTCGTCCTCGTCGTCTTCCTCCGTGTCAGCAGATGAGGTTCGTGAGGCGAGGGAGAGGGCGGAGCTACCGCGGCCGTAGCAGACGAAGCGGAGAGAGTGGAGGCGGGACTTCCTGCTACAAGTAAAGAGACGCTTGATTTGTTCTCTCGCGTTTGTCCTTACAGGCTCCTGTAGAAACGTGGCGTCTCTCTGCTAACAGTGGCTATGCAACCGCGGCCCGCGACCATATTATTTTACATGACTTTTTGAAACGCTACGAAAATGAAACAAAAACCATTATACAGCGACTAGACAATGCAGGAGCACATAATATGTATAAAAAAAGTGGATTTTGGGTCATATAAACCCATAAATACTACACAGTGTCCCTTTAACCTAAGCACAAGTCAAATAGAACCCTCACATTTAACCAGGTCCTCAGTAGATTCTGCCTTATTAGGACCAGGTTTTTGGTGTCCGTGTTTACCACAGAAAAGGTCCTAAAGAGGCTACAAATGCAAGGCGCACACACACACACACATTTAAGAGATAACTGGCAACCGCTGCACCGCACAGAGAGCAGACGCCTCAGCGCGGGAGGAAATGTGCGTTGCCAGTGTTTGTTCCGGTGCGCACTTCGCGGGTCACTCAGAGTTCAAGACGTCGTCGTCGTCGTTAGAGACAGGAAACGAGGGGGAAAGAAAGAGAAGCGACTCGTTTTCTCCCGTGCCTTTCTCTCTCTCCCTCTCTCCCCCCTCTCTCTCTCACACCCCCCCTCCCTCCCCTCCATCCTTCTGTCCTTTGCGCACAACGTCGGAACAGGCTCTACAGATCTCTGCGAGGTTCCGCTAAAAACACCCGGCGGTTTTCTGTTTAATGGTGCGAGTCGGGGCTCCGCTCCAGCGGTCTGCTCTATAAACGCAGCTCCGACCGCTGCGCCCCCCTCTCCTCCCCCTCTCCTCCCCCTCTCCTCCCCCTCAACCCCCCCCCCCCCTCTCTCTCTGCCTGCTGCTGCAGACCACTGTGATGGATTGGGTGGCCGTCGGGAGTTGTTTGTTGCGCAAACTATTCTTAGCAGCGGGATGGGCGTCGACAAGCCTTTCCTTTCTCCCCCCCCCCCCCCCCCACCCCCCCCCCACTCTCCCTCCCGCTCCTAATGTGACATTTGTGCAGACTTTCTGCCCGTTAATACTCTCAGAGCAGAAGCCGCTGACGACGCCAGCGCGACTTCTCGGCGCTCGGGAGTGAAGGATTTTATTCTATTTGCACTTAATGAAATTATAACGACTGAGCACCTTGTCTTTCAAATGACGGTTTTTTTTTTTTCCTGGGGGTTATTCCAGTTTCAGAATAGTCTGAATTTAGACTTTAGATTCATGAATGCACAAACATTTAACAATAATCACGTCATGCTGCTTGTTGGTAAAGTGTTGACCCTTGGAGCAAAGGGCATTTTGGCGCATTTCCATCATCCTTAGCGCTTAAAGCCCAATTTATACTCCCGCGTAAAGTGCTCTGCGTAGGTTACGCTGCGACTGCACGAAATATTTTTTAAGTGTCCGTCACTCCGTCAAGGGACAACGGAGACGGCAAGAGCTGCGATTGGTCCTCAGGACAGGCCGAGCTAATGCTGCTCTGTGCCGGCTCACAGTGAGCACCGAGCGTCCACAGACGCGGAGTCGCTGCCAAACTATAAATACGTCATATCTTAACACACACGGCACATGTTTAGACTCTAAATGGCCAATTTGTCGCCTCAAATGATCTTAAAACTGCGTTCCGTCACACAGAAAAGTGAAAAACGGCTACTGTTTCAACAACAACAGTCTTTCTCTCTCGGACGCCATTGCTCACTGTAGCCAGAAGCGCAGCGACCCCTACTGATCGGGCGGGAAATTGCAGCGCGTGTGGCAGAAGTATAAAGGCTCGAGGGGTCTCCGTGGTGACGCAGTCGTATAACGCATTACGCAGTCGGAGAAGTATAACGTGGCCTTAATTCGCGAACCAAACCTTCCCGGCTTCGTGACCACAGTGAGCCGCCACTGCGTACTTGAGCCTGACCTTGAAGTCCAGCGCAGTCTCTCATCTCAGTTGGATTACTGTTAATTTAATGGGAATGGAATAACTACAGGCCATAAGACACCAGACTGTCTTTTAGTTCAACTGACCCGAACAAGAACAGATCATTTCCTTCTCTTAAGCCTGGGTTTTCCCCCACGTTGTGGAAAAGCTGTGCAGATTCGTGCCAGAACGAAAAAATAGATTTCACTGCGCTGGTGAACTTTCAACAGCAGTTTGTGAGTTTTGTGTGTGTGTGTGTGTTTGCTGCTTTTATTTTTAAGTCAAAGTGTCTCATGTGTCCGTTAGTGCTGACTTCAATGTGTGTGTGTGTGTGTGTGTGTGTGAGTGAGCGAGAGGGAAAGAGAGAGAGAGAGAGAGAGGGAGGTGCATGTGTCGCTGCAGGACATATACAGGAAACAGGAGTGATGTGATTTCCCGGCGCTGTCTGCGTAATTTGCAGCAACGCACGGAACGCGGCCTCGTGCACATTGGCGGCGCACTTTCAGCCTCGCACGCACGCACGCACGCACGCGCGCCGTATAAGCAGTTCCGTCAGATGCGGATATTGTTGAAGCAGATCTGGCTCTGGGGAGCTGGAGGCGGAGGAGGAGGTGGGGGCGAGAGAGAGCGAGAGACGGAGAGACAGAGAGAGGGAGGGCTGTTGCAGGGGGATGGGAGAGCGCAGGGGCGGGGGAGGAGCCATGCCGAGGGGCCCCGCGGCAGGCTGATTAATGGGCCCCGGGGTCACGGCAATAAAAGTAGCGTGCCAGCGGCGCGGCAGCTTGGCTCAGAGGCGTTTCTGTGCGATGATCGAGGAGCCCAGTTTCTCTGCTGCTGCTGCTGCTGCTTCTGCTCTCAGCAGTGCCGAGGCACAGCGAGGCTTCACTTTCGCTATTTAAAGGCACCACCAACCCCACCCCCCCACACACACACACACACGCACACACACAGCCAGACTGTATTTTACCTCTTCTTCTCCGCACTCGGTAGTTTACATGCACATGGTCCGACAAAGACGTATAAACGGATAACTCGTAGTCTGATTTTTACGTGCGAGGAGAAAATCTGTTTATTGACCGTGTATGTCCGAGTCTGCTTCTGTAGGTGGCGCTGTATCTCTCTATAAGCTAAGTGCGTATTGAATCCGTTTCCTTTTGACCTTTACCTCGCAGAAAAACAAACCGCTGCGACACATTACATTCAACGGCGAGATGGATCGCGCTGTGGTTCTGTACGTTTTGTACCTGCTGCACATGTTAAGCGTGATACAAATTCGATCGAGCGCGGCTCTTGTGGTTGCTGTGTTTTACCCAAAAATACGCTACTACCACATCGTCTCCTTACTTCTGGGTCAAAGACGGGAGGAAATGTTGTTGTACATACAATTTTGTACATGCAGGAGTAATCGGACTATGAATCGTATTATCCAGGCATCTTAGTCCGACTAAGACTAGCTAGATTTTAGTCGGACTAACATGTTTAATGCGTTTAAGTAACCGACTGTCTCCGCCAACAGCCTCACACATACGTTTGACACGCATGTTAAAAATTAAATGTTTAACTTTATAAATGTATAATAAATAGTAATAATATAAAAAAAGTGACATGACCCTGATCCCATGATCATAACCCTCTCACCTGACCGTATTTTTTTTTTTGATAATTTATATAGTCGTGATCTCATTACTCAGTATAGCACAGCAACAATAAGGTAATAGTATGGTAATATAATGGATATTATCTTTTTTTTATAGTAATCGCCAAGTTAAAATGTTATGTTAAAATGTGGACAGTGTGTGTGGGTCATAAGGAGGTTAAGTCCAACTTAATTATGTTACCTTCTTATTACCACACTAATACAATTTGTTTTTATCAAGCTGGAAATTGAATTTGAAATAAGATAAGTATTACCTTTCTATTACAAAATGATTGCCATGTCATTAATCCACTATTACCACGTTGTTACTGAAACATAAAGCCTTCATTTCAGGGAACATCCGTCGACTTTTTACTTGCGTCGATGCGCTTTAAACCGTTTATTTCACTCAAACAATCTCTATATCTTTAACATAGTGAGATCTTGACTCTAAAAAGTATGGATTTAATGTTGCAGATACAATATCTGTTCTTAAAACAACAACATTTCATTCATATCTCAAAATAATCAGTGGATGTCCCACACAAAGGCATTCCATGGATTTTAATTATTTTCAGTTTTTTAAAGTCCTTTTTCATTAATTATTACATATTACTGTTACACCTGTGGTGTTATTGAATGCGACACTATTTTCACTCCCTTGGCCTTGTTTATTATGTTGGTGCTAGTCCTTTGTGTTTCATGCTCTTCCCTTCGCGTTATTATAAATTTTGCATAGTTGTCATCTTCTCTCTTGCAATACCCCGCTTCTAGCGTGCGCTCGTCGGCGTGTTTGTTGATCCGTGGCTCTGTGCTGGCGGGCGGGTAAATGGTCCCCCCCCCCCGCCAAAGTGGTCTCTGATGTATAATCCTCCCTCACAGCTCTGGCTGAGGCAGCTGAGAGAGCAGGTCAAAGAGGGCGCAGAGAAATAAAAAAACAAAAAAAAAACCCCAGTGTGTGTGGAACGTGACTGAATAGACGCGGCCCCACAATGCACATCCACAGGGGTGGGCAGGATGGGGGTCAGCGGAGGGGGGGGGGCAGGAGAGTGGGGAGCTGCTGAGGCTTGTTGATGGATGGGAGGGGAACCCACACGGTGCTTTCATCTCCGCTGACTACTTCAGCGAAGTTGTATGCATGCGCGTATGAGAGTGAAAGGAAAGGTTGTGATGTCTATAACTAGGGGCGCCATTATTATGCTTTTTTTTGTACATTTCTCTACTCCCTTTGGGCCCCATATTCATTTCAGTAACTCGTTATTTTTTTATTGCTATTATAGAGATGAGCCGACGCAACGTTCACTATCGGTCAAATCCTGGTTGAAATTAATGAATCAGATATCGGGGGGAAAAAGGGGCGGGCCAATAATTTAGTATCAATGTGTGTATATATATATATATATATATATATATATATATAGGGATGTAATCAAAGTCAAATAGGAAGTGAAAATATTATATTTTTCACTTCCTATATGGCAAATCCACTGGAAGTCCATGGGGAAATTAGCCAACTTACCACTTGTTTTATAATATCTGGAAACATTTTTCTGAGGAATTGACAACGTTAATCATTACAATAGCTCATAAACTTCCTGTGAAATATTTCTCTGTTTAACAAGTGGTTTCTGCCCTTAAAATCTAAAATCTAACACAAGTGCCATGTGATCAGAATGTGGGTGAGAGCTACAGCGATCATGTCCGCTATGTTGGAAAAAAGCAAAACCGACAAGTGTAAATTTGTTTGAAGACTGTAAGGGATTGATATTTGTAGATCCTCAAATCTGTGATATCGGTATCGGACGTGGAATTGTGCTACCGAGCCATCCCTAATTTAGCAATTATGGATACGTTAACATGTTATTAAATGTTTCATGCCCCAGATATAAAATATTTATTCCTAAGTCAATAAGTAATTCCTCTGTTTGTGAGTTTTATAAGTGGGCTTTTTTTTTTTTACTCTCAGTTTTTTGGCATCGCAACAAAGACATTTTTTATTACGTGTGAGCATGTGTGTCTGTTGGCATGTGACTGTTGTATGTGGCAGAGCCAAGACACTGACTGCTAACTGCCTGCTCATCTCCACAGGGCAACATCTGTTTCGTGATGTCGATGCTGAGACATAAACCAACCTGGAACTAAGACAAGGGAACCACATCACACAAAATATGGCAAGTCCCCGCGCTCGCCCTCGTTTCTGTTTACACTCAATTCTTAATGAGTCGCTTATTTGGAAACAAACACGTTAACTATGTGCATGCACGTAGCTAACACAGAACAGTGAGGTAGATAATTACACTTTACAATTGTTGTGCTGTAATGTTAAAACGTGAACTGTAATTGCAATTGCAGTTCACACTTTCCATGACAAATTCGTAATGTAGAATTTTCTTTGCTGCAGGTGGATGCAAGGTTGACGCCCCTGGCAGCGATGGGGTTGGACCGAGGTGCTCTGATGCATGAGGGTCTTCGGCTCCACGGTGGGGTTGTATACCCAGGAATTACGGCACTGCCGGGGGATAAAAGCAGAGAGACTGGCATCCCCCTTACTTATAACAGGGATGGCCTTCCAGAGCTCATCTACAAGCCTGATGGCCCCATGGACAGTCGTAAGTCGACTAATGGATACCTTGGCCTCTACAAGGGCACCCCTCCAGGTCTGCACAAGCCTGTGCTGGTGCCTGGAGCTGGGGCTGATGGTTTAGGTAGACTAGGGCCAGGAGAAAAAGGATCTGAGCTCGGCTTGGCAAGTGCTGGTGGCAGCTATCTCCGCCTGCCATGGCTCAGCCCCTACCCTGAAGCAAGCATGTATCCCTTCATGGACACATCCAAGTATGCGGCTCTGAACATGTATAAAGCTTCTTTGCTCAGCCAACCCAACCCCTATCTTCCCCAGCACCTGCCCTACCCTTCTCTGTGTGCAGCGCAGGGTGGTAATGTTAATCCTGGCGCAGCAGTATCTGCTGCTGAGAGGCTGTATTATATGCCGGCATATCCTCCTTCTCCCATCTCTTCTCCCCTGGTGGCGCCGCCCATGAGGATTCCTGCCGTCACAGTGGCTCCCACGTCACTGGTGCACTGCCAGGACAAGGGGCTTGGTGTTCCACCCCCATTTGCACAGCAGCTTCACCAACCTTCCCCTCATTCTCAGCACCACCAGGCTGCTATAGACAGGGACCGGTCTCCAAGCAGGAGCAGTAGACCAAGCAGGCCTCCCTCTAGGAAGGGCTCCAGCAACAACAATAGCAGCAGTACTTCTAGCTCTAGTGGCACCAGTGGTGTGAATAATAATAGTCTGCCCACTGATTCTTCTTCTCATTCATCATCTCGCCTTCCCCAGCCTCCCCCCTCCCCTGCTCACAATGAAAGTTCGTCAGACCTACAAAGACCTGTTGCTAGGATAGGACAGTTACCCACCTCCTCCAATTCTTCAGTATCTGTCTCATCGTCATCCATACAGTCCATTCCTCACCCATTCTCTGTGAGCAGCATGGCTTCGGAACAACCCTCTCCCGCCCGACCCAGCCCCCACAAACACAGGTCAAGAGATGGTGCACCTGAGCACAGAGGTATAGGGGTTGAGAGGAGACCCAGCAGGTCGCCTTCCAAACCTACTTTTGAGAGGCCACCTCACCAACCCCAAGCCAAAGACTCAGCAGAGAAACCCTTAGATTTGTCAGGCAGAATACTTGAGTTTGGACTGCCTCCCAATGGATTTGCAGTTAAGATGGACACTATGGCAGCAAACACACGATATGGACTGCCCCCTAGCCGAGAGCTCCTAAAGGAAAACCTGTCCCACTCCCCCTCCTCCCATCCTCACTCCGTGGTCAACAGCACTTCTTCAAAGGTCTCAGAGAGGCCAGAGATAATCAGCACTTTACACTCCTCTTGGGTTGTACCTAGCCCTTCTCCTTCCCATACACAGCACACATCAGGCTTGCCCTCCTCCCCAAGGTCTAATGCCGACCTGGGCCATTCACAAGCTAAAGGCTCCTCACCCTCTGTCATCAAGCACAAGGGTTTGGAGAGAGTACACCTTCAGCAACATAGCTCGTCCTGTCCAAGAGTTGGGGAACCCAATCATAATGTATCATCTACTCAACAATGTGGCTCTTCTCTGGCCAACACCAGGGCCCATTCTCCCAAACCCAATGGAGAACATTGGGTCAAACACAGCCCCAGCCAATCAGAGCATCCAACATCGATTGGGGGCCACCACAGAGAAGGAACAGAGAAATCCTCCCTGGCCACTAAGAGAGGAGAAACAATTCCGGAAGTGTCATCGTATAAAAGGCCCTGTGTAGAGAATGGTCTCCCTCCTGGACACCTGTACCTCCCCCAAAGTGATGCTTATCTGAACCACAGTTTGGCCTATGCCAATAGATACCTGCACTACCCAATCCCTGATGGCATGGCACTACACTCCTTACCAATGACGGGGAAAGGCCCAGTCTACCCTCATCCAGTACTACTTGGTAGCAACAGCCTTTATCCAACCCACCTGGCAGCAAAACACCCATTACCATACCACAACCTCCCAGCTGGTCCAGGAGGGGATTACCTCACTTATAACTCACAAGAGATGGCCCATCCTCTGATGCAGTCTCATGCAGACAAGCTGCCAGAGAGGAGAGATCCAAATATGAAGCCAAGAGGACAGGAAAAATCACATGGTGGTGTTGAAGAAATTGGGGGCCACAGAGAACACAATATTGTGAAGGAGATAGGTGAAGGAAGCCAAATAAAGCCGGGTAGGGATGCTGGTGCACAAGGACAGAGTGGCAGTCAAAGCAAAAACTCGTCTTCCTCTGTAACATCCAGAGAAAAGATTGTGTGCATTGACCTTGTGCACTCAGACACAGATATTGAGACGACACCAACTGTCCCCAAACAGCCCTCTGCTGAAAACGGCACCAAGGTGAACCAAAATGAATGTTATCATCGTAACCAAATTCTGACAAAGACTGACTATGAGCCAAAACACCAACACCACCTTTCCCATTCTTATCAAATCCACCCCGCACACAGTCCCACCCTGAGGCCCCACCGTACTGAGCGACAGTCAGAACCTTCCTTGGGGAGACCAAAGGTTCATCAGGATGCGCCCTGTCCTGGGGTGACATCTAGCACATCCCCACATTCCCCAGGGCAGATTTCCCAAGCAGATGACAGCATGGATGAACAGAGTCCCAGCCCAGACCCTGGAGACCAAGACCAGAGCACACTGCGATGTGCCCGCACATCTGGGGAGCGCAGCTCCGGTAAAGAGAAAGGGAACAGGGACTGTCGAAGTCACCACCACATCACTCGGCACTGCACAGATGTGGTGAAGGAGTCAGACCAGGAAAAAGTGTACGAGACTGAAAGAGAAGACAGTATTGTCGATCTGGGAGAGTCACAAGGAGAGGGGAATGAGGAGGACGATGACGACAACTTCTCTAAAGGCTGCCGTAGATCCAGTCTGGCCAAGAGGATTGCAAACTCCTCAGGCTACGTTGGCGACCGCTTTAAATGTGTCACCACTGAGCTGTATGCCGACTCTAGCAAGCTGAGCCGTGAACAGAGAGCGCTTCAGGTAAGGCTATTAACACTGGTGGCTGTTTATATTTAGTACAGGATATGTTGGGTTTGAGCTGCTGGTGGGCTACAGACAGGTCATTATGAACAAAGGTTTTCATGTGCAAATATTTCAAATATACTTTTTAATTTTGAACATCCATGCAGGAATAAATCCCCAAGGGCCACTGTCCTTTTATTCCCTTGCTGCAAGATCCAGAACTTCCCGTCGAAAACAAACCCTGCATGAAATTGGCATATTTTGCATTTACAACACGGTACAAATTACATAAATGCTGTAATGCCACTGTCCTAGCCGTCGGCTTTACCCTCCCCTTAATTTATCATTGTCTTAGTGAGCTGGTGCAAAGCTAGTTTAGCCTCTCTATCAGGGAGGACAGTTCAAAGGTTAACCAGGGCTGCCATCACTGTATAGTGATTAGCGAGCAACCGCTGTAAAGGTTATATCTGTGCGTGCGTGTTTGTGTGTCCGTACGTACGTACGTGCTTGTCCTTGTGTGACTGCCTTGGGGCTAAAGCATGTGTTAGTGCTGACTGTGCTATAGAGCCCCACGTACTGTAGCTCCAGAGCATGACTGTGGCAGCCTCACAGTTCACACTGCCTTTGGCTATGCTTAACCCCAAGGTTAGGGTGCAGTGGAGGGCTTGCAGTGTTGCTTAAAAACCAGCAGCTGCCCTCTTTGGGGTTCCTCTTAGGCTTTCTGCATGCCCCCGTCCGCCAGTTGCTATCCTCCCCCCGTATCTCTTCCCCCCCCCCCAATGGCCTATGCTGCCTGGTTGCTGTCCAAGGTCATAATTTCCTCCTCGCCCTACTCCATAAAAGACCCTCTGCGCTAACACACATCCCACTAAACGCACAGTAACAGTAACGCCCCAAATCCCCCCCCTCAAAACTAGGCCATCACCTGCCATTTAAATCTGCACATTATGCCGTTTGTTTTAGACCGTTATCTTCACTTTCTTATGCTCAAAGTTCAGAACAGAAGCGCAAACAAACTTTAAGCTATAGTCCTGCTTGGCAGATATGTTAATAGGTTGCACATGATTGTCTATTTTGTGAAACGCACTCTAGAAAACTGTGGGTTTTGTCTGTGTCATGTTCGTCAATGCACAGCTGCAACACAAAGCTATCAAATGCCCTATTTCTGGACATGGAAGGAAAAACAAAAAAAAAATCAAACGGCTAAATGTACATCAGCACTGTCTGTCCTGCCCAGAATGAACGCATCGTTGTCATTTTTCAAATTGATCACCCGTACATTTCAGAAGAGTGTTTGATAGTTTTGATGCAGTGTTAATTGACCTGTTGAGTCACGTTCATTTGATTGTGTTATTTTGTGGGATTGTGGCTGCCTATTGTGTGTGTACAAAAACATGTGGAGAAACGTATCAAAAAGTCATTAAACAAAAGATGAAATGATGGACAGATATATTGAGCCCCCCCATTCTAATTGCTTAGATGGAAGTCATATCACGAGAGGGGAGTAATATAAGTCAACCTGCAGCTAACTGGGAGGTCAGTTCTTTACATTTCTTATCACATCTGCCTCTCATGGGCTCTTTCTCCTTTTGTACTCTGTATCGCTGCACACTTCTTTTCTCCCCCCTCTCCCTTCTTTCCCTCTGTTTCATCTCCTCTCTCTGCCTCAGGGCTTTAGATGTATATGTTTCCTAGCCATGTTTATGTTTCAGGAAGGGAGATGCCAGGACTTAAGCCCCAGAGCGCATGGACTCACAGTGGCTGCAGTAGTCTAACCTGTGTGTTTTGATGCCATGCTTGTGATTTATCTGTCTACCCTTTTTGTCCTGTGTGCGTTTGTTTTGTGTGTGTGCGTGTGTGTGTGTGTGTGTGTTTGTGTGTGTGTGGGTTTTAATTTCTTTGGCATTTTCTTTGAATTTTTAAGACAATGTGATTTCTGATGCAATTTTTTTTTGCTTCTGTAGCTGTTGAGGCCAGATTGAGGCTTAGAGAGGTGTGTGTGTATGTGTGTGTGTACGTACGTACGTGCGTGCGGCGGACGATGAGTGGTTTTCATGGTCTCTCTCCGCATTTGTGTGTGTGTGTGTGCGCGCAGCGGGCAATGATGCGGTTCTCGGAGCTGGAGCTGAAGGAGAAGGAGGGCGGCGGCGGCGGCGGCGGTGTGTGCGCGTCTGCCTCGGCAGCAGGACGGGAGCTGGCAGACGGCCAGCGCAGAGAGCGAGCGCTGGAACACTGCCAACAACCAACCAGGCAGGGAGAGAGGGAGGGTGAGTAACCCAGCACCACACACACACACACACACACACACACACACACACACACACACACACACACACACACACACACACACAGCCACTCTGCAAATAAACACTTGGGTAGAGACACACACACAGACAATAGCTGTATGTACACACTCGCATGCACTTGCAGCAAATGCTGAGGCAAGACCGGGTCACTCTAAAAAAAGACGCACTTCACACACAGACTCGACACGCCCGCACACACACACACACACACACACACACACACACACGCGCATGCACACACTCTTACACAAGCGAGGCCATCCAAGCGAGCGAGTGAGCAAGAGAGACGGAGGGGAAGTTTTATTTTCAAGAAGCCTTTTGTGCTTATCTGCGCAGAGAGACGACCGAGAGGGAGAGAAAAAAAGTGGACAGGGAGGGGCTGAGATTGCGTGTGAGGGAGAGCGAGAGCGAGAGAAAGCGGGGGGGGAGTTAGTGGGTGAAAGCGGATGGGAGAGTGCAACGGAAAGAGAGAGAGGGAGGGAGGGAGGGCGGAAGGGAGGAGGAGGAGGAGGAGGGTTAGTTACGTTGGCCGGGAGCCCAGCTGTGTGTTGGAGCGAGGCCGCGGCTGACGTGTGAGCCTAATTATGGCATGGAGAGAGGGAGTCGAGGAGAGGGGAGGGAGGCTGCGAGGGTGGTGGGGGGGGGGAGGTTAGAGTCACGCTCTGTGTGAGAAGGGCGTGGTGCGGTCATGCCTTGGGGGAGGACGGAGATGGGGGGGGGCGGGGGCGGCGGCGGCGGCGGGCGGCTGCGGCGGTGGGTTGCCGTGCGCAGCGAGTGCGCAGGATGTTTTCTTGCCTCAGTCTCCCTGCTGGAAGTGTGAGCGGTTTTGCGCTGAACTCTCAGGCTGCTGCTGCTGGCTCTGCTCACATCAGATTAAAAAGTCTTTACCCCATCAAACTTTTACTGCCTGTCTTTAAAGCAGAATAAAAGCTGGCCAGTGTTTAACTGGCATTCTTCTTCTGTCAATCCCCCTTTTTTCCCCCCTCTGCTCTCTCTCTGTCCCATCTCATCCTATGTTGCTTATTTTACACCCCCCCCCCCCCACCACATCCGTCTGTGTCTCCGCTCTCCTCAGGTGTCCGGCCGGCGTACACTAATAACAGAGTTCCGGTCCTCCAGCGGTGCGGGGGCCAGAGGGAACCCTTGTCCCCGGGGCAGGGGGCCCGAGACGGGGCCAAAAGCCTCTGCCACGGCGGGCTGCAGGACGGAACCAAGAGGTTCGTGAGAGAGTCTGAAGGAGGCCATTGCCTGCCCCCGACTCTTTCACCAGTCAAAGGGTTCGCCGACGAGAGGGACGGTCACGGCTTCGGAGCCACTCGGAAACGTCCGCTCTTCACCCAGGAGGAGCAGGAGAACGCGGAGAGGGAGGAAGGAAGGGGGTTCCTCCTGGAGAAAAGACCCAGGCTTTGTACAGGTGAGAATTTCTTGAACATCGTCCAAATACCAGACTCACCCTCTCCTCCTTCCATGCACTCTAAAACCCCCACATCCACTCAAATAACCCCGTTTACACTGTGTTATAATTCACTCCCAGGTCAAATAGGACACGACAGCCACCGGCATCGGGAATGGTGTGAATCTCCATTTTTAGCCGCTTCACCCAGGATGGTTTAAAAAATCCTGGGCGAATCCCAGATTTTCTAAAAGGCTTAATTCTGCCCACCTCTTATCCCCTTCATCTTATACGGTGCTGAGCCTCGTGTCATCCCTTGTTCTTTCTTTCTTTTCCTTTTGATGCTAACTCCCTCCCAATTAATTCCTCCGTCATAAACCCCCAGCGATCCCCCCCCTTTCCCCACTCGCTGTCCCATCTTTCACTCTGTGTGGCAGCCAGCATCGGAGAAGTGTTTAATCCTGCCTTTGAGCGCTGTGCGAGAGAGAAGCGAGGGAGAGGGACAGCCATTCTCCCTCTCTCTCTCTCTCTCTCTCTCGCTCTCTCTCTTCTTTCCGCTCTGCTGTTCCTCCGCTGTGCTTACCCACCCTCTTCAAAGCTGCTCTTTTCTTCTCTTTTCATCTCGTTTCTTTTTTTTCCCCCTCATCTGTTTGGGTTTCCTTTTTTCCTGGCATGCGGTATTGCGCTCGCTCTCCCTGGCACTGGCAGACGAGTCAAATACCCGTCCCCCGTGAATTTCAGGGGGGGGAGAACTCTCCCTCTTGCTTCTCTGGTTTTTATTGCTTTGTTTCTCTGCCTGATTCTTGACTTCTCTCCCCTTCTACTCCCCTGCCTGTCTGTTTCACATCCCTCTCCCCGTTTTTGTGCTTGAGTGCATATATGTGTGTGTTGAATATAAGGCTTCAAGGTAGTTTTACAAGCCATGAGAACGCAGTGATTAATGGTCTTTGTTCTTTGTGCTCAGTTGTCAGCACGTTGGTATACGATCACACAATAGTTTGATGTCTTGCATAAGGTGAGAGAATTCGTTTAAAAAAAAAAATGTGAAAGCCTTTTATGTCGTGATGGCCACAATGCGTTCTCTAATTTATCCAATGAGTTAAATTTAAAAGACCAACTGACCAACCAATTTTTTCTTATTTAAAGGTCCCATATTATACCCTATTAACCCAAGTTAAACTAGGTCCTGGTGCCCTAATGAACATGTCTGTGTCATGCTTTAGTCAAAATATCATAAGGATGAAGCACAATAGCAGTTCAATAACTCTGCCAAAACAGCCTTTTTCAGAACGCTTGGTTTTGTGCCTGGTCATTTACATGTGAATGAGACCCAGGTAAACACACATCCACTGCTTCCAGGGGAGTGTTGATCTAACTTACTATCCACAGCCATACTGTCGCCACTTATCACCTATTGTCATGCACCGTCGTCACAACCCCCGCTCCATATACCCCATAGTAATGTCCGTTTACCCGTTGTTACTGCGTTTCAACGTAATGCATAGAGTGACCACGATTTTGGCTTCTCGCGATCATAAAAACATTAAAATCGAAGAAAAACGATTAATGCGCGGCGCGTATGTAAATTCCCATGCTAGAAAAAGACCCTGAACGCACCAGTGTTACTGCGGCTGAAAGTGACGTGTGTGGATCAACAACACGAGGAGAGAACATGGAAACACGACAGAAAGGCAGCCTTTGGTTGAGAAGAAATGTAGGACAACATCTACATCTTTCTGCAGTGCTTTCAAACGCGTGCTCCTCATATCACCGATCCACACACGCCACTCGCTAACCACAGGCACGTAACTGGTGCGTTCAAGGTGTCCCTCCAGCATAGGAATTTACACACACGATCAACAACAAAGGGCTTGTGAAGCTTGTGAACATTTTTTTCATAAATAAAATATATCCACTGGACACACAAGTCCTCTGAGGCTGGAAGTTTGTGTAAAACACTGTGCTCCGCTGTGCAGCCACTCTTCCTCCCTCGCCTGCACTCTAGTATTTCACAGGGACAAGGGGGAGCTACGGTGGAGCTGTGAAGTACTCTGCCTGGCGGGGTGCCAACATTCACGGTGAAATGTCCGCACTGTCGTCACTTGGTCGGGGGTTGTAAACATTGCGTGTTTTATCGCCTATACTTACACAAAGTGGAACCACTAAAACATGACTGAGTCTTGTTTTTTCACATTTTGGGGACTGGTATGGCCCACTGAGTCCCAAATATCAGTACTAAAAGATTAAAAAGTTGATTTTGCACAATAGGGGACCTTTAATTTTTTAATTAAGGTTTAAACCAGTAAACAGCATAACTGCAAAAGAGAAATAGCATGGTCTGTTATGTGGTTTTACAGATGAGCAGGCCAGTGCTGATGAAGATGAGGATGAAGAAGTGCGCAAGCTCAAGGTCTGCATTGAGCTGAAGGGACTGCGGCTCAGCAAACCCGCCACAGGCACAGCCTCACCTGATGGATCGCACATCAAACTGGAGAGGGCGTGGCCCCAGCCCCGGTTAGTCGCTCAGGCCCAGAGCATACGTGAGCGCAACATCAGGCCCGGTGAGCCAGAGGAGCGAGCGGCAGCCCAGAGAGCTGAGATCAACAGGAAGTGGGGCTGCGAGAAGCTACTTAACGGTGAGGCTGAACCCATCAGCGATGCAAAACCACTTCTATATCACAGCTAGGGTTCAGCTAGGGTAACGGAAATCTATCTTTGGCTCGTGTTTCACTTTCTTGAGCGCTGTATCTTGCGGGGATTTCCTTGGAGCCATTGGGGAGGCAGTAGAGGAAATGAGGTAGGGGGGGATACTTCCTCCTTCCAGAGTAAAGGCGCGAAAACCAGAAATGAGACCAGAGTACCCCCACCCACGTCTTATTGTGGTTTGGGGCTTTTTTTGTTCTACTGGGGGACAGTGAGCTCTGAAGAGAAGTGGCTGGGGGGAGATATGTGTTGGCAGGTGTGCTGTGACGAATATGTGATCGATGATTTTTCTCAGACCAGTCGCAAGGAAAATGGAGGAGGGCTGAGATGCTCGCGGAGTGACTTAAATTAAATCAGAGCTTTCCCTTATTCATGTGCCTAAAGGGAGGCACGGTAGCAACAAGGAGGAGGGAATGAAAGAGCAGAACTGAGATTAAAGGAAGTGAATAAAGCAGGAGAGATTTTTGGTTTTTACATTTCCTGCAGAAACCACAGGCTTTGATTGGCCGCATTTTTTCCCCCTCATTCAAATTAAATTGCACTATTAGTATTTTTTTCTCCCACTTTTGCCTTACCTTACCTTTTTAAATAACATCACCCTGGCAACAGCCGTGTGGTCATTTAACAGTGTGTCTGTCTGGGGCTGTGGCTCCTTTTTCTCATCAATATTCCATAGTAATGATGATAATAATAATGATAATAGTAAAATAGTGATAGTAAAATACATTAATTTCTCTGTATCATTGGAAAAAAAGTGCTTTATATTAGTAAGTATCAACGAGACGCTGTGTAATTTCACTCTCCTCGTCATTCATTCTCAGCCTTTGACTGATTTGACTGTACCGTTTATTCTTTGGGTTGTGTCACTGTACCAATCGGGCCCGAGACCACATTGTGTTGTTAGCAAGGCAACGGGGGAAATGTATTTCCATTAAGCTATTTTACAGCACTTTTTATTTTTCATATAAATAAGCACTGTAGTGCCGAAAATAGACAGTGCCACGTTTGTTTAAAGGAGATAACCCATAGCGGTTTCCGTGCTGCAACGAATGAGCGCGCACACACACGCATTCAAAGGAGACACTACATGGGTTGTTTATGCAAACCTGTGATGTAGATGTGTGTGTGTGTGTGTGTTTTATTCTAATTTTTTTATTTTTTTCCCTGAGCGAGCAGGCATGCTGTGCTCCCAGACAGCTCTGTGCGCTCATTAATAAACCAACAGAGTGTGAGAGATGGCCTTGTAATACCTTCCCATCCTCCCATTCCACTCAGCTCTCACACCATCAGCCACTCACTCTCCCTCTCCCTCTCTCTCCCCTTCTTCTCCAGGAGTAGCTGCTACCCCCCTTCCCCCGAGCCAGCTGAAGGACAGATCGTACCCACTGGACCCCTTCTCAGGTGACCGTGGCCTCAAAGAGCCCAGGAGGGGCCCCCCTTCGCCGGCCCCGGAGCCATCCATGGGAGCCACCCCTCCCCTCAAGCCCCGTCGCCATAGTGACACGGACAAACCCAAGGGCAAGCGGCCCTTCAAGACCAAACACACCAGTCAGAGGGAGCGAGAACGTGAGAAGAGGAAAGAAGCCGCTCCTCACAGCCCCGGCCAGCTCTGCGTGGCCGATATGGGAGCAGCTGAAGACGACAAGGTGAGCGCTGATAGGTTCGTCTGGCCCACGATATGGGCGCCTGGGTGTTTGCGGCAGTAGCAGCGAGTTTCAGTATGCCTGTTGGCGCCTCCGATTATGCAGCCGGGGGAGTGAGGGAGGGGCGGGAGAGAGGAAGGAAGTATGTTTACAATGTTTAGAGGGGCTGCTGGAGCTTTGACCTCCTCCTGCCCTTAGCGACTCCCCGTGGAGCGCTCGCATACGTGCGCGTTTGTCTGTGGCCTTAATTGTCGAAACGTGTGTCATCGGCGCCGTTTTTGTGTGTAGGTGCGCGGTGGCGCTGTGAGTGAGCGAGTGTGCGTGTGTGTGTGTGCGTGTGTGTGTGTTTATGAGCATTCCTGACATAACAACAAACCCCGGAGCAATTATACATCACTCTTGGTGCCACATCCTACACACACACTCGCGCGCACGCACACACACACTGCTCAGTGAAGATCGTGGCAGCCATGGTGTAGCGTATGAAGTTCAAGAGACCAGGGGGGAAAAAAATGAGCATGGGGAAAAATTGAGGGGAGAAAAAAAAAAGAAGGCTAGTTGTTTTCCGCCCGTGCTGCTTTCCTGCCCTGCTCCTCCTCAGCCTGACAGCTGCTTCTACATGAAATTCCACTGAGAGGGCACACACTTTGCACACAGACACACACACACACACACACACACACGCATACATGCACACAAAGCCAGGCAACTCCCTCTCTCCCTCTCCCTCGTGTGCTCGGAGGGCTCTGTTGGTTTAGTGGTTAAAGAAATGTGGCTTGCCAGCCTGCGGTGTTTGGGGCGTGAACAGTTGGTGTGAAAGCTCCGTGTGCGTGTGTTTGTCAGCGACGCATAGTGTCTCATCCATACACAATAAACATGGATAAACACAGATGTTGCATATGCAGAATCAATCTCTGGCCACTTAATTAAGTACACGGGACACTGTAAACTGCGTTTCCACCGAGTTGGAACGGTTCGGTCAGGTTTGGTACCGTACGTGTGTTTTTTTTGCATTTCCGTTTCCATACCAAAATAACCTGGATTTCCACTGGACGCGTCACAGCCGCGGTACGTCAACGGCGCGGTTGCCGTTGCATTTCCACTGGGCGCGCTGCGGGACGTCTCGGCAGCGTCCCCGGAAGCGGCTCGCCGCGCCGAAACGCTTGCATTTCAACAGAGCAGATCGCACCAGACAGGAAGTGCGACACGGACTCAAAGTAAAACACTTCCGCCTCCCTTTTCAAAATAAAAAACAATACGCAGGTCATATAGCTAATCACAAGTTCACAATCAACATTACGTCGTGACCGGTGCTACCAGGTCAACAGTCGATTAATCAGAGCGTCTCCCCGAGAGTCGCAACGTTACGACGAGAGACTGATTGTTGAAGTGGACAGACAAAATCTTTTAATTTTTACGACACCAGATCAACAGCTTCTTCCACGTCGGACAATGAACGAAGCCGCGCACGCGGTCTGCGGCGGCATCTCGCGAACTCGCGTCCGTTTGGAAATTATCGCGCGACCTTCCGTGAACACCGCTGGCTCCCAAGGCACCGCGCCGTAACGCGTCCAGTGGAAATCCGGGGTCAGACCAACTCATCTCGCACGTTAAGCATCACTTAAATCACATTTCTTCCTCCTCCTGATGCTGGGTTTGAACTTAAGTTGCTGCCATGTGATTGGCTGGTTAGGTATTAAAATGGCGTCCCTAATAAAATATCTGATGAGTGTATATTTGCATCAAACAAAGGTGTGTGTGTGAGGATTAAAAATGGGGAAACTATTTTTTAAGCTAACGGAACGTAGCGTGTTATTGAAAACGCAACTGGCTTTGTAGCAACCGCTGACTTAATTGTCATAAACCGCTAGTTTTTGTATTTTCCACCCCAGTGTGTGTGTGAGTGCGCTGTGTGCCGTCTGTTCTTTGACAGGGGCTTTAACACTCTCTCTCTCTCTACCCCCCCCCCCCCCTCTCCCTCTCTCTCTCTCCTCAGCTGAGTGAGCAGCGCTGTGCTCCGAGGAAGAGAGCCGCCTCTCCTAATCATTATCCCTGCTCTCCAGTCAAGCCCTGCTCCCCCGTCGCGCTCTGCCCGCCCTCCTTGCAGCCCCAGGTGAACGGCAGAGTGGCCAGTGTCCCGCCAGAGGCGGCCGGGATCCACCGGACGCCCCCCGCGGAGCCGCCCGCGGTGCGCCCGATCCCGCCGGAGGCTCGTCGGTTGATTGTGAACAAGAACGCCGGGGAGACTCTGCTCCAGAGAGCGGCGCGATTAGGCTACGAGGTAACGGGGCTTCGTCCTCTCGCTCCTTATCACTTTCTCTTCTCACATTTTACACCTCTAACACTTCATCTCTTCAAAATTGCTCTCTGTCTTCTTAAATTAACCACTTAAATTAATTTTTCCTTCCTAATTTGATCATGTCTTTGACAGACGCAACATATTTTCTTTTAATTCTTCTTCTACCTCCCTCTTTCCTCATGCTTCTCGTAGCATCTCCTTCCATTTCACCCTTACTCACGCTTTCCTCTCACCGTACTCCATCTTTTCAGCTCCTCTCGCTCTGCTCTGCTCTCTTTTCTCTCTCAGGTTTCCGCTCTCTCTCTCTCTCTCTCTCTCTCCCTCCCCCCTCTTTCCTCTCGGCACTTTTTTTCTCTTCCTCTCTTTGTGACTCAGATTGTCGTTGGCCCACCCCTCCTCCTCCTCCTCCTCCTCCCCTCTGCAAGCACATACACATGCACACACACACACACACACACACACACTCCCCTCCTCTCGCCTCCGCTTCGCTCTCACATCTCATTAATTTTCTGTGCAGCGAAGTGTGACACACACACACACACACACACAGAGACACACACGTGTGTGTGTGTGTGTGTGTGTGTGTGTGTGCGCACAGACAGCATGAGGGATCGGCAGGATCATTATACGCAGACTGATGCTCGCCTCCTCGCTGTAGCATCGGGAGTTTTCTTCTGTCTTTCTTTGTATGTAGCTGCCGATCATTTGCTCGTAAACCAGATCCTCTCTTTCTCTACAAATACGAGGCGAAAAAGAGAGAGAGAGACGTGTGTGTATATTTTACCGAATCTCTCAACTCCCGTTGCTCTGAAAGCTTTTAATTAAATTTGGATGGCCCCACTGCCTTATTCTCCCTCATCCCCGTTGTTTCCGTTTGCGAGCGTAAAAAAAACGTTCCTCTCGCCTTGTTGACGGATTTTTTACAAATTGATTTATAGATTCCGAGTGTTTTTAACGTCGCTTGAGCTGCGGATTTCGAAGTGCGTGTCCACACTCTGTCCGTCATTTACCTTTGATACCGCGTGTGTGTGTGTGTGCGCGCGTGCACGCATGTGATCATTTTTTATCACCGGCAGAGGTATCGTCACAGAACTGTAAATAGGTGTGTGTATCTTTTGTTGCTCATTAACTGGTAGCTTTATAGTTGTGTGTGTGTGTGTGTGTGTGTTTGTTGTTCACATTTATGATGAGGTGTGCGTGTGTGTGTGTGTGTCCATGATAATGTGTGGGAGTCGGAGAGAGTGAGAGAGCAAGAGTGTGAATGAGAGGTAAGCACTGGGAGTATAATCGCATTCTAATGGCCCTCTAATGTGCCGTGGTGACTGTGGTTAGCAGCGGCGGCGGCTGTTTTTCCCCCTTCGCTCTCTCTCTCTTTCCCTCTCTCTCTCTCTCTCTCACACACACACACACACACGCACACACACGCATACGCACACACACACCGAGAGTGCACCGCGGCAGCAGCAGGGTTCAGTCAGCCGTGCCGGAGAGAAGCTGGCTCGTCTCTCTGATTTATGCGTCTCTCTCGAACGTTTTTTTCCCCCCCCCCCTCCCTCTCTCCCCCTCTTTTTTTTTTTTTTTTTTTCATTCCCCCTTCGCATTTTTTCCTTTCCTGCGCTACGTGTGTGGAGAGAGAGGGATGGAGGGAGGAGAAAACCCGAGACTACACAAACAAGGCGCTGACCGCTGCGCAAACAACACCTCCTTCCTCCCTCCCTCCCTCCCTCCCTTTCTTTCTCTCTCTCTCTCTCTCTCTCTCTCTCTCTCTCTCTCAGGAAGCTTGTCTCTCGCTGCCTGTGTGTGATAAGCCTGGGGCAGACCCGTGGGGCTCCCACACACACACACACACACACACACACACACACGCACACACACCAATTAATGCATACCGCCTCTCTCTCACGCACACACACCCAGATACAAGCCTGTAGATGCATAGAGCGCTTGTCTCACGCTGGTGTTTTAGCGCCGCGAGCTCTCGGGCTTATCACACACAGGCAGAGAGATATGAGGGCCTGAGAGACACACACACACACACACACACACACGTTCATGCAGCTTTCCTTGTAAGGACCGGCATTGACTTATTTTCATTTGGAAAAGTCTAACCAAAGCGTTAACCGTAAACCTAAACGCAATTCAAATAACAGCCCCTAAACTCAGCCAGTTCATCAGAAAAATTAGGCTCTGCATGATCAGGACCAGGTTTTTGGTCTCCATGTAACTACTGGTCCCGGCATGGTCAGGTCCTAAAAAGGTAACAAATACAAAAACAAGTACAAACACACACACACACACACAGGTTTGCACAACTACGTTTGTTAGTTCTTGACAGTGACTTCCATTCAGGCCGCCTGATCAAAGCTTTATCCCCAACATTAACCATTACAAACCTAATCTTAACCTAACCACAATTTTTTGCCTCATTGGGACAGGGTTTTAGGACTACTCGCCCTAAGAACGTGTGTGGTTAATCAGGAAACGATCGGGGAAAACAGGCAACAACAATTGTTATCTACGCGCACACACACACGCACACACAGCTCGCGCGTTGATTGCAAGCGCGCAAAAACATCCCGACGGGTTCTTCTCCGTATGTGGCAGAATGACGGCTCTCGGCGCTCGCCGCTGTTACACACCCCCACCGACTTGCGCATGCAAATTCAGAATCGCTTCATGCTCACAGACACACCGCATACACGCGACTGTACACACACACACACACACACACAGAGAAGCACACAGCATTCTTAAAGCCACATTATACTTCTCCGACTGCATATGCGTTATCGGACACGCGCTGTAATTTCCCGCCCGATCAGTAGGGGTCGCTGCGCAAGCTTGTTGCGCTTCTGGCTACAGTGAGCAATGGCGTCCGAGAGAGAAAGAGAGAGAAAGACTGTTGTTGTTGAAACAGTGGCCGTTTCTCACTTTTCTGTGTGACGGAACGCAGTTTTAAGATAATTTGAGGCGAGAAATTGGCCATTTAGAGTCTAAACATGTGCTGTGTG
Organism: Microchirus variegatus; assembly: GCF_963457635.1. NCBI lineage: Eukaryota > Metazoa > Chordata > Actinopteri > Pleuronectiformes > Soleidae > Microchirus > Microchirus variegatus. The sequence continues at coordinate 34,906,165 of NC_139806.1, read as the reverse complement.
TGTTAAGATATGACGTATTTATAGTTTGGCAGCGGCGTTATCGGCGGGGATCAGCTCCGCCTCTGTGGACGCTCGGTGCTCACTGTGAGCCGGCACAGAGCAGCGTTAGCTCGGCCTGTCCTGAGGACCAATCGCAGCTCTTGCCGTCTCCGTTGTCCCTTGACGGAGTGACGGACACTTAAAAAATATTTTGTGCAGTCGGAGACGACGCAGATGCTCTTGAGGACTCTGCGTCGACGCAGAGCACTTTACGCAGGAGTATAAATTGGGCTTAACCCTTAACCCAACCTAAATCCAACTCTCGCCCTAAAACCAAGTCTGTGCCTTCGAATTGCCCTTTAAAATAGTGAGGACCAGTCAAAATGTCCTCACAAAGACCGGTTCGATTCAAAATGTGTCCTCACAGCCTACTAAAGACACACGCACACACACACACACACACACACACACACACACACACACACACACACACACACACACACACACACACACACACACACACACACACACACAGAGGCTTTCTTCGTGTACAGACCTGCGCATGCAGGGGGGCAGAAACACCTCCTGCACACACACACACACACACATGCGATTTAACTCGCACCGTACTCTCTGCTGTTCCCGATGCCAGGCCGACACTGTGCATATTTCATGTTCGTTTAGTTTTGCGATCCGTGCCTCTGCACATGAAAGCCCACTCTCTCTCTCCTCCTCCTCCTCCTCCTCCTCCTCCTCCTCCTCCCTCGCTCTCCGCTTTTATTCTCTCGCTCTCTCTCCCTCGTCTGCCTCGCTCTCCGAGCATTTGAAATGGTAATGAGGAGCGATTCTGCGGATGTCTTCATCCAGCTCCCTCTCATGCCGGGGCTTCGGGGGCCCCTCGGCTCTGGGCATTGAAAGCGCCCGATAAAGGTGCAGTCTGTCATTTATTCTCCTCCCACAAATCTCTTTTGATTTCACTCCTCAAATCCCTGTATGATCCAAACAAAGAGAGACACCGGATTGCATTTTAAGTTCCCAGTCGCACCAGCGTCCGTGATGCAAAACTCTGCCTTTAAATAACCGCAATTTGTGGATTTGCTCACTGACGGTAAAGTAAACCGAAACCTGACCTTTTTAAAATTCAACTTTGGATCTGTGACTTGCAAATGCGCACCTTTGACCATGGGCAAAGAGTCTTGACAGGGCCAACCTTTGAAGGAACCACACACCCACAGAGTCCAAGCTAACCTATTAGTTGTTTTAAAATTCATACACAAAATACTCTTCTCAACCATGTCACAGTTCAGCATCTCAACGATAAACGTGTGTCATTATCCCTTTATACCAATTGGCAACCATCACCCATTCGTAAACTGCCATTTTGATACCTTGAGTTTTCCAGTGTCGTTGTATTTTCTTTTTTTTTTTGTAAAGCAGCTGAGACTATGTTAAATATATCATTTATAAAATGGACATCATGACAAATTGACATATCTCGTGTCATCTCCTCCTGGTGGCCATTCAAAAAAGTCAAGGTTTCAGGCACTTCAGCATTGCCGTCACGTTCTGGGCCCAGAGACTAAATCCGTTTATATGGTCTACGGCAGGGGTTCTCAAAGTGTTGATACCTGAGGGCCAATTTAGGAACCCAACATTGGACTGAGGGCCGCCAAAGGAAAAAAAAACAGAAATAAATCCCATTTGTAATCATTTTAATGACCAGATTTCAGTTCTACAGTTTAGCGTTAAGTAATATAAGAGTTAATATAATGTAATTTAAGCATTAATAAAATAACGCTAATTACAGGTTAATACCAAGTAACACATTTCTGTTACCATATATTTACTGGGTAAATAGCTAGTAATTGGGGGCTGTAGCTACCTGCTTATTACCAGCTTATAACACAATAATACACTAAAATTCACCATATAGAAACCAGGTAAATACCCAGTATTTTTGTTTACACTTATTGGTCTGTATCCAGTAATGTCCAATAAACATTTAACAAGCTTAGTAGCTCCTGGATTAAAACCATCAACTGTAATTCACTGTGGGGCCACCAGAAATGTTTCTGCGGGCCGCCATTGGCCCCCGGGCCGCACTTTGAGAACCTATTGGTCTATAGTCTGTGGTCTAAGCAAATGCAGCCTTTTCCAGCCAATTTGCCATTTCGATCCATTTTATTCTGGGTTAGCTCAGTTTCTTATGAGCTAGCTAGCTGGTGTTAAGTCAGATAGCATTGGGTCCTACCTTTAGCAATTAGCTCGCCAACCACAAAGCTAGGTTACCCTGCAAGAAGTTGCAGGGTGTCATCAAGTTTTCAGCACCTTTCTTCATTGTTTAGTTTACAGGAAGTGTGTGTGTGTCTATGGATAGCTAGGTTTTCATTCAAATGTAAAATCCTAACCCAAATCTTCTAAAAATTTGGGGTTGTAATTCAAAAAAAAATGTGACTAAAAACAGGTCGACGGAAACTCCGCTCTGCTCCGAGTCTGACATCATGAGAGACTCTTATTCTCAGGCTTCCTCTTTCACGCCAGCACATTTAACAAGAGGCTGGCACACCACAACACAAACATGCACGTTTCACTTGTCGGGGTGTGTAAAAACTTAACCGTGTAGAATATCGGCTCTAATCTTACAGGGAAAGTCTCGTACGCAAACGCACGGGGTGTGTGTGTGTGTGTGTGTGTGTGTGTGTGAGCAGCGTACGAGGCAGTGCTGCAAGGGGTTAAACGTCTGAGTGATGCATTGATTGCAGGCGAGTGCAGGGAAGCATTCTAGAGAGGGAGATTAGAAGACGGAGGGGGAGAGGAGGGGGGGGGGGGAGCGGTGTCTTATTTTACTGCGGAGGAGTGTGTGTGTGTGCGCTTGTGTGTGTGCGTGTGTGTGTGTGTGTGTCTGGCGGGAAGCTGGGGCTCTCGCGCTAAAGCTCCTCGCTCTCTCCCGGCGATATTAAAAACGCGGCTCTGGAGGTTTTTTAGCGCTGAGCCTCCCCTGCAGCCACACACACACACACACACACACACGCACCAACCGACACCTCAGCACCACAAAATAGCACACGAGCACGCAAACGCATCCACGCACGCACGCACGCACGCACACCCAGGCAGGCTGCATATCAATAGCTCTTGCCGACACACACACACATGCACACAGCAAATGGAATCCCCCAGAGGGAAGCTTCACTACAGCGCTCCTGAATCTGTCTCCGCCAGTCAGTGTTGGCAGTGGGTGAAAACCAGTCGGAGCGTCGTCCCTCCCCCCCCTTTCTCTTTTTTTCCCCCCCCCCTTGCACTTTGTCTTGCTCGCACACGCTCTTTCCCTCGATCCAGCCCTCTAACTTCTTCCTCTTTCCTCATCGTCTCTTCCTCCTTTCCCGTCCCCTGATCGTCCTCTGTACCACCCACCCCCCCCCCCCCCCCCACACACACTTTGCACTGCCACCACCATCCGTTACACACCCCACCCTTTCATCTTGTGTTATTATCGGCTTCAGGCCCAGAGGACAGCCAGCGCGGGCAGATTTCATCCACAGATTCATTTATCTGTCATCTGCTGGGGGTGTTGCCTCTCACTTTTTCCCCATCCTTCCACCCTCTCTAACCTTCCACACATCCTTCTCTCAGTCTTGTCTTCTCTCAATTGCCTGTTTTTCCTTCCCCTCTTCCTTCCCTCTGTACTCCGCGCGCTGAAAGAGCGGGTTGAGGGAGATAAACACTTGGACGAGACGGCAGGTCTGGAATTAGCATAGAAATGGAAGTTTGCAGTCCTTCCCAAGGTTCAGATGAGAAGCTCACGTCCCCGCGGAACTGAACTGTTAGCACGACAGAGGAGGAGTGCATCTGCATGTATGAGTCTTGCATAAATGCATATTTAAAATTATTTATGAAATGTAGGTGGGTTTTTTTTTTTATGATTTTAGTTCAAAGATCTCAAAATGCTGATGAGCAGTCCCGCTCTATGTACAGTCCAGGATTGGCTCTATAAGACTATCTATAAGACTATAGGGCGCAACGGATTATAAGGCGCATAGAATAGAAGATATTGCAGTCAAACGTTTGACTGGGGTTGCGTTATGCGTCCACTAGATGGAGCTGTGCTAAAGGGAATGTCAACAAAACAGATAAAGTCGAACTTTACCAATTGATCCATATATATGAGGCGCTCCGGATTATAAGGCGCACTGTTGTTTTTTGAGAAAATGAAAGGCTTTTAAAGGGACATTGTGTAGTATTTATGGGTTTATATAACCCAAAATCCACTTTTTTATACATATTATGTGCTCCTGCATTGTCTAGTCGCTGTATAATAGTTTTTGTTTCATTTTCGTAGTGTTTCAAAAAGTCACGTCAAATAACATGGTCGCGGGCTGCGGTTGCATAGCCACTGTTAGCAGAGAGACGCCATGTTTCTACCGGAGCCTGTAAGGACAAACGCGAGAGAACAAATCAAGCGTCTCTTTACTTGTAGCAGGAAGTCCCGCCTCCACTCTCTCCACTTCCTCTGCTACGAGGAAGACATTTGACCAACTGAGGACACCGTAGCGCTCAGGGAAGGGTGGGGGGGTGAGCAGAGGAGCAGTTCTTTGTTGTAAATTTCAGCCTCTCCTCTAGATGGCACTATAAACTACTTACTTCACCTTTAAGTGCGCCTTATAGTGCGGAAAATACGGTACTTACATTTTCATCGCGCATCAGTGGTGGTTCTCCTATTAAACAATTATAGGTGATTTGTAATGTTTATTTCTAGCCCCAGATTTTCTTTATATGGGATCCAAAGTGATTTCGACCAGTATCTGACCCAGAGTGTCATATATGCTCAATCTGGATAGGAAAGTCCCCGTATCAGCACACTGTATGGCCGCTCTCTGTTTCTCTGACTCCTCTGTTTAACAGCAGCAGACACCGCTCCGCTGCAATAAAAACCTGTCTGACTACTTAGTGCTCGGATGCCCAACTGTCAAAGCCCGAGACCAAAGGAAAACGCTTCCAGCACGTCTATAAAATCCCCGTGTTCCGCTTCTATTATGCTTTGTTCAGAGCCCAACTATCGGAACTGGCTGCCACAGTGGCAACCGGGCCCAACCGCGGCACACGCGCGCAAAACATTCGCACACACACCCTTGTACGTGTGCGAGCTGATTCTGGCAGGCTAAACGCAGTTGAGACACATTTTAGTTTCCCGATGCCGGTGCCAGCTTTACTGTTATGGAGCGTTTGTGTGCGAGTGTGCGGTTTGTTTGGCGCAGGAACACAGTCGGGTCCTCTTTTACCCAATTTCTCCCCCAAAGGAACTGTAAAGGGAAGCACTGTCAGCGTGTGTTTCGTCCGGCTTGTGTGTTTGTGTGTAGGTCTTGTTTTTCTTTGGTTTGTCCACACACACACATTCTTGTACTTGCTGCATACTGAGGACTGGGTTGCTGACAAAGTGGAGGACCAGCATTTCCACTTTATAAATCAACACAATTACAAATATCTACTTCATGAATGACATCTACAAATAACTACTGGTTGCAGTACCATAACATGTCTGCAGGTGGAGCCCTAGAGCAAAAAGTGCTGGAAAACTTTTTTTTATTTTTTTATTTATTTACTTTTTGGTCCAAAATTTGACAAAAAAGTCATACTATACTATGTAGACCAAAATTATTAAAAAAAATTTGAACAAACATTTTTGGTCCGAAATTTGACAAAAAAGTCATACTATACTGTCGTCCAAAAGTTGAAAAAAAATTTGAAGAAAAAAAAATTTGGTCCGAAATTTGACAAAAAAGTCACACTATACTGTCGTCCAAAAGTTGAAAAAAAATTTGAAGAAAAAAAATTTGGTCCGAAATTTGACAAAGTCATACTATACTGTCGTCCAAAAGTTGAAAAAAAATTTGAAGAAAAAAAAATTTGGTCCGAAATTTGACAAAAAAGTCATACTATACTGT
>NC_139806.1:34875244-34895244 GCF_963457635.1 Microchirus variegatus | reverse complement strand
TCATATGTCGACGGCTGGAAAGATGGTGTCGAATTTTGAGACGAGTGTGGACGGATGGATCGATGGCTGCTAGATTGACGGAGAGGGAGAGAGAGAGCGAGAACCAGGGAAAATGAGTGAGAGGGGGAGCTGCCCTCCCTCCCTCCCTCCACCTGGTCCCACTCATCTGGAGGCCGTTAATCCCTCCAAACACACGCCAGACGCCCCACGCCTCAGCACTGGCACAAAGCCCAGCTCTCGCTCTGCATGTGTGCGTGCGTGCGTGTGTGTGTGTGTGTGTGTGTGTGTGTGTGTGTGTGTGTGCGCGCTGAATACACACTTGGCTCTCGCTGCGTGTGCTTACCCAGCTCCCTCTGCTTGTTTGTTTCCATCTCGCTCGCTCTGTGTGGTGTGTGTGTGTCTGTGTGTGTCTGTGTGTGTGTGTGTGTGTGTGTGTGTGTGTGCGTGTGTGCAGGCAGCGACTGTGTGTGGTTCTTGTTTGATTCCTGGCAGCCGGCTGTAGCCCTGCTCTGAACTGAGCCAGCTCTAACCCAGCGGAGACGGTCGCTCGCCTCCCCCCCCCCTGGTACAGCCGCTGGCCCCTGACCATCACCACTCCCCCCCCCCCCCCCCAAAAGATTTGCTCTGTTTGCTTCTCTTCCCTCTCTTGACACTGCCCCTCCTCTTTCTCCTCCTCTGTTTCACTGTGCTCTTTTCCATTTTTCTGCTGTAATCTCCAAGGGCAATTGGTGTTTGCCCTGTTTGACCCGCTGCCTGTCCCTGGGGCTCCGGCTCTTGAATAACAGGAATTTGCTCCTCTCTTCTCTCCATAGATTATTTCGCTGACCTTCAGGGCCGCCTGGATGACGACCCGGGACTTTACTGGGAATTCTATGGCAGCGCTGTGTGTGGTGAGTACGACAAAGTGCTATTAGTGTGTGATTTAAAGCGGAACTAGACCGGAAGTTCCTATTAACGCTGTTTTTTTTTGGTGTGTATCTGCGTCATTACCTTGTTTATGAAGCCCTGGCGGTTCGAAACAAACAGTTCAGCCATTGCTGAGAACGCTGTGTTTTATTGTAATCTCGGGGCTCAACGAGATCTCTGAAAATCCCGTAATAGTTATGTAAGCAGCGGTTCTCCTGAACAACCGATCGTCCTGCTCCGGGCACTAGTCCGGGCACATCCGGTTGCGTACATTGAACCGCAGAAGAAGAATAACGTCCGTTGTGGAGGTGTTTCACGAGCGACAGTGTCTTCTGACTCTGGGTCTGACTCCGGTTTAAAGTCATCAAAGGGACTGCGGCGGGGAGTCGTGAAGAAGCTATTTTTAAACACTGTTAAAACAATGTTTTGATAATGAGGCGCAGTGCATCCACCGTTCCAGAGGGGGGCGCTGCGCTTCTGAGAACGGATGTGCTGGATAGTACTGGCCAATCACAAGACTCTGTCTTCTGGGGGGTGAAAGTTCACTCTGAAATCTCGCAGCAGAAAAACACCGTCAGAAAAGAGAGATTTCTATCGGCTCGTTTACAGCAACTAGGAGGTTTTTGACCATAAAAACAAGTTAATATATGTAAGTAGACCTCCATAACTAACATTTATGTGCAACAGGACCACTCTTTGTCGCCTTTAAATGTTTTTTTTGTATTTTTATATTGCTATCCAGCAGAAATACACACATGTATACTGCGTTGTTTTTTTTCTGTGACAATTAAGTGATCTGTGTGCGCCCGTTTTGTGTTTCAGAGTCGAGCGAAGAAGGCGGGATCTACGACATCCTGGCTGACCCGCCAGGCCCAGAGGACGAGGACGAGGACGACAAAAGGGAGGTGTTCGAGTTTGAGTTCTCTGACCGACCTCTGCTGCCTTGCTACAACATCCAGGTGTCCCTTTCCCAAGGGTGAGCTTTGATTTAACACACCTGTGTATTTTTTTCTGCCTCACTCTTGTCCGCCATCATTTAACATCGAGTGATTTTTCGCCTTTTTTCCAGGCCTAGAAACTGGCTGCTACTGTCCGACGTGCTCCGTCGGCTGAGGATGTCGGCTCGCGGTTTCCGGCAGGCGTTCCCCCACATGGAGGTGGTGACGGTGGCAGAGGCAGAGTTTTACCAGCAAGCCTCTCTGTCGCAGCTCTTCTCCTGCCCCGAGGAGCTGGAGGGCTTCCATCCAGACAGCAAGGAGCTTTTGGACTTGGTGGAGGACAGTGCCGAACTGGCCGCCCTGCTGGGCTCCTCACTGGAGTGTCTGGATGACCGCTGGGACCACCCTGGGGACAAACTGAAGGACAAAATCAAAACTGTTGGCAAGCTATACTCGTCATCCTGACCCCTTGGGCCACTAAACCTGGACCTGGATCTTTTCTGACTCAAGCTTGCTTTAAATCTAACCAGGGGTAACGATGCCTTAGCCTGACCCTTAGCTCCCGTGCTTTCGGCCGTGTTCTGGACCAGCACTGGTGCACTGTACAGATGGCTTGACCTGCTGGCTGACCGGGCTGCTCAGATATTCCCCTCCTTTAAATGAGGATAAACGTTTGTGGCTATGTAGACTCAATAATGGTCTTATTTTTATAAATTAATATATGTATAAGTAAATAATTATATATAAATAAGCGAGTCTTTTCTTTTGAAATTTGCTCACGACGACACCCGAAAGATTTTGTATTAAAGAGTGTTGTCGGCGAGAGTGTGGGCGTGCGGCACATTGTTCATGTGTGTAGCTGTACAGGATAGTACCCAGATTGTGCTATTGAATGTGGTATTTGTGTTTATAGGAAGCACATGATGTCCTGTTTTCTTTTTTTTCCCCCTTCCTCAGACTTAAGCACTCACTTGAGCCGCAGGGGTTTCTCGGTTGTAATCTTTTTAGTTGTTTTTTTTTTTCAAAGAAAGCTGAAATGTTGCTTCCTGTTTAGTCTGTAATTTAACACGCAAAACTACAAAGTTGTTTGTATAATAAAGTTTTAAGATAATGTTGATATTCACCCCCCCTCTGCACAGAGCTTGTAAATAACAGGGAGGCTACTGCAGTAAAGTAATTTTTGGTGTGTTCATTTTTGGTTTAATTTTGTAATTAAAATATCTCATAATTTGTATTTATATTTTACAAAAGAAGTTGCTTTAAAATAAATATACAAACTGCAAGATGAAACCTGGTTCCTGCTAATCATTGTGTCAGCGCTGGTGACTGGAACAGCATTTTGATCAGTTTTGCTCTGGGGCTGTCGACTATATTTTTTGCCCAGGATATGATGCGCTTTGCCCGTGCGTCATCAGGGCGTGATTCGCCAACAAGGTCCTATATTGCCATCTTTTGGAATATTGATGTACTGCAGGCGTCGTGCGATGTATTTGCTGCAACTGCAAATGGAGCATGAGCAGCACCCATTTACTGCTTCTGCTGTGAACAGGAAAATAACTTGTAGCTTGCAGCGCCCTCCAGTGTCCAAAACTATTTTTAGATGATAGGCCTCTGCTATATAGTGTAAGTTTAGGTATTTATATTTTTAAATAAAACTGGAAAAAAACAACTTATTTTAATTCACACTAAAAAAAATACAAAATCTCTTGATATAAACAGTGACTATTTTATTTAGTACACAGGACACCCAGTGTGAGCTTCTGCTTCAAGGTTTGATTCTTTAGTATAGGTTAGGTTTGTGTACTTTCAGAGTTGGTCTTCTGTATACCTTGACTATACCCAATAATACACTAAAATTCACCATATAGAAACCAGGTAAATACCCAGTCTTTTTGTTTACACTTATTGGTCTGTATCCAGTAATGTCCAATAAACATTTAACAAGCTTAGTAGCTCCTGGATTAAAACTATCAACTGTAATTCATTGCGGGCCGCCAGAAATGTTTCTGCGGGCCGCCATTGGCCCCCGGGCCGCACTTTGAGAACCAATGATTTAGAGAGACCAATTCACTAATGCAACATGCAAAGTCCTATATTATATTATCATATAATATATATAAAAAAAACACTAATCTATTTAAACATATAACCACTTAAAAAACTTAAAAATCAACACACATATTGTATTTAGTTTTCCCCAAATATCCACATTCTCAATAAATTAAAGTAATATTTTATTTTATTTTATATATATAGTGGGAATATATCGTGTATGTGTGCGTGAGTGTATCTGGTCCACACTCCAGAGCAGAAGGGGGCGGTAATGCACTTGCAGATGGATGCCAACCGCCGTAAAACTAAAAAGAAGAAGAAGAAGAAGAAGAAGACGTACAGCTGTACGTCGTCACGTGACGTCATACGTCGCGGCGTCGTGACATCATCAGGTCAGCTGATCTCTGCTGATCGAGGAGAAAGATGTCGCTGACGAACTGGCGTAGGATGGAGTCCCTTTTCTCCGTGACACTTGTTCTCTGCTGCCTCGCTTCGACCGGTAAGAAACGCGTGGCGACAGAAATGTCAATGTTTACGTTTTCCATGAATGGACGGCCTTTTTCCCTCCTCGTGTCAGTTTAAATCTAATAATATCGCCCCATGTAGCCACCTAGCATCATCGTTAGCGTCGTCCTTTAGCTTGCCGATCGTGCCCTATGTTTGGTCTAATGCTGTCGATTCGATGTGGATGACTTCACGAGACATAACCTTTGCTATAATACTATGAATTTAAATGTAAAATTGTATACGGGATTTATATCATATGGTTAACAGCAGGATTTAGCATGTTGCTAACATTCACTGAGCGCTTCAGGGCAGCTTAAAAGCTAGCACTCTGGATGGAACTGTTCTGTTGACGTATTCGTTATATTCACATTAATGTGAAGGAGAAACGCAGTTGCTTGCTTCTTTCTAGCCAGTTGCTAACCGATAGTAGAAGTGTAGTGTAGTCATATGATCGGTACTTCCTCTTCAGCATCTGTCACGGGTTCATTCCTCCATACACACACACACACACACACACACACACACACACACACACACACACGGCACTGTTAAGTTTTTCCTCTGACCCGTGAAGTTAAGTCAGTGCTCGTGTTTGTTTCTTATAATTAAAGGGACAATGTGTAGTATTTACATAAAACACATATCACATAACCCTTACATATAAACATCCATTAAAAACACTGTATTATTATTATTGTCAGTTCTTGTAGTGCTGAGCATACATGGGGTGGATTTCATGTGGTTAATAGTGTTCATTACAGATATTGTCCCCATATTTAAAACAAAAATGTCCCCCCTTGATCGAGTGAGATAGTTTTTCCATAGCTGGACAATTAGACATATTTTTAATCCAAAGTCCCACTGTGGGTGCCACTGTTTTCTTCCAATGAATGCAACACAATATTAAGTTTCAAGTGTAGTATATGTGTCTACTTGAACCAGTAATTCTAAGCTCTTGTGGGAGAAGTCTAGACCAAGTAAAATCTATTCGTTTGAGAGGATTCACTGGAGTTAGTCACTATAATTTTCTACAGAAAATATATTTGATCTTGATCTAATACAGTCTTCATAAGGTTAGACGGTGGATCTGTGTGGCTCCTGATTTGAAGCTACTTGAGAAAGTGAGTTTACTGTAGATTCTCAGCAGATTAGGCCATTTACATTGTATAAATCCACTACCTTTCTCATGCCTTTCTCTGCCCAGAATTTAAACTGAAGAACTGGCAGTTTCCCCAAAGGTGAAGGTGTAAAATGTGAGATCTGTATTCAGATGCACTTGTGCCTTGTACCATATTTGTATAGTATTTTAGACAAAAGGGTTATTCATACATTTTGACCAGGTTTTTCAGGGAATCTGACTACAGATGGAGCTTCTGAGGTAATGGAGATATAGAGGTATTTTTTATTTGTACCCAGGGTTTTTGGGTTATCTGAGGACCGATAAATAACTGCTATCATCTAAAATAGCTTGGCTCTGGACGTTCATTTTCCAATGAAGTTGGCTATGATTTAAATTTGATTTAAAACTAAACATTTGGGTAAGACACGTGTCTTAACAAGTCATTTAGCTTGAGAAAATATTTGCGTCTTCTTCTCCGTCTTTGTTTTCATTGAGTAACGTGTGTTTCGTGTTTTCCCCTCAGGTGTGCGTGGTGATAGTTTAACGGTGCTGCAGGCTCCAGAGTTTGTGTCCTTTCAGAAGGGAGACTGGCCCGTCTCTGGAGAAAAGATCCCTGACCTGGTGGCTTTAACCATGGGCTTCTCTGTTAAGGAGGTGCTGTGTTACTGCAAATATTGTTTTAATTTTGTTTTTGTAACTGTGCCAGCCTCATCTATCTTCACAGTGTTTGGTCTTTTTATGCAGGATTTGTCCTGGCCAGGCCTTCAGGCTGGTCCGTTGTTCCAGCGTCCCCGAGCTAATGTACTGGTGGTGGTGAGAGGAGTAGATAGCTTGGCTCTGCCTCAGAGTGTGGTCTCCTACCCCTTGGAGAATGTGAGTCAGAGTGAAGTTGGACCTCGTGCGGTCAAATATATGCTGTGTGCAGTAAAAATAACTGAAGACTGGAAAAATAATTTCAACAAAATGCCTCAGTTTTTAAGCATATCATCGTCTTTCTTTGCAGCCGGTGCCCTTCACCTTGGATAGTGTCGCAGAGACGGTCCATTCTCTGTTTGCTGAGGACACTCCTGTAGTGCTGCAGCTGGCACCTAGTGAGGAGGTAAGGAAAATATACTGAGAATGAACAAGGTAACATCTGTGAAATAATTTTTAAAAAATCTATATTTTTTTTTATTCCTGTCTGTTATGTCTCTCAGAGGCTGTATATGCTGGGAAAGGCCAATGCTGTGTTTGAGGACTTACCGGTCACCTTGCAGCAGATTCGGGCCCGTCTGTCTCAGGATGGCTCCGTACTGGCTTCCCTGCCCCTCAACTTCCTGAGCAGAAACGCAGAGGTCAGTTCCTATTGGTCAATTTGAAGGCTGAACAATTAATCACTTTCAAATAGCAAGTTAGTAAGTTGCAAAAAATGTAATTGAATCGTTTTATTTTGGATTGATCTATGTTCCGTTTCAATTTGCGAAATGCAATACATACAAGTATTGAAAATAATTCAGTCTTTGCATTAGAGTTTAGTAGTGAATGTTTTGATGGTGTCTCGTGTGGCGATGCTTCATCTTGTGTCAAAAATATAACCCTGTACGTATCGAACTGAAGCTTGACCTAAAAAGCTGAATTGCAAATCAGATCAACAAATGTATATGTTTACCTCTACTGTTTTTTTCCCGAATGCAAATTATCATGCACGTTTGTCAGTAGTACATCAAATAATCGTATCACATATATACTTAAATTACACTACACCATGATGCAAAGTGTGTTTTGATATTCTTATGCCTGTTGTTTTGCTTTGCAGGCTGATCTGCTCTTCCTGTCTGAGGTTCAAGTTTTGCATGACATCACAGCTCTTGTAAGTCAACCTGGCTCATCTGACGTTTTCTTCCCCCCTGAAAATAATAGTACTCTGTTGGGGCCAGACTCTCATGTCTTTGTGCTATGCTCATTTTGTAGCTACAGAGACATAAACATTTGGCCAAGGACCACTCTCCTGACCTGTACTCACTGGAGCTGTCTGGTTTGGAGGAGCTGAGTCGCCTGTATGGAAAAGATTCCCCCCAGTACCGCGATGCTACTGCCATTCTTGCGTCTGTCCTGCAGAAGGTAATTCAAATATGGGGCCCATATTTATTCTTTCATTATAATGTTTTAGCTTTGCAAATTGCAAAATGGAGAATGCTAGAGTTAAAGGTCCTGGAGGATTTTAGGCAGTTAATTCAGGGGTGTGATTTTTCCGTTTTTAAACAGAATTCCGTTTTTTTCGGCCTGAAAATGAGCCTCACGTGAATCATGCATTTTTGTGTGTGGGTGGGTGTGTGGGGGGGTGCCCAGGTCAGGTGCGTGTTTGTGTACGAATGAATTAATCGATTTATTTTAACAATTAATACAAGCTTTGTGTTTTTTTTTAACTTCTAAAATGTGAGTATTGTCTGGTTTCTTTGCTCCATTTGACAAAAAAATAATTAAAACTAGGTTCCTGGTTTGATAAACACTGATCAACATTTTAACTATATTTTATGGACAAAATAAATGTTCGATTAATCGAGAAAATAATTCACAGATTGTTTCTAAATCTAAACGGTATATTTCATTAAACACTGAAAAGACATCGTGACATGAAAAGTACCGTATATATTTTCCTTTTTTTTTTGTCCTTTGCCAATCACACACCTGTTAATTAATTATACTCATACTAATTATAAATTGTGTCCTTTTAGAAATGCTACGATCAAAACATTATAAAAGAAAACTATGAACAATGAGTAGTAGTTTAACCTTGTGTTTGTCTTCTGAATTGCAGTTTGGAGAGGATGTGTATGGGCTCTATGGCAACAGTGCAGTCGTGGAGGTTGTGACCGTGAAGACTTTTGAGGCTCCTTTGACCAGGAAGTCCCGTTCAATCCTGGAGTCTAAACAGATCGTAAGTCTTAGGCAACCTGCTTGTTGACTGTTTACTGAACTGAATTGTCCATGAGGCGATCATGCAAACGTTCTGCAGAGTCACACCTCTCTAGGGTGCAGAAGCCTCCAGCCCTTTAAATAAGAAAAGGCAAAATATTTTTTTGTGTGTTGGTCTAATTCGTACATAGTACACTTTTACCGCGGGAACATGGTAACGATACAACTAGATCATGTACGATATTGGTGGTGATGCCACCAAAAATCTGTTATATTAGTCATGTCCCCCTTACATCAAGTGTAAACCCAGCTGTAGTCCATGCTTTTTTGTTTTTTTATAACTTTGGTCTCTAATAATAGAGTGGTGAGGGGAATGGGAGTGAGAGGTTTATGAGTGCTGCAGTGATGGTCTTGACTAGAGCTGAAACGATTAACCGATGAATCGATTATTAATCGATTACTAAGTTAATCGCCAACTATTTTGATAATCGATAATCGGTTTGAAGCTTTTTTCATGATTAAAACAAGATTTCTGATTGTTTCAGCTTCTTAAATTGGTTTCTTTGCTCCACATAAACAAAAGAAATCATTAAAACTGAATCATTTTGGTTTGTGGACAAAACAAGACTTTGGAGAACATCGTCATTTTCATCAGCTTTGACAAACGCTGATCAACATTTTTTAACATTTTCTGACATTTTATGGACCAAACGATTCATCGATTAATCGAGAAAATAATCGTCAGATTAATCGCTTATGAAAATAATCGTTAGTTGCAGCTCTAGACTTGACATTTGTGTTTAAAGGCTCTTATGAGATGTTGCCCTCTTCTCATGCTCGCATAGTGTTTTGATAGCACTAAAGAGTGTAAGAGTTTTGTTTGGATGTGGGGGAAAATTGGAACAATTCCGCTGATAAATAATAATTCTGAAGTGATCATATTTAGCAATGTGTGCCTTTATAAATACCATATTTTAGAATGGGATAATGATTCTGTCTCTGTGGATTTGACTGCTGTAAACTGCTTTTTTTTTCCCCAGAGTAACCCCGGCAGCCCGTACAACCTGGCCTACAAGTACAACTTCCAGTACGCCGTCATCTTCAACATCGTCCTGTGGCTGATGATCATTTTGGCTCTAGCCGTCATCGTTACGGCTTACAACCTGTGGAACATGGACCCGGGGTACGACAGCATCATCTACAGGATGACCAATCAGAAGATCAGGATGGATTAAATGATCACCATCGGCACTCCAGCTGTCCTCTTAGATCCTTGTAGTGACTGTCGGTGTTTCTGTGTGAGGTTCTGTTTAGTGAAAAAGGAGCATAATATTGGGTCACCTCTTTGTTTACAGTACTGGCGCAATAAAAAAAAAAAACAAACATATTTTGCTCTTAAATTTGCTTACTTGAAGTGACTGGATATCATCCTCCATTTGTGTGTACACTGAACAATGTCAGATGTCCTCATTCATCTTCACTGCTCGCATCATTCCATATGATTTTAAATCACCACGTTCTACCCCCCCCCCCCATTGACCTGTGGATTGCAGTTGTAATTTTGTGAAAAAAAAAAGAAAAAAAGATTGAAATGACATGAATGAGATTTGTCTGTTTTTTGTGTGCAGTTGTTGTGCTTGTTTTGATGTGTGAAACTGTTAAGTTAAATTAAATCTATCTGTGTATATATTGAAGTACAAATACAACCGTATGAGAAACTGCTGTATTCAAATTGTGAAAAGATGTGTGTGGTGTTTATTTCAGGTTTGTCCAAATGATAAATACATGTTGATAACTTATAACAATAACAGGTTATTGGGAATGGATATGGACAAATTGTAAATTGCAATAAAATGCCTGATAAATGATACATGAATCATGGTGGTTATTGTCTCCATTTGAGAAATGTCAAGCAATGCCAACACACCTGAGCTGCTTTAGTAAGCTTGTTTTAAATGTCGCAAAACTTACTTAAAGGTGAAGTAAGTAGTTTATAGTGCCATCTAGAGGAGAAATTTACAACGTAGAACTGCTCCTCTGCTCACCCCCTCCCTTCCCTGAGCGCTACGGTGTCCTCAGCCGGTCAAATGTCGTCCTCGTCGCCTTTCTCCGTGTCAGCAGTTGAGGTTCGTGAGGTGAGGGAGAGGGCGGAGCTACCGCGGCCGTAGCAGACGAAGCGGAGAGAGTGGAGGCGGGACTTCCTGCTACAAGTAAAGAGACGCTTGATTTGTTCTCTCGCGTTTGTCCTTACAGGCTCCCGTAGAAACATGGCGTCCATGTTATTTAACATGACTTTTTGAAACACTACGAAAATGAAACAAAAACTATTATACAGCGACTAGACAATGCAGGAGCACATAATATGTATAAAAAAGTGGATTTTGGGTTATATAAACCCATAAATACTACACAGTGTCCCTTTAAACGTCCCAAAACTTAATTTATGGCCACTAAAGTTTAGGAAAATTTATACTGCAATAAATATATCTTAATTAGTCGCCATTCTGTTCAATATTTGTCTTTTATGTTTTAAAATTAAGCAAAACGCAATACGGGAGTTATAAACAGTTCTCAGGGCGTCACCGCCGACATAGCATACTCGACTCAAGCCATCAAGTTCGTGTGAGTAACAGCTGCGCCAATCAGCGTGCAGATCGCAGCTCAAGGTCCCGCCTCTTGCAGTGTCCTCTGGATCCTATTGGCTAATGTGTTTTTCTAACAACCACCGACCCTCCACTATAAACACGGGGTAAACACGGAAGTGAACAGAAATCTACGCAATACCAGAAGGAGAAGAGTTCATTTTTTTACCAGCGAGTGAAATAGTAAACAAAAATGGTTTGATTGATCATAAAAGGTAAGTTTTATTGATATTTAAATGCATATTGTTATTTTGGTGAATTAAATCTGTAGTTTACCGCTCCAGCGTCGATGAGAAATGTGAGCTTTTGTTTCTTTCCAACTATCGTTGCATTGTTCTCAACTAATAGTGTACATTTATACGGTATACTTCTATTTCACTACATACGAGGTACAAATGTTCTTAAGAAATTCAGTAACAAAATAAATAGTAAATATTGGTTCATCTTAGAGCTGCAACTAACGATTATTTTTGTAATGATTAATCTGTCGATTATTTTCTCGATGAATCGATGAATCGTTTGGTCCATAAAATGTCAGAAAATTTTAAAAAACATTGATCGGTGTGTGTCAAAGCTGGAAATGAGGATGTTCTCGGAAGTCTTGTTTTGTCCACAAACCAAAATGATTCAGTTTTAATGATTTCTTTGTTTATGTGGAGCAAAGAAACCAAGAAAATATTCACATTTAAGAAGCTAAAACAATCAGAAATCTGGTTTTACTGATGAAAAAAGCCTCAAACCGATTATCGATTATCAAAATAGTTGCCGATTAATTTAGTAATCGATTCATTGATTAGTCGTTTCAGCTCTAGTTCATCTACCAAGCAGGTTAGACATTGGATAAAGTTACAGAAGTCCAGCACCAGTACATTGAATGTGCCATTCTGCGTAAACGTGATCAACCTGATCGACTGCATTGCATGACCTTATATGACCCATTTCTAAAAATACACCTTAGTGTGAATCGTAAGATGTTTTTGTTTTTTACCCTAGCCGGGTCCTACGTGGCGAGGAAGATCCGGGCTGCTGTGTCTGGGGAGCAACCAGAAGAGCCAATTACCACACCATGTAGTGCTAAAGGTAAGATTAAGAGTCTGTGTTGAATATTAACAAAGTGCTGTGTTCCTGGATGTGACATTTTTGCTGCACATTATTGTTCTTATCTTACCAGGTTGTTATGAGAGTTTTATGAAGATTAGGATGATTAAAACCAAAGTGATTGCGTAAGAAGGCTTATGGAGTTTTATACTACACATTTGTGTGTTTATTCTTTTCTTAGCTCAAAAGAAGGCACTGCGAGGGTCCTGAGGAAGCACCCCAGCAGCTTCACTGATGCCAGAATCGGAGGAAGGAGTCAGTAGAGCTGCAAGGTCAGGGATGTCCTCAGAGAGGGCTGTGGCCCCTGTGGTATGTGGCCCCTGAGGTTAAAGTCTGGACACTGGGAAGTGTGGTCAATTCACTGGAAGATTATCATTTGTCATCTTTGTACGAAAAAGTGCATTCTCTATACAGAGACATATACTTGAGTACAATGTTCAACATGTATTTTTGTCCAAACAGAGTGAGCAAACACTATCTGTTAGACTGCAGTTCTACTAGTAATAATCTCCAATAAGTGTCAGTGCTGCAATCGGTGTCCGGCTCCTCATGATGCACCCTAAACCCTAATTCACAGCAGGCATTTTGACTTGCCATGGAAGGAAAATGCACACATGCAAATAATGACAGCAATACTATATTGTCTCTGTTTTGTGTGACAACATGCACATTATTATAGGGTACTATACATGCTAATATTTGTGTTGTGTATATGGTTAGTCGTAATGTTTCCTGTGAAAAAAGGCTGTTGATCCATTTGTGTGCTACAGGTTTTTGAAGGCTGACTCACAAACCTCTCTCCAGGGGCTGAGCAGGCCTGATGTTCATGCTGTTGTATCAATAAATGGGATAAAATGACCACTGGCTTGATGTCTTTAAATTCTTGCAATTAGTAATGGTTATGGTACAATCATAACATAAGTACTTTATTGTCAGTATATGAACAAGGAAATATGCTCATCTATGCTCCAAGGGTAGACTGTGTTTTAATTTAATATAATGATAACTGAGAAATAAAAGCTTTCAAAGCTTAAAACTTTTTTTTGATACATTTTTATAGGAAAAGCTCAGCTGATCTTTCCTGTTCACAGATGAAACTCTTTTTTTTCTTTTGTAAAAACAAACAAACTTTAAAATGCCTTTTGAGGTGTTCTTTTTGTAAACACCTCATTTATTTCTGCTTGACACAAATAGCTTTTTGACAAGCGTATCTTTGATCCTAAATGCATTATTATTATTATTATTATTATAATTGGATATAATTCAAACATACAATCAGTAAAGTAGAGGAAGACGTTTGAAACACTGTACAAGTAATCTCGGACACGGAACCATTCCTACATGGAACGTGTATCGTGACGAACACAACACGACCGTTGCACATGTGAGCACTTCATATGAAGAAGGATTGTAACCGACTTCAGCTCCCAATTAATAATGTAAGATGACGCTTGCTATCATTGGATCCAAAAGCGCTACCAGACGGAGGTAAACCAGATCGAGAGTGAGTTTGGGATATTTCAGAAAGCGCGGCCACTACCTCTCCGTGATATATTATGTGACGTACTTCCGGTGTACACCGGATGTTGCCTTGGAACGTTGAAGCGCTTGTTGAGAACAAAACCAGATTCAGCAAAATGTGTTTATGGAAGCCGTTTACGGGAAAATAGCTATTTTATTTCATTTTCCATGTTATTGTCAAGCTAAGTCCTAACCCTAAGGTAAGCGTTAAATCTGATTTAGCGAGTATCCTATATGTGGTAGCATGAGCGTGGCTAGCTGTGCCGTCTTCGTTAGCTAATTTGGTTTCCACTTTGTTTATGTCCAAGTATTCAGATAATGAACTTCTACATTAATCGCGAGCTTTTGTTGAATGACTTTGCAGGGGAAAACAATCACAACATTTGTGTCCTCTGTTGAATATGCCGTGAGTTGTTTAAACATCCTAAACATCAGGTTTAGTGACAAAGAGGATCTGGTGGATGCTAGTTTGGGAATTATTTGGTAAAACTGCAAGTTGGTGATTTACAAACACCAGAGCACGAGTATGTCATCATGGTGTGAAGTGCAGCACTGGGTATTTAATTTTATGCACGATTAAATGTGTGTTTCTTGCAGTCTTCTTGCAGTGCCTTACCAAATCGTGGACCATGATGGAGCGAAGGAAAGCCTTAACTATTCCTTTTAGTGTCAACAAGGATAATTTGGTATGTGTTCCCCAAGTATTTACTTTGCATGGCCCGTATTTTTAATTGATAATTACTAAGCTGTTGTTTTACTGTCCCTAACTTTTCTAACATAAAACGGTGATGTATGCTTTGTAGCTGTCTCTATATATCTACTCATAGGAATTGGCCTGACAATTGTCACGAAAATAACAACTAACCTTTTGTACAGTGGTTTGTGCATGATGGGATGATTGAACAACATGGGCCAAAATAACGGAAAACAGAAAAATGATAAACACTTTTGGAATTTCACACATTTGGGGCACATCATTAATTTAATCTTTGTTTTACTGATGTTACAGAAAGTGCCATTGTTATATGTATTGTTACTGAATTATTTCCCAGCCCATATCACACGTATGTACAGTATGTTGTAATCCACAGGGAAACAACTAAGTCATTTGGTAACATAAAACATTTAAATGCACATCTGACAAAGTCAATAAGTTGCTGCAGTTCCCACAGTAATCTGCTACTAGGTTTGCTAATGCATGTTTATTTTTTTTATTTAATGGTCTGTTGTATTTTTTTTTTCAATCACTAGATAAAACAAACAAACAGTAAACCCATTTAACGAACTATACATTTTAGCTCCAGCTTCCTAAACATAAATAATTTCAATGTAATGGAAATCACTTTCTAAATATATTTGGTAATGCTCTACTTTCATCTGTAAAAAAGGCGATCTTTTGGCTGATAGATGTAATTAATTTCACACATACTATGCATGGAAACTAACCAGCCTGTGAATTTTAGATGGAAAATCCTCTCAAAATCCCCATGACATGTCTTTCACCCAAGTGTGGGAAGTTAGACAGACAGGTACAGCAATGTTTTGGACTCTGGCTTGAACTTATTAACAGTATGCGATAGATGTGATTGTGACCATTTTCTTTGACAGGTTTCCTGGACTGCTTTTACGGGTTGCAAACGCCAACGTCACGATTCGCAACATAAAAATGGATCTGTGCTGTTTGATCATGCAGCGATGATTGCTTTGGAAATGAATAGGTATGTTTTAAAATTTTGGACAATTTTAACTAAATGCAGACTGAAATATCTTGTCGTTGTCCTGCACATTATTACATCTTAAAGTAACAGCATTTTTCTGTTGGTCTTATAAAACGTTTCTCTGTAATTTCTTCAGTTATATCATGGTTAAGTCATTCTATATTGGTGTATAAAAGTTTATCATCCTCCCTAAGTTCTGTCTTCTGATACCACCATTACCGTTTCTTTCAAGATTGTCAGGCATGTGTTCTGCTTGTGTGAATGTTATAGCCTTCCCCAAGTATTGTGTTTGCATTTTGTGTTGTTTTTCATTGTAGAGCATCAGTTTGAGCATCTGAATCTCTTCATGCCCCCCATTGAGTTCACTCTCCCTCCAACACTCTTCCTCTATCACATGCACACGCAGAGATTCATGCAGCTATTCTTTTAAGTGTTACTTCTGTCCATTTTTACAGCAGAACCACAGTGTTTTCCCAACCATAACCATAACTAATTAATGTCTGATCCCCATCTTCACCTAACCACATTTCAAATCTTTGCTGTAAAATTCCTCAGAATATTCAGTAGTCAATGAGGTCAGTGTTTATGCGAGAAAAGGTCCTAAAATATATCAAATACAAGAACACCTACATTTCTAATATTTGCTTTCAGGCACCATTTCCAAGCATATCATGGCTGTACATGCATCTTATGTTTTCTAATTGACCCCTCCCTGTTTATCTGGTATATGCAGTCTGACCTGCAATGAAAGATGAGCTTGTCTTTTGTCTTGTAGGAGGAAACCTCGTTTGGTCCTGACAGATGTGCTCAAAACGGAGCAGGGAAAGATGCATTTGGAAAGGATAAGACGCAGTTGCATCTTGGGAAAAGGAGGACAAGTGTCAAAAGAGAGAGGGTGGTGCACAAATGAGTCTCTGATCTGCAGAGGGACACGGCCCGGTCAGAGAGATGCCAAAAAGGACAACAGAAAAAGTGTAACCCCTAAACGCAATCAGAGGTCCACCCCTTCAGCCCAACAAAGGTAGGAAGACGCTGTTAACGGCAATCTTTCCCCTACATTCATTCAGAAGTTGTGCACCACTCCTGCTAGAGTATTGCTACTTAAATTTCTATTTATTATCATTCAAAAGTTGAGCACCAGAGGCTGCACAATAAAATACAAACAAAAGCAATTATTGGCAGCATTGTCGCAACATTCTCAAAGACACAACAACGCTGCTGCTGAAAGTTGTCATGTTGTAAATATCAGTGATTCTGCTGCAACTGTTTTCTGTGGTTCACTGTAATGTGTGGTCAGTTGTAATTGGTCTCGCTCTAATGTGTGGTAAATTGTAATGTCATCTCTGCAATAACTAAATCCCATTTAGCAACAGCTTCATAAGCACAGGGAGATGCACAGCACCTCAAACACCTGATTGTGAATAATGAGTCAGAAAATGTATCCAATTTGCATGAAAACCTTCTTGGGTCTGTTTTTATTTTCAATGATTTGCAATAACAAACTTAACAGACTATACTCCAAAAGCTGGGGGTAGTAGGGTTGTTGTTTTTCCAGAAAATAGTTGCAATAGCAGGAGGAGGTGTTCTGTATGAGGGTCATTTCATGTATTGATTTTTAGTTAGTTTCAGTAGAAATGACACTTTAATGGCATTTGGCTCAGCCAGCTGCATCCTTGGCCCTCTGTATTTTCCAGGCAGAAAACTTGATTTTATTTGGAAAAACACAGCACAAAAGGATTTCACAGCTTGAGATTCTGTTTCAAAAATGCATTTCTGCATTTATGAGTCATTTTGGGTCTTTCGCAGTTAAGTACAGCTTGACAATATAAGCGTCCTGGGAATCGAGTGTCATACTTCTACATGTGGTTTTGCTAAAAAATGAAAATAATATGTAGCCCTAATCATAAAAAGGTGTTGTTTGTCTCATGTCCTCAGGTCGAGACTCAGGAGAAGGTTACAAAACGATGAGGAGGAAGAGGAGAAGGAAGACGGCCAAGATATCCAGGAGGTGATAATAGGCAAGACGAATGGAGCAGACTACAAATTTGCTGAAGTTGTAGGTGCGTTAACACGTCAAGAATTCATAATTTTATTTTCATTTTATTTATGTAATGCTACTCGCATATATTGAACTCAGCTCTGTTTTTCTGATGGCGAAGGCTTTAGCCTTGAATCAGTCATTGGTTTTTATTCCCTTGAAAGCATCAACCTTCCCTTTTTTCACTTTACCCTTGCTTTGCTCAAGAGTTTCTCTCTTTTGTCCTTTAATTTGGAGGGGTTTATTGATTCTCTGGCCTTGTATCCAGGCTGAATAAACACACATCTAATCACATCTAATGGGGGGCTGTAGAGTTTAACAAATTAAACAAAACAAAAACTCCTCCAGTCGCACCTTGCGGGCGTTTGCATCAAGTATAATCTTGTAGATATTTTAGTGACAAGCCCCTGAATCTATAAGTTTCTTATTGCCAATGCAAAATGATACAGACCTGCTTTGCTCAGGCTTTGACTGAGGTGCCATTCACCCTGTTGTAAGTTATAATCCTACACTGTGCCAATTTAAATGTGTAGAAAACAAAAGATGACACAGTTTATTACAATTAAACAATACGTCTTTCATGTTGTGTCTTACCTTGAGGACACGCATTTCAGTGACATGTCTCTCGGCGTCCAATAGCAATTTGATCGTTGTTTCTTTGACTAATACAGACTGTGGGTTGTCGGTGAGTTGGGAGCCTGTGGAGAGCTCAGGGGGTCGTGAAGAATTCTCCCCAGTGAGCATCAAGGACAGGTGGACTGATCCGGACAACGAAGTACAACACAGTTTGGTGAGTAATAGTAGTACAGGTTCAGAGGAAAGACTTAAAAACTCTTAACCAAGAATAACAAACCTTAAATAAACCTAAAACAGTTCCACAGGGGACAGGAAACAAAAGCCCAAATGTACTTATGTAAACCTGGTAGCAAATTTAAAATGTTTGAATGGACTCTTTGTGCCCTTTTATTGACAACCACATTAACAGTTGCCAGTTTTAACCCCAGTCCCCTTTGCATGTTGAATTTGCATGTTCTGTCTGTGGGGTTTCTCCAATTCTCTGCTTAAAACGTATGCATTACAGCTTTCAAACCCCAAAAGCCACTTCTCAGATGTTTTCTTTAATGGAATTGGAGAACATCTTGTAACTTTTAATTCTTCCTTTTTCTCTAGATCTCTATTTTTTTTTATGGTGTATCTGCATGACTTGTCTGGTTAACACACATACAAAAAAATATGTGCTGACTGTATTGTGTCTCGACAGAAGCGAAAAAGAAAGGAAGAAGAGTCTCAGCTTAATGGCACAGTCAGTCCTAAACGGCATCGTACGAGTGTGCTTCGTCTCACCGGAGAAGACATGGGAGACAGAGGACAGGTCCATGCACCTATTTGCCCAGAGGAAAACACAGAAGACGAATATTTGGACAACCTGGACCATAGTATTGTACAATTCACCGTTGGTGGAGATGATACCACACAAGTTCTGGTTCCCGTCATCCATCCTAATTTGCAGTCTGGAAACTTAAGTCTATCGTCTGGCCAGGAGAGCATAGTGAAGACGGGAGGTTCTGTTGAACCAAGTGAGTATACAAACACAGGAAGAATGATAATGTTGTAATAAGAAACCCCCAGAAAACAAAGCACTCAGGGTCAGCCATTATTTCTGAAAGTGCCTGGAAAGAAATGGAAGAGCTTACTAATAATACTAAGTGCATGATACACGTATCCGCTACTTTACTAAGTTTTGTGGTACAAGAGAGTTTAAAACGTTGTACTGGCTTTGGCTTTGTACTAAATTTGGGCTGGGTATTGACAACATTTTGATACAGAGGAATGATACAGAGGAGGCTTGATACACAGCCCTATCCATAATCAGTAGACCCCTGAATGATAATGGGTGATTTCGACTGAAATACATTAGAATGCATGTAAGTTGGACCAAATTGTTTTCCAAATGCATTTTTAAAGTGCACCCTGACTGTGGTTGTAGCCTTTATTTTAGATGAGGTGGGAGAGGGGGGAAAGTGTGATGTGTCGTCTGTGCTATGGGCGTGCTACTGCCATGTGGATGTGCGTGTGCTGCCCACAGACGCACAAATTGGATCACACACACCTTAAAGAGTATAACAAAATAGGTGTGAAAGGTTATTTTTTTAGATCAGGGGTTCTCAAAGTTTTGATACCTGAGGGCCAATTTAGGAACCCAACATTGAACTGAGGGCCGCCAAAGGGAAAAAAAGGAAAAAAAACCCAGAAATAAATCCCATTTGTAATCATTTTAATGACCAGATTGCAGTTCTACAGTTTAGCGTTAAGTAATATAAGCGTTAATATAATGTAATTTAAGCATTAATATAATAACGCTTTATAATTTACTGGGTAATTACCCAGTATTTTGGCCATTGTTCTTACCTTCTAATTACAGGTTAATACCAAGTAACACATTTCTGTTACCATATATTTACTGGGTAAATAGCTAGTAATTGGGGGCTGTAGCTACCTGCTTATTACCAGCTTATAACCCAATAATACACTAAAATTCACCATATAGAAACCAGGTAAATACCC
>NC_139806.1:34522744-34870244 GCF_963457635.1 Microchirus variegatus | reverse complement strand
AAACTCATCTATAAATGCTTTTTTTTTTTGGCTGCCTTCATTCTAACTTATATTGTCTATATTTTTGTGAAAAAACAGTATGATATATGAGTGACAGAGCTAAGATGGATAACTGTGTATAATGAACATGGTCAAATCGAAGCAGACAAAAGGGGTTTCTGCTACATATTTCTGATTTCAGTGTCACATTGTCCTCAAGGTAAATATGCATGGTGCATGATTTTAATGTTGTGTTTTTCTTGTCTTATTTTAATAGGCAAGGCCAGCCCCTTCATCCTGCTGACTCTGAGATATCCCCTAGAGGGAATGGAGGGGGCTTTATTGCGCTCCCTCCTGGACATCGACTGTCTTAACGGTCTGACTCGAGATCACTCTCTTTCAACCTTCGATTCAGACAGATTTAGTTGTACGGGTGGCATCCAGAATCCCATTCTTTCTCTGGATGAAAGCATAGAACTGATGCAAAGAACTGGACTGGACTCGCACCTCCTGCGTCTGCTGGGCCTCGAGACCACTGACCCTCTTCCTGCAGATGCAGACCAGGACGATTTATCGGCTGACGAAGACGAAAAAGAATTTTCACAGACGGGCGAAGAGGAAAACGAGACGCCACGCGACTTGGTGGAGGTTGAGCCACAGAAGGAGACGGTCCCGCAGCTGGACGCAGCAGCAGAGCAAGACACAGGGACACAACTCAAACCAGAGGAGGAGGAGCAGAAAGAACAAGAGCCAGAACAGCCTCCCGAGGTAAATGGTTTCCAACGTTGCTTGCTTTTCACCCTTGAAGAGGATGCATCTGTTCATAGTCGTGACTGCTGTATTATTCTGTTATTGTTCTAGCTGTATTTGATTAACTTACAGTTCCACCAGAGTAAAGCTGTTCAAATTCACCCAAAAATAGTCTAAAATGGTGTAAACAATGAAACATTTCTCTTCCTACCATCTTCTGTTAATCTTCTTCCTTCTTCTCAGAGTTATTTTATGTCCCCTTCGGAGCGACCGGTCCATGTGCTTTGCCAAACTTAAATGATAACAAGGTGCATGTTGTTCTCATGATATAAATTTCCTCCCCCAGAAGAAAAAGGAGGAACCCACCCCTGTATACACACTGTGCCATTGTAGAACCAGAGGTTCATACTCCGTGTCAATGTGTAAAGCAGACTCCAGCTGGACTAAATATAAACATCAGGGTCTGGCTCATAGGCAAGTAAACCTACATAATCCCATATGCAGCTTCTCGTGCAGCCTGGTCCACCAGGGATTTGCATCTGGCTCCCAATTAAGGAGTGTTATTCGACATTTCTGTCATTTCATTTTGCTGTGAGCATATACTCTGAACATACACTATATCATATAGCATATATATATATATATATATATATAAGGTATACATATACATTCATTCATTTTAATAAATGTATAAGTTTTAGAGAATATCTTTTCATTGCAGATAATCCAATTTAGACCTGTCCTCTATGGTCATTGTAAGCCAGCTAGCTTTTTATTTTATTCCTCCATCATTTAGGTTGATCCAGTTTCCTCCCCCTCCACTAAAAGGAGGAATAACGGTAACAATGGAAGACCTGCAGTGCCTCGACAGTGGGCAGTTCCTCAATGATGTCATCATTGACTTTTACCTCAAGTAAGTGACACGTTTTCAAAACGTAAAGGCTTCAGATGCATTAAAGTTACAGCGATGTAACCAGATCATGTTATTGTCTCATTGAAACAGATATCTCCTTCACAATTTGTCTGCTGACGTGGCCAAACGCTGCCACATCTTCAGCAGCTTCTTCTACAAACAGTTGACACGCAGGGACAACGCCAGCGAAGGCGGCGCCAGCGAGTCGTATGTAACGATACGTCACTTAAAATAGCTCCCAGAATTTTTAAATAAGCTGTTTTATTTTGCTTTTAACCAAACAGTGAAGCAATGAAGTAGTGAAGTTGCTTTATTTCTGTTTAGTACATACTGTAGGTACTATCATGTATGCCACCATGTGCTTTTTTAAAACCATGGTTCTCAAACTGTAGTACATGTACCAGCAGGTGGTGCTTGGTATAAACAGTTTGAGAACATGGAGAATGCATAACATCCATCCATCATCTACCGCTTTATCCTCCACCAGAGGGTCGGGGGGGGTGCTGTGCCTATCTCAGCTGACATTGGGCGTAGGCGGGGTACACCCTGGACAGTTCGCCAGTCCATCACAGGGCCACATATAGAGACAAACAACCATTCACTCACACTCTCACACCTACCTATCAATTCACCTAATCCCCATATCGCATGTTTTTGGACTGTGGGAGGAAGCCGGAGAACCCGGAGAAAACCCACGCACACACGGGGAGAACATGCAAACTCCTTGCAGAAAGGCCCTTGTTCCAGAGTTGTTCCAAACGGGGCTCGAACCCAGGAACCCATGTCTTCTTGCTGCAAAGGCAAGGGCGCTAACCACTACACCAACCGTGGGCCCTAATGCATAACATTAAAAGGACAATTTCAGTAGATTAATAGGTTCACTTCCCTTTAAAGGAGCAACAAAATACACAAATATGGAACAACTTCTCTCGTGTGTTCACAAATGTATGAGTCTAGGACAGGATGTCTGATATCCAAGATCACTATCCTTAGGTTTTGTTTGTTTTATGGTAGTTGTCAGAGGCAGAGGCGGCACCAACGGGTGAAAACCTGGACACGCCATGTGGACATCTTCAAAAAGGACTTTGTCTTTGTCCCTGTCAATCAGGAGTAAGTTTGGGAATTTGTGAAGAGTTTTTTTTTTTTTTGCATGAGGGTGGTGGTGGTGTCATGTTTTATATATTGTTTCATTCTCTTTTTTAGGGCTCATTGGTATTTAGCTGTGATCTGCTTTCCTGGACTGGACAGGCCAACAGTGGAGGCCTGGCCCGGTGCAGAATCAGATGGGACGGATACGTCGGTAGATCAGGATGACACTCCATTATCTAAAAGTCCAGAACGTAGCACTGAGACGCCACCTGTATTAAACCACAGTGACAATGTGGCCACAGACGCCACAGAGACGGGTTAGTTTGTTGTCTTTTACAAATAACTTATTGTGCACATTTGTACACAACAGTACTGTGATTAATGTTGTGATCATAGCAGCGATGAGGAAGCTGAATGTTGTGGTTATTTGTCATGTTTTAGAAAAAACTAAAGAAGAAGCCACCAAAGCCCCACCACCTGGCCCAGTGGTAAGAAATAGTATCTTACACGTATGTTTTGAACAATCTGGTCTTAATTGGTTTGTCCAAATTTTGCTCAACCTGCTGCAATTGTCTTTCTTTGTAGAAGTGCACACAGAAAACGTACCAGAAAAATACTGTTTGCAAGAGGTCAGTTTTGGTCAATATGTATTTCTGTTCTGTGTCGAGTAGTTGTTTTATACTATTAAACAATTGTAATTGTGAATAATTCCAGGTTTTTATGCAAACTGATAGAGTCACACAATGTGCTATGTTGAGTAAAATCAGCCATGGACACACGGCAAACTCTTTTGGAGGCAGTCTGTATTTAATTTCAGAAAGTGCATAAAATAAACAAAATACACCAGTCTGACACACGTGGAGCTAATAAATAACCTAAATTATCAAAATAAGTTTACATGGGACAGTATTTTAACCACACTTAAATATAGTTTACTCATAAAAGAGTAATAGTTTTGATTTGTTTTCTCCATAGTTGACGTAGAAGAAAACAGCAGGTCCATAAATAGTAAATATAGGCCTGTAACATATTATGTGAAGAGATTTCTGTACAGACCTACTGTTGTGAGTGCACATGCTGCTTTTCTTGTTTGTAATAAATTGTATGTAATGGATTGCAGTCAACAAAAGCAGTCCATCGTTGTATTTGGCTTTTATCTGCTGTGTGACTTGTGGAAAAAAAAAAGCATTGCTCCAATATCCTAATGTTGACTTTGGACTTCAGCATTGAATAATTTGGATTTACTTCTCTCTGTAGGCCGTGCATTCTCATCATGGATTCCCTCAAAATTTCTCTTCACGAGCGAGTCTTTAAACTCTTACGAGAGTACGTATGACAGGTTTCATTCCTCACGTCCGTGGCTGTGTTTCTGTTTTTTTACTGTAGCGCTAAGTGTTTAAGATGAGATTATTAATCTTTCAGGTACTTGCAGTCAGAATGGGAGGTGCGTCAGTGCTCGACGAGGGAGTTTGGTCCCGATCAGATGAAAAGTTCACACTGCCAAGTTCCCCTTCAGGACAACAGCAGCGACTGTGGCCTTTACCTGCTGCAGTATGTCGAAAGTTTTTTGAAGGTAAAGAACTGTCACCATCTCCTGGGCTCAATCCAAATAACTGTCCCCATAGACTCAGACTTTTACATTTAGCAGACGTCTTTATCCAAAGCGACTAAAGCCCAATTTATACTCCTGCGTAAAGTGCTCTGCGTCGACGCAGAGCCTGTCGAAGAGCCTCTGCGTCGTCTCCGACTGCACGAAATATTATAAGTGTCCGTCACTCCGTCAAGGGACAACGGAGACGGCAAGAGCTGCGATTGGTCCTCAGGACAGGCCGAGATACCGCTGCTCTGTGCCGGCTCACAGTGAGCACCTGAGCGTCCGGAGCCGATCCGCGCCAATAACGCCGCTGCCAAACTATAAATAGTTCATATCTTAACACACACAGCACATGTTTAGACTCTAAATGGCCAATTTCTCGCCTCAAATGATCTTAAAACTGCGTTCCGTCACACAGAAAAGTGAGAAACGGCCACTGTTTCAACAACAACAGTCTTTCTCTTGCTTTCTTTCTCGGACGCCATTGCTCACTGTAGCCTGAAGCAGAACAACCTTGCGCAGCGACCCCTACTGATCGGGCGGGAAATTGCAGCGCGTGTCCGTCACCACGACGCAGAAGTATGAAGGCTCGAGTCGTCTCCGTGGTGATGCAGTCGGATAACGCATTACGCAGTCGGAGAAGTATAATGTGGCCTTTACAATTGAGTACAACCAGCCAGGGGTGGAGTTGAACGTGTGACAATGATGTCTCCTGCACATGGGAGTACCGGTCTTAACACTGATCTACAGTTTGGCATTGTTCGGTTTGATTATTGCGTCGGACGTCTCGCTTATGACTCTTCCAATGATGACACTCTGACCAATCTCTGGCCTGGCAGTCTGTCGACGTCACAGATACAAAAAAAAGGTACTATAACTAATGGAAAAGCAAAAAAAAAAGTGCCAAGTCGGGCTGTGCTGGAACTGTGTAGTGCAGGGGTTCTCAAAGTGTTGATACCTGAGGCCAATTTAGGAACCCAACATTGGACTGAGGGCCGCCAAAGGAAAAAAAGAGGAAAAAAATTTGAAAGAAATCCCATACGAATAATTTTAATGACCCGATTGCAGTTCTACAGTTTAGCGTTAAGTAATTTAAGCATTAATATAATAACGCTTTATAATTTACTGGCAAATTATTATTATTATAGATTATTTTGGCTATTGTTCTTACTTTCTAATTACAGGTTAATACCAAGTAACAAATTTCTGTTACCATATATTTACTGGGTAAATAGCTAGTAATTGGGGGCTGTAGCTACCTGCTTATTACCAGCTTATAACCCAATAATACACTAAAATTCACCATATAGAAACCAGGTAAATACCCAGTATTTTTGTTTACACTTATTGGTCTGTATCCAGTAATGTCCAATAAACATTTAACAAGCTTAGTAGCTCCTGGATTAAAACTATCAACTGTAATTCATTGCGGGGCCGCCAGAAATGTTTCTGCAGGCCGCCATTGGCCCCCGGGCCGCACTTTGAGAACCAATGGTGAAAGGCACCATTAGCCAAGTCTGTGGGTAAACCAATCAACAACCTGGGTGCAATGTAAAAAATAGCGACCAACCCTGATTTTAATGAATTATCACAATTAATAATATAAAATGATGCTGCTGTTATTAT
The DNA here is from genome assembly GCF_963457635.1 of Microchirus variegatus. Classification (NCBI taxonomy): domain Eukaryota; kingdom Metazoa; phylum Chordata; class Actinopteri; order Pleuronectiformes; family Soleidae; genus Microchirus; species Microchirus variegatus. The sequence goes on along the minus strand of NC_139806.1, from coordinate 34,864,293 downwards.
TAATCAGTCAGTCATATCAGCTCCACATGTTTATATTTTGTGTCACAATTGCAATTTTGTATCAGCATCAGCTTTACATTTTTGACAAAAAAGTTATTTTAGCACATTCTCATGGCAACAAACGTGTTCTTTCAGGACCCTGTTGTTCATTTCGACCTCCCCCTACAACTCCAACGGTGGTTCCCACGACAACAGGTGCGCAGGAAACGAGACGAAATCCGAGACCTGGTGCTTCACCTTTACCGACAGCAGAACCTGGACAAGAGGAGATAGATGCAGAAGCACTTTTATTGCTCGGTGCGTCAACATTCCTGTAGCCAGTATGAATCATTGCTCATACTAAGCAATGGACACTTTAGCAACTCTGAACTGAACATTTCATTTTAACTTAGGTTCTTTTGTCGTAGGCGTCAAGAAACTTGTACATGTTTGATTTACCTTTGGCTCCCGTCAGTGGAAATGAAGGCATCGGTTTAGTCAAAAATAATAAGCTGTTCATCCAAACCAGAAATACTTCAGAATCCAATTTCTGGAAACACACCTTTTACTGATTGTTTTTACCCTACAAAACATTTTTTATAAAGGCATTATTTGTATTTAATTTTTTTTTAAACTAGAATTAGTACAAAACTTATGGTAAAACTTAGTTTTACAGCAAAAATGTAAACAGATTTAGTTGAGTTTACAGTGTTTGCTTACATGAATTCAGTCCTGAAAAACACACACGTAGTATGACAAACTGTACCTTTCAGTGACCTTGAAGAAATCTATTCTAAAGGGTTAAAACCACTGAAGCCTCAGGAAATGGAACCTGTCCCAACATGGAGTGGCTGTAGAATAATTTCCTCGTCGTCGTCATCATGCCTCACTTTTTCCTATCAACTTCCACACATGTCAATGATTGACAATGAATTCGAATAATTTACTTCCCTTTTGTTGATCTGTGACACCATGTGTCCCCTTTTTTGTTCATTGTAGACGTTTTAGGAACTGGCAGAACTACCAAAGTGGCTGGCTACACACCCGTCTTTTTGTTAATGGAATAATAATCTGCCACTCCCAGTGTTTGTCTTGACTGAATTAGATGAGTTACCCCTTTACACGTTTGCCGGCTGCTATTAGGAAAAACAAACTACGACGACAGCTACAGATGTTTCTACCGTCGACTAAGACGAAACATTTTGGTGCTAAATGTGGGAGCAGTTTTGTGCTCGAGTACCTTTATTATAGCAATTTGAGTTCGCGCGTAGAATACACACATTTGAATTATTTCAGTTATTTCCAGTCTGAAAAATTTAATTGCCATGTACGTTCTGTTTAACCCTATGTTACTGAGACTTAAAAAAAATGAAAAAGAAAAAAAAAAAGAACACTATGACACTAGTAAATATAGCTATCTGTCACTGCTGTCGTCTAAAATCCTCAAGGGAGATGAGTCTTGATAGTCTTGTCGTTATCATTCAAGAAGTTCTTGATTTTTTTTTTTTTTTTTTTAAAAAGATGTTGGTGAATGTACAGGAGCAGATTCCAAAATATCTTTGGTTTCAAAACTATTAAAACATCTAGACCAAATCATAACTTGTTATTTTGTTTTGAAACTAGCCTACAGCAAGGGGTATATCCGCCAACTTGTCCAATCCTCAACTTTTCCAATATACCCAAAGTATACGCACTCGCACCTGCCACTAATTATTAATAAATTCAACAAAATAATTGTTAAATATCATGATATAATGCTGACTACACTTTATACATGTTCAAAGTATCCATATAAACTCGATATTGAACACAGAATACCTAAACTCATAAATTTCTCTCTAGTTTTTAATAAAACTAGTTTAACCTATTATACCTTGTTAAATATTATGAATATTAAAATGCTAACCACACCTGCCATATCTTCAAAGTGTCCAAATTTCATGAAAAAGCATACAATATGTTTATTAAATTTCCTGGAAAAAGCATACAATATGTTCAAACTTTCCATTCAATGCATTAATAAAGCATTAACCAGTTAACTTATTATGTAACTATTACCAATCATAGCCAAAGTAATAATGATTGTACTTGTAGATAGTTGTTACATGAATCATTGTACAAAACTTGAAGGCAATATCTCCATCAGTCTGGAAGATAAAGCCGAAAATGTGTTTTTAGCATAATAAATTAATTAATTTGCTAATTAATAATAAAGCTACAAAGATAGGGATAATTCTCAGGTGGTATGTGATGCCCATGAAACATTTGAAGCCAATACCTGCAATACTTTGGAAGATACAGGCGAAAATATGGTTTTTAGATCATTAATTAATTAACTAAATAATAATAATGGTAGACAGCTCAAAATCAATAGGGATCATCTACAGGGGGTATGTGACCCATAAAAAAAAAAGAAAATTGAATCTCAAACGCTTTTCCAGTTATCGAGTTAACGGCTAAAATCTGCGGACGCGCGAGACCGATTCCATAATATCCGCATTTCTCGCGGATATAATAACACGTGCTTTGTTTAACATCCTGATGTGGAAGGAGTGACAAGACAAAGGCCAACTGGACAATATTTCAGTATTCTTTAAGTTCTCACTCTTAAACCTCTTTTCCCTTTTTTTTTTTTTATTATTATAAGCTTTATATTGGTTTGGTAACCAAAACAGAGACTAAATGTCTGTGCTTTTAATCTGCTGATTTGATTCCCCTTTTCTGTATCAGAAATTTTCTTTGGCTCGCACTCTGCAGAACTCTCTCTTTGGTTACTTTCCATTAATCGGTTTTGAACAGAGTTGCCAACTTGGAAAGGCCTAATTTGGAAATACCGTTGCATTAGCATGCTTTCCAATACAATCTGTTCATATGGTTATATGTTCACCTTAGTGTTGCAGCCATGCAAGTGTATACATACATTGGATTAGATCATTTTACAGGATGTATGTCCTGTTCGGTGTCTGCTTACAGACTTGCTATACAGAAGCAGGGGAATTGTATTAAACGGCTTCTCTGTCATCTTTCTCCCTTGAACGCTCACCCACAGTTCAGTGAATGATTGGACGGAGTAAAACTGCTGCAGTGGAGACCTACTTGGCTCCGTCGCCAACTACGCGGCGTGTGCAATCTCGAGTTTCAGGAGCAGGTGTTTATTAACCAAGAGTAAACACTGTTCGGCAATTTGCTGCACATTAGACCCAACATATAAAAATAAAACAGCCTAACCTATGAGACATCAGACTCCACTGCATGAGAGCTAGTGAAAGTAACGCAGGGATCACATCATGTTGAGGGAGGAGCAGCTCATGTGTATATATGTGTGTGTATATATATATATGTATATACATATATATGTGTATATATACGTGTATATATACATATATGTGTATATATACGTGTATATATACATATATGTGTATATATACGTATATGTGTATATATACATATATGTGTATATACACGCATATATACATATATACGTGTATATACATATATACGTGTATATACATATATACGTGTATATACATATATACGTGTATATATACATATATGTATATACATATATATGTGTATATGGACTACGTCGTCCAAAATGTGATTTTTTTTTTTTTTTTAATATTTGGTCCAAAATTTGACAAAAACGTCATACTATACTATGTCGTTCAAAATTGTAAATTTTTTTGGGGAAAACAATTTTTGGTCCAAAATTTGACAAAAACGTACAATACTATGTCGTCCCAAATTTGACAATTTTTTTTCAAAAAAATTTCGGTCCACAATTTGACAAAAACGTACAATACTATGTCGTCCCAAATTTGACAATTTTTTTTCAAAAAAATTTCGGTCCACAATTTGACAAAAACGTACAATACTATGTCGTCCCAAATTTGAAAAAAAAAAAAAAAAAAAAAAATTTGGTCCAAAATTTGACAAAAATGTTGTGCAATACTATGTCGTCCCAAATTTGAAAAAAAAAAAATAAAAAAAAAATTTGGTTCAAAATGTGACAAAAATGACATGTATGCCGTCCCAAATTTTACATTTTTTTTCAAAAAAAATTTCCGTCCAAAATTTGACAAAAACGTTGTACAATACTATGTCATCCCAAATTTGAAAAAAAAAATTCAAAAAAAAAAATGTGGTCCAGAATTTGACCACAATGACATACATGCCGTCCCAAATTTGAATTTTTTTTTCAAAAAAAATTTACGTCCAAAATTTGACAAAAAATACATATATGCCATCCCACATTTTTGGGAAAAAATTTAAATGCCAAAATTTGACAAAAACGTCATACTATACTTTGTCACTATGTCATCCAAAATTTGATGACATAGTGAATACAGTTGTACAGTTTACACTTATTGGTCTGTATCCAGTAATGTCCAATAAACATTTAACAAGCTTAGTAGCTCCTGGATTAGTTAACTATCAACTGTAATTCATTGCGGGCCGCCAGAAATGTTTCTGCGGGCCGTCCATTGGCCCGCGGGCCGCACTTTGAGAACCAATTATTTAAATGCATCATCTTTGAGGTGACATCTCTGTTCCTGCCACTGACTGTTATCCCTTCTCACTTACTTCATTCTCTCTCTCTCTTAACTTGTAAATAATACAGCTACTTAAAGGTAAGAAGACGCTGGTTTCCCTTTTTAAAAACAGGATAAACCCTGTAGGAAGAGTTTAGGGGCAAAGGTCAACTCCAGCCTAAGCTCACAAGTCTCACTGTTGTCAGTACAAATGCTCGCTGAGAAGATTTCCGTTGCCTCGGCTGCTAAACCGATGCACATTCAGTGTACTTTATATTTGGGTGGTAGAGATCTGTGTGTGGGTTTTGTTCGATACAGCTGCTCGCCAGATTATAAAAAGTTTTCTGAGGTGAAGCAATTCTTCAACTGCCATATTTTCCCCCCTTTTTTTATTGCAGTATAACTAGGGGATTCTTTTTCCCCCACACACACTAAGATCACCAGATATGAGTCATAGTGGATGTGAGCGATAACATTTCATGAGATCGGGTTAAAAAACACTTGTATTGACTCTCAATAAACTGAGCGAGGAAGACTTGAGCCTTTGCACTGGCATAAATAGTTAAGTTTTCATACAAACGACATTATTGCCAATTTGTTCATCTTTCTATTAGCATTTTTTGAAATTGAATAAACAAGTGCTTATAAATCTATAACCCAGACAATACATGAACATGCACACATACACACGTCTATACATATTTGGTAAGAAATCAAAGAAATACGGGTTTTTATTACAATAAATTACAATAAATGAAAGCAGATATAATAATAATAGTCCTTTGTGATTTGTAAATTGCCTGAAGTTCATGGAGTGATGAAGAAAAGTTGGTTCATGTTTTGATTTAAAGGTGAAGTAAGTAGTTTATAGTGCCATCTAGAGGAGAGGCTGAAATTTACAACAAAGAACTACTCCTCTGCTCACCCCCTCCCTACCCTGAGCGCTACGGTATCCTCAGCCGGTCAAATGTCGTCCTCGTCGTCTTTCTCCGTGTCAGCAGATGAGGTTCGTGAGGCGAGGAAAAGGGCGAGCTACCGCGGCCGTAGCAGACGAAGCGGAGAGAGAGGAGGCGGGACTTCCTGCTACAAGTAAAGAGACGCTTGATTTGTTCTCTCGCGTTTGTCCTTACAGGCTCCGGTAGAAACATGGCGTCTCGCTGCTAACAGTGGCTATGCAACCGCGGCCCGCGACCATGTTATTTTACATGACTACGAAAATGAAACAAAAACTATTATACGGCGACTAGACAATGCAGGAGCACATAATATGTATAAAAAAGTGGATTTTGGGTTATATAAACCCATAAATACTACACATTGTCCCTTTAAACTACTGCTGCTCTTATTGAAAATAGATGAGAATTTCATCTGGTATCTTCCACATAACTAGATGTGGGTCCCTACCAATAAAAATGGCATAGATTTTGGATTCCTCTCTTAGATTGGGGGTTTCCCTCAGACTGTTAATGACATTGCATGATTTCAATATGTGAGTGTAATTAGCTTTTTCTTCACCACATAACTATACCACTAAACTGTCATCCGCTCCGTCTCTGCGCCTGTTTGTCGATTCGGTAGCATTTGGATCGTTCCTCTCTTTTGTCCATGTTTTCTCCACGTGTCCTCCCCTATCCAGCATTGCTCTGCTAACTTCTTGGCAATCTCTTCTAAAAGAGTAAACAGGATTAGAAAGAAAATCCCTCCTCTCTCCACGGACCATCTGCCGGGTCTACCTGAGCCGGGAGCTTTCCTCTCAGCACCACGGGGACACACGGCAGACCAACATGACTGTTGTCGAATGACCTTTGAGCAAGGTTCTGACGTCTCTGGAGACTTTCGAACTATGCAAACTTGTGAGAAGCTGTTCACGTCGCGGTTGCATGACTTGAGAGGACATACGTTTCTATCGGACCCTTTTCCAAGTCTATGGATTTAGGCACAACTACAGCTTTGACATGAGTTTCCCATCTTGGAGGTTTGTGTCGTATACTGTTGCATTCAGTGTTCTTGTCGTGTTTTTGGACCAAAGGACAGGTATGTTTATTTAATAAATTACTCATGCTATTCTGTAGGTCCATGTCCTAGGAGAAGCACAATAAATGTCTTTCTATGAATATCCCAGGTGCAACACTGGAAGGTTCAGCTGTGGGACATCTCGATCTGGAGCCCGTGGCGTTTCCACGCGTCGTCGTCCGTGTGTCTGATGTGGAGCCGTCGCACACGGGCCGCGCGGTCGTCTCTCGCCGGAGGAGGAACGTCCTTTTCCCAAGTGGAGTCAAACTGTGCGCGCAGGAGACTCCAGAGCAGGTCGCGTCCAACCATCTGAGCTACTTTCATCTGAGAGGTGAGACTGCGAGAATGATCACTGCTCACTGTAGATCAGGGGTTCTCAAAGTTTTGATACCTGAGGGCCAATTTAGGAACCCAACATTGGACTGAGGGGACGCCAAAGGAAAAAAAACCAGAAAGAAATCCCATTTGTAATCATTTTAATGACCAGATTGCAGTTCTACATTTGCGCTGGCTGTTTGAAGATGATGTTTTTGCTTTGGCAAAATGTATAGAAAAGGCCTGGTATCTGCGGCAAAGTATTTTGTATCCCATATGACAAGCCATCTTTATTTGTAGTGTGTGTACTTATTTGTATTGGTTTAGTTATTTCATGTTGGGTTTTGTGTTACGTCACAGCACGTATCTGGAAATAACTGAGAAATGATTGTAGTGTCTAATAAGCCCATGAGGGCTGGGCACCATGGTGTTTGACACTTGAATAAACAAATCAATCAATCAATCTACAGTTTAGCGTTAAGTAATATGAGCGTTAATATAATGTAATTTTAGCGTAAATATAATAACGCTTTATAATTTACTGGGTAATTTCCCAGTATTTTGGCCATTGTTCTTACCTTCTAATTACAGGTTAATACCAAGTAACACATTTCTGTTACCATATATTTACTGGGTAAATAGCTAGTAATTGGGGGCTGTAGCTACCTGCTTATTACCAGCTTATAACACAATAATACACTAAAATTCACCATATAGAAACCAGGTAAATACCCAGTATTTTTGTTTACACTTATTGGTCTGTATCCAGTAATGTCCAATAAACATTTAACAAGCTTAGTAGCTCCTGGATTAAAACTATCAACTGTAATTCATTGCGGGGCCGCCAGAAATGTTTCTGCGGGCCGCCATTGGCCCCCGGGCCGCACTTTGAGAACCAATGCTGTAGATGAACATCTGTTACTGTAGGGCCGGACGAAGTACGAGGACACAAACAGCAGGAGCTGAGATGATCAGCAGAAATACACCCAGTTTGTGAAATCGTCCTCATCATCTCTGTGTGGTGTAGAATATGCATTAATGTTAAAGGTGATGTACGTGAAATGTGTACAACGCTGATCTTTAGCATTAAAAACAGTCACTGCAATCCCAGTTGAAAACATTGGAAATAATGTATCTGGGTTTACACTGTGTTCATGCACATACACAGACAATATATAACTGTCCCACCATCTACATCATATATATTTTATACATAACATTTAACGTATGTATTTAATTTTAAGTGTCAGGAACAGATGGAGTTTGAAAGTGTGTCTGTGTTAGAGCAGCAGCAAAGAATTATCACATGATGAGAGGAGACTGTAAAACGCTGTATACGTTAAATATTCACTGACCAAGTGACTCACTCGCTCACTCACTCACTCATTCACTCACTCACTCATTCACTCACTCACAAACTCACTCACAAACTCACTCACTCACTCACTCACTCACTCACTCACTCACTCACTTACTCACTCACTCACTCATTCACTCACTCACTCACTCACTTACTCACTCACTCGCTCGCTCATTCACTCACTCACTCTCTCATTCACTCACTCACTCATTCACTCACTCACTTACTCACTCACTCATTCACTCACTCACTCACTGACTCACTCATTCACTCACTCATTCACTCACTCACTCACTCAATCACTCATTCACTCACTCACTCACTCATTCACTCACTCATTCACTCACTCACTCACTCACTCACTCACTCACTCAATCACTCATTCACTCACTCACTCACTCACTCACTCACTCACTCACTCATTCACTCACTCATTCACTCACTCAATCACTCATTCACTCACTCACTCACTCACTTACTCACTCACTCACTACTGTACTCTTCTTAAATGCACCATCATTCTCTCATACACACATTAATATACTCTATTACCCTACGGTGGCCCTGAGGTCCAAAACGCAAATCACAAAACACAACACAAATGAAAAACGCAAATCAATAAACTAGGGCTGTCAAAATTAACGTGTTAACGCAGGATGATTAATTTGTAGAATTAACGCGTTAATTTTTTAACGCATTAACATACTTTCTCACTTTCATCGCTATCGATAGACGTGCAGTTTATGAACAGGCAAGGCGGCGGGCAACTACTTGGGGCCCCGAGTCGATAGGGGGGGCTCCCGACACTCGGAGCCTAAATGCATCAGTGAGCAGCTGCATCACCGTCTCCATTAAACAACAATGGTTGATTTGCAATGACATCTCAGTAGGAAACCTCCCTAAAGGGGCCCCACGTCTCCTCACGTTAACCTGTGTGAAGCTGAAGGAAAATGAAGAGGAGTTTATCAATCAGGAAGTTAGAAGAGGAAGAAAAAAGAGAGGACGAAGAAAAAGAAAGAAAGACACACAGTTGTAAGTGACGCTACTGGCGCAGATAATGATATAATCATAACATTAACAGTCACTGTCTAACTAACGGGGACACAGACAGCAGCTAACATTAGCGTCAGAATGCTAGCTGACGCTAATGCTAGCTGACGCTAACGCTAACTAGTAGAAGCAGTGCTTCAAAGTGCTGTGGGTTTAGTTCCCCCAAGAAAACAATTTAACTTCTATACTTTATATTTTGTTTATAATGTGAGTTATTTACAGTGCAATGTGTAGTTTTTTAAAAAAGTTTTTTCAAAGTTAATTACAGTATTTTATTCTTTCTATTTATTTATATTGTCTTATAATGTGGGTTCTTTACAATGTAATTACGCATTGTTGCGTAACATTTATTTTTATTTTACGATATTTTGTCAATAGCCGGCAGATGCGGACAGGCGATCGGTTTACTATCGTTTACTTTTCAATAAGCAGTGGTGTGTGGTAATATGTCCGTGGTTGTGGTATTTGTACGAGTGTATGAATTTGTATGAATACAATGGTTTTCATAATTTTTATATCTCTATTTACAAAGAAAATACTTACTTTTTAACGTACTCCAAGGGTCTCGGAAAATCTCAATATTGAGGGCGATACAGCCCTTAAACTCGCCACTCAACTTTATTTTTCTGAGAATCGGGACAGCACTTGCACTAGAGGGAGCGCACATTTTTGAGATTCAGGGTTAAGATTGAGGGTTAAGCAAGGAATTGGAATGCACCCTTTATCTCACAACGCAAACACTTAAGCAGACAATATAACGGAAATGCATGTCAAAACGGTAACGCAAATCAAAAACCACAAAAATAAAAGCACAAAACATAAAAAAAACATTAACGAAAAATGTTGTTTCTCACGATCGACCAGGGTCGTCGCTCATTGCACGGACGCACAGCCCGTGTTTTTAACGTCCATAGGTGTGTGCGTTTAAACTTGCTCGGTTAGTTTGAAGACGAAGTCCATGCGCCGTTCCTTCTTCACAAAGTTGTCGCTGACAGAGTTATAAATGTCTCCTGACTTGGCCTTCAGTTTACAGAGTCTACAGAGTTTACAGTTGCTCTGTCTGTTTTGAAAAGTACGTATCATTTTCTGTCCCTTCCTTTGGAGAAGGTCTGGTAGCTCAGGCGTGGGTCTTCCGCTGATAAAAGCTTCCGTTTTTCATCAAATTCCAGCCTTAAGAAATGTTTAAGCCTCTCTTGTAGAGCCATCATTACACCTCCCACTAAATTGCCACTAAAGGCCACATTATACTTCTCCGACTGCGTAATGCGTTATCCGTCTGCGTCACCACGTAGACCACTCGAGCCTTTATACTTCTGCGTCGTGGTGACGGATAGGCGCTGCAATTTCCCGCCCGATCAGTAGGGGTCGCTGCGCAAGGTTGTTGTGCTTTTGGCTACAGTGAGCAATGGCGTCCGAGGGAGAAAGACTGTTGTTGTTGAAACAGCGACCGTTTGTCACTTTTCTGTGTCCCGGAACGCAGTTTTAAGATAATTTGAGGCGAGAAATTGGCCATTTAGAGTCTAAACATGTGCTGTGTGTGTTAAGATATGACGTATTTATAGTTCGGCAGCGACGAAGTCGGCGGTGTTCAGCTCCGCCCTCTGTGGACGCTCGGTGCGCACAGTGAGCCGGCACAGAGCATCTTCGCTCGGCCTGTCCTGAGGACCAATCGCAGCTCTTGCCGTCTCCGTTGTCCCTTGACGGAGTGACGGACACTTAAAAAATATTCCGTGCACCCGGAAACGACGCAGAGGCTCTTCGACAGGTTCTGCGTCGACGCAGAGGACTCTGCGTAGCCTACGCAGAGCACTTTACGCAGAAGTATAAATTGGGCTTAAGTGTGTTGACAATTCACGAAAGCAATGTGAACGTAAATGCAGCACAAACATAGTACAGTTAAGTCAATAGGCAGCGTAGCGATGTGCTTTTCGCAGAGGTGGAAAAAGTACTAAAATATTGTACTCAAGTAAAAGTACCGATACTTTGATGAAATATTACTCAAGTAGAAGTAAAAGTAGTTCATTTGAAATGTACTTTACTGCGGTGCTCTATCCAGTTCATATAATTCATCCATTGAACAGCCCCATATTCAAAAGTGACCCTGAACCGAAAGTACTACAACACGTTACGTACGAATGTTAATAACATTCACCAAGCATACACCTATGGATGTTAAAAACACGGACTGTGTGTCCGTGCCATGGATGTATTATATATACATTTCTATATGTTGGCCATGCGATGGACTGGTGAGCTGTCCAGGGTGCACACGGCTTTTCGCCCTGTGTCTGTGCCCTTGAATCGGCTCCAGCTCCGCATGATCCTCTTGTGAAGGATAAACGGCAGAAATTTATGAATGAATTAAAAATAATATAAAACACTCATGGGGAAGTGGGGATTAATTGTCTTGTTTTGCTCAGCGCTTTGATGCTTGAAGTACATTTTACTCATTGCAGGACTTTCACTCATGTACTGATATGTCGTGAAAGTGAGAAATCATGTTGCAGTGCATCTCAGGTGAAAAGTTTGTTCTAAAAATATATTTGTGTGTGATCGTGTACATTGTGAAAAGCATGATTTGCATTTGGAGGTGACCATTATTTGTATGACTGAGCCAATAGAGTGGTCTGTCTTAAATGTGCACCACAGTCCTTACTGAGATGAAGACCGACAAATAATTTGGAAAGTATTTCTCTAAATGTGCTCTTTGTAACTTCATTTCTAAGAGCATGTTGTTTCTTCTTGCTCTGATCAGTCTGCCAGGAGACCATATGGGAGGCTTTCAAGATCTTCTGGGACCGACTCCCAGAGCAAGACGAGTACGAGAGCTGGATGAGCCAGTGTCAGGAGGGTGCAGTCACAGCACAAGATATTGGCAGCTACTTCAGCCAGTCAGCGGAGCACCAGGCTCTGGTTCAAAAGGTGTGTGAATGAACAATGATTTCATCAAATATAAGTATATAATATTAAGAGCATATAGGACTTAATAAATGTGTGTGCAGGTGGTGGATGCTGTGACTAACAATATTTCTTCTGAATTTCAGAGAATACCGATGCCAGGTTTGAAGAGGTAACATTACCGTTCCCATGTGTTAAAACTATGGTTCTATGCATTCTGGATGACTGCCAGAGGCGGTGCATTCAGCACTGGATTTTTTTCCTCTCATGCATGTGTAGGTCGAGTATATTATAAGCAACAAATGCCGCCGTGACCCCAGTTGGACTGGAGAGAAGGCTGATCTTTGGGTGTCACCTGAGGATCAGTTCCTACAGAATTTTCTTGCAAGCCTACGAGGTTTCGGAGTGACCAGATGCTCTAGCGGTCGTCCAGGATTCTTAGAAACATAGTTACACGTGCAACGTTTGTTCTATTTCATCCTTATTGACTGCCAGAGGCGGTGCTTTAAAGGGACACTGTGTAGTATTTATGGGTTTATATAACCCAAAATCCACTTTTTTATACATATTATGTGCTCCTGCATTGTCTAGTCGCTGTATAATAGTTTTTGTTTCATTTTCGTAGTGTTTCAAAAAGTCATGTAAAATAACATGGTCGCGGGCCGCGGTTGCATAGCCACTGTTAGCAGCGAGACGCCATGTTTCTACCGGAGCCTGTAAGGACAAACGCGAGAGAACAAATCAAGCGTCTATTTACTTGTAGCAGGAAGTCCCGCCTCCACTCTCTCCGCTTCGTCTGCTACGGCCGCGGTAGCTCCGCCCTCTCCCTCGCCTCACGAACCTCATCTGCTGACACGGAGAAAGACGACGAGGACGACGTTTGACCGGCTGCGGACACCGTAGCGCTCAGGGAAGGGGGGGGGGGGGTGAGCAGAGGAGCAGTTCTTTGTTGTAAATTTCAATCCTCTCCTCTAGATGGCACTATAAACTACTTACTTCACCTTTAAAGCATTGCCTCTGGCAGTCAGTAAGGATGAAATAGAACACTAATGCAATTTTATAGGGTTTTATATAGATGATTTTATAAGAGCTCATCTCATTCTTATTTCTGTGTAGTGAGACCACCAGGTCCTGGCAGAACATGTGCAGGTAATGATGATATATATGTTTATACTGATACTGATTTATCTTTAGATTATTTTTTCTTTCAATCAATTAGTTGCTTTATTCATAGAATGTCAGAACATGTTTTTGAAGTAAGTTGATTGGTATTTTCTAGTGCTGTCAGTTAAACGCGTTAATTAATGCGTTAACTTGAACCAATTTTAAACGGCGTCGATTTTTATTTATCGCGCGATTAACGCTCTTTTTGGCCGAACAAACTTTGCAGTTTTTTTCCACATGCTGTTGCCTCAACTAGTAACGTTAGAACAACTACAACACCACACCGGATCTAGATAGACTGGAAACAAAACAACAGACACGCTGCGCGAGCCGACCAAGGAGTAGTCGGCTTGAACAAATATTATATTATAAATATTGCGTCTTAAAATTGCAGTAAGCTGTATTGCAATTTAGATAAATTTTGATTAATTGTTCAGCCCTACACTACAGTATATGCCAAAATATGCAAATAACATTTGCACAAAGCAAGCCAATCCACTTTTCTATGTTGATAAGTCTTAAAATTAGGAAAAATAGTGGTACAAAAAGAAATCGAGGGACATTTAGAATAGATAAAAATGTGCGATTAATTGAGAGTTAAATATGACATTAATGCGATTAATCGTGATTTAATATTTTAATGGTTTTACAGCACTAGTATTTTCCCAAATCTCAAAATAATGATCTCTAAGGTCTCAATTTGTCCATAAACATAAAATTATTCCGTCTTTATGATTTCCTTCCGTTATATGTAGCAAAGAAACCAGAAAATAACATTTAAGAAGCTGAAAAATCAAGCAGTCAAGCTATTCGATGAATCATTACAGCCCTAAACGTATAATGTGTTCTTACTTCCACTCTTCAGTGACCACACAACTTCAGATGTTTCATAGTAATTTGTTTGTGTGTGGGAAATAAAAAAAACAAATATTGTATCTTATCCTTTCTTAATACAACAGTAAGGCTATATTTTTGTTAGCAGATGAAATAGTATTATTTTTGTTAAGCATGAATCACCAAGTCATTATTAAGTGACAATTGTTTCTCTCTGTTTTGCAGCTCTCTAACTCCAGGCACACCAGACGCTGTTGAGCTTCCTGAACTCGGTCAGTGAAACTCTCACACGGTTTCAATAACTGAAGCATCCTGTTACACACAAATGTTTGTCCATGTTCTGTAGTTTTCCTGTTTTTTAGCTTATATTATGTTAAGTTATCTGATGGCATGTCTTTGCTTGACTACAGCCTGTGATTTAGGAAGTACTCCTAAAGGACAGTCTTATAGGGCCATCAGGAATTAATCAACTGAAGCAAATGTCCAAGATTTAACCTCACAACAACTAGGAAATAAACCGGCAAACTCTTATTTTTCTGCACAACCCTCCAGAGGATGTAGCTAAGGGAGAAGAAGGGGAGGAGGCTGTGACTATTGTCCCAGAGGTGGAGGAGAGCACAGTGAGTTTGTATTAAAAAAAACGTTGTCTATGTGCTGTAGCTACAGCTGCATCACGGTGAGTGCAACTGTTTTTCTGTCTCGTTGCGCAGATGGACAATGACATTGCTGCGCAGCCTCCCTCGCCTGCTGCGTTGGAGCAGGTGGTGGAGCTCAGCATCCTCCTGACGGGAGAGCTCTACAGCAACGACCTCCACGATCCAGTCAGCCTCCGCTTCCAAACACTCAGCAGACAACTCACCGAAAAGGTTTGTTTCGTCTTGTCGTTTTTTTTTGTTTTTTTTACGATGACTACAATTTTCTCTGTTTATTGGGTCTTGGCTCTGGCCTGGAGCCTGCCGTACCTCCTGCTTTATGTTCTATGATGGATGCTTTATTGATGTTAATGTCACATACTGCTGTGGTAGTTAAACCCAAACTCAGGGGGGGGGGGGGGTCGGGTGCTATAGAAAACACTGATTACACATTTTGTTTTATTGCTGAAAATACAGTCTTATAATGTGTTATTGCGTTACTGCGTTACCTGTGCATAGGCAACTTAAAGGGACAATGTGTAGTATTTATGGGTTTATATAACCCAAAATCCACTTTTTTATACATATTATGTGCTCCTGCATTGTCTAGTCGCTGTGTAATAGTTTTTGTTTCATTTTCGTAGTGTTTCAAAAAGTCATGTAAAATAACATGGTCGCGGGCCGCGGTTGCATAGCCACTGTTAGCAGCGAGACGCCATGTTTCTACCGGAGCCTGTAAGGACAAACGCGAGAGAACAAATCAAGCGTCTCTTTACTTGTAGCAGGAAGTCCCGCCTCCACTCTCTCCGCTTCGTCTGCTACGGCCGCGGTAGCTCCGCCCTCTCCCTCGCCTCACGAACCTCATCTGCTGACACGGAGAAAGACGACGAGGACGACATTTGACCGGCTGAGGATACCGTAGCGCTC
The DNA here is from genome assembly GCF_963457635.1 of Microchirus variegatus. Classification (NCBI taxonomy): domain Eukaryota; kingdom Metazoa; phylum Chordata; class Actinopteri; order Pleuronectiformes; family Soleidae; genus Microchirus; species Microchirus variegatus. The sequence continues at coordinate 34,848,589 of NC_139806.1, read as the reverse complement.
AGGGAAGGGAGGGGGTGAGCAGAGGAGCAGTTCTTTGTTGTAAATTTCAGCCTCTCCTCTAGATGGCACTATAAACTACTTACTTCACCTTTAAGTTGAGCATAGAGTCAAGAGTGGCGACTTTAACAACGAGTGGAAGACAACGACCTGACGCTGGTGATCGGGGCGACTCCGACTTAAGACTGCTCCTGATTGCTCATCAGGAGGAGGTGGAATCGATCACCAGCGTCCTGAGAAAGTAGGTCAGCCACGCCTCCTGCAGAGAGAGAGGGAGAGACACAGACCAGCAGCAGCAGCAGTAACCAAAATAATAACAAATAATAACGATGGAGGTGAAGTATAATGGTATTGTGCTCCGAGAAACCTAAAAACTCAAGCATAAACATCTGGTTTATAGATAAGTGGATTCTTAACCTTGTCTACGTCCAGAAACATCCAGAAGCCGAGATGTTTGTTTGTTTATTAAGCTTGATCGTCTTTGTTTTTGCAGATTGAGGCTTCTCTGGAGAAGCTTCCTGGATTTAGGAGTGTGTCTGTGCTGGACTTCAGGTCAGTCTTATTCTGCACCATTGGAGGAGGATGCACTCAAACTAAAATTGTACTTAAGTTAAAGTACAAATAAATAGATAAATCATAATATAGTATAAAATAAAGTGATTTTTTTTATCCATGTCTGTGCAGGCCACAGAAGGAAGCACAAGGGTGAGTGATCGGTACACACTCTGGTAGTTTGAATACTTTGAGTAGTTCAAGCCCTAAGATCCCCATCAGCGATTCTTTAGCTGGATCAGTGAGTGTGTGCGTGTGGCATCAACCTTCCTCTCCCTGTATTTACCTATGAACGTAGGCATGTGTTAAGACGTGTCACTAGTTGCCTCTGTTAATGGTCTTAGTGTGGTCACTCACCTGGTAAGTGGGATCAGATGCCTCCAATCAAGTGAGCAGGTGTTCCACTATAGATATACGATTATTGGGGCTTTATGACGTCACTGATTAGTCTCTGGTGGAGACGGTTTGGAGGGAAAGACAAAGTATGTGACAGTAGTTTTTTTTTTTAAAGGTAGAGAAATGGATAGAGTGAAATTGAACGCTGTGACATATCACAAGATTATTAGTGGAAGAAGTATTCTGGTTTTCTTGAGTGAACTAACCCCAAAGCAAAAGACTCTTCTAGAGTTTATTTTGAGTTTATTCTATTTTCTACAATATAGCAGTGAGCAGATTAGCTTGGCATTAAGGTTGGCATGTAGGCTGCTAGACAGGCTAATTCCAAATACTTTAAAGTGCACCCACTAATTGTTTAAAGCTCCAGTGTGTAACTTCTGATGCCAAAATACTGCAAGTGTTACCGTCACCCAAGACTTTCAGAACTTTCTGAATGGACGACTCTAGGTCCATATTTAACATTTGTTTCAGTATTTCACCAACATTTTTCAGAGCACTGGTTTTAATTCCTTAACTTAAAGTTGGCTGCTGTCTCACTTAACCTGCGTAGTTGTAATGATTCCACCACACATCCATTAGTTGTGATCAGTGGTGTAGTGGGGATTTTATCACTGGGGGAACTCTCAAAATGTATATATATGAATAAAACATTTATTATAAACAGTTATTTTAATTAGGAACCCAGATAGACCCAAGTTGCGAATGCTTAAGCCATATATCGTTGCAATTAGAATTGAATTGCAGTATATATTATTACTTTATTACAAGCTATACAATACAACCAGAGGCAATGTTTTTAGAAAAATATTAGACAAAAAAAATAAATCTTGCCAAAAAGACCCTACGTCCGCCCACGTGGCTTTTTTTTGTGTAGCGTTTGTATTTGTGTTGTGTAGGGTTTGTATTTATGTTGTGGCTTTTGAATTTGTGTTGTGGCGTTTGTATTTGTGTTGTGTAGCGTTTGTATTTATGTTGTGGCTTTTGAATTTGTGTTGTGGCGTTTGTATTTGTGTTGTGTAGTGTTTGTATTTGTGTTGTGGCTTTTGTATTTGTGTTGTGTAGCGTTTGTATTTATGTTGTGGCTTTTGTATTTGTGTTGTGTAGTGTTTGTATTTATGTTGTGGCTTTTGTGTTTGTGTTGTGGCTTTTGTGTTTGTGTTGTGGCTTTTGCATTTGTGTTGTGTAGTGTTTGTATTTATGTTGTGGCTTTTGTGTTTGTGTTGTGGCTTTTGTGTTTGTGTTGTGGCTTTTGTGTTTGTGTTGTGTAGCTTTTGTGTTTGTGTTGTGGCTTTTGTGTTTGTGTTGTGGCTTTTGTATTTGTGTTGTGTAGCGTTTGTATTTGTGTTGTGGCGTTTGTATTTGTGTTGTGGCATTTGTATTTGTGTTATGGCTTTTGTATTTGTGTTGTGGCGTTTGTATTTGGCCTGACACCTCTGGGCCACCGTAGACGTCTGCATCGTTACTGCATACTACTTTTAAAATCAATATCACAGTATTGTTGCTGACCGTGTGCATACCTTTATTGCCAAGGTTCAGCTTCATCTGTTGTGGTAGACTGTGAAGTTTGCATTATGAATGTGCAGCGAACAGAAAAAATGTGGTGCAATCATGTAGACAATGAGCAGAAACTCTCTTACACTCAGTTATGAGTGTAAAGTGTACTGTGCTTTACACTGTATATGCTATGTAATTGAGTTGTTTTAGACAATCATATATTTACACTTCCCACATTGATTCATTGATGCATGTTTCTGTGTACTGAAAGTATTTGTAATAATTATGGCGTCCAAAGTTTGACAAAACGGACATACTATACTACGTTGTCCAAAATGTGACAATTTTTTTGAAAAAAAATGTTTGGTCCAAAATTTGACAAAAACATCATACTATACTATGTCGTTAAAAATTGTAAAAAATTTTGGGAAAAAAGTTTTTGGTCCAAAATTTGACAAAAACGTTGTACAATACTATGCAGTCCCAAATTTGACAATTTTTTTAAGACAAAATTTTGGTCCAAAATTTGACAAAAATTACATATATGCCGTCCCAAATTTGACAATTTTTTTCAAAAAAAATTAGGTCCAAAATTTGACAAAAATGACATATATGCCGTCCCAGATTTGACCATTTAAAAAAAAAAAAAATTTGGTCCAAAATTTGACAAAAATGACATATATGCCATCCCAAATTTGACAATTTTTTTCAGACAAAATTTCGGTCCAAAATTGTACAAAAATTTACATATATGCTCTCCCAAATTTGACAATTTTTTTCAAAAAAAATTTGGTCCAAAATTTGACAAACACGTCATACTATACTGTGTCACTATGTCATCCAACATTTGATGACATAGTTAATACAGTTGTACAGTTTACACTTATTGGTCTGTATCCAGTAATGTCCAATAAACATTTAACAAGCTTAGTACCTCCTGGATTAAAACTATCAGCTGTAATTCATTGCGGGGCCGCCAGAAATGTTTCTGCGGGCCGCCATTGGCCCGTGGGCCGCACTTTGAGAACCAATGCTCTAAACTAAAGGGGGGAAAATGGCATGTCCCTCTAAACGGGGCCGACTGTGGGTTGGCACATGCTCAGCTGTCTGCCAGAAACCCCACAAACTAGGTCACAGTGAAAGGGTTTCCAGACGTCAAATAAAGGCTGATATATGTTTTTTTTTTTTCCACTGCCTGGAATCTCATGTGAGATTTCCATGTTTATTATGATGATATTGATCATTCAGCTGACTCGGCTGGTTTTTGACCTATATGGTTGAAACCTCCTGCGTTCCAGGCAGGAGTAGATCACTCCAGTGAGAGGTGGTCTACAAAAATCTAGTCATTACTTTGACATTAAATCACACTAATGCCACAGTGAAATTCGTCCTCTACAGGGAAGTGTTCTCTTTCATTTAGGAGACTTTCCCCCCACTTTTATATATTTTAATTGTGAGTAGAGATATTATGGCTGACGTTTTTGTCCAATTTTGGTGTTGAAATTTTTCCCCCAAAAATTGTCACATTTTGGATGTCATTTTTGTCAAATTTGGGACCAAAAACTTTTTTCCCAAAAAATTGTCAAATTAGGGACGACATAGTATAGTACGACGTTTTTGGCAAATTTTGGACCAAATTATCATAATTTTTTTTAATTGTCAAATTTTGGACAACATAGTTATTACGTTTTTTTTTTTCCTTTGGCGGCCCTCAGTCCAATGTTGGGTTCCTAAATTGGCCCTCGGGTATCAAAACTTTGAGAACCCCTGAGATAATATAATGAGTGCTATGGTCAGTGATGCCATCTTTCTAATGCTTTTACATAATTATGACACTAAGGTAAATAAAAATGTTATTTTTTTTTTAATGGTATCTCAATCTTGCAAATAGTCAAATTTCATATGATCATATGATAAAACAGAGAATGTAACAATTTGCTCATCCATACATCACAATTGACCCTGGGTGAGAAGCAGGGTACATCCAGGACAGGTCACCAGTTTCTGTCACACACCTTGTGTATATGAACTAAATCCATTGCTCTCTGTAAAACTATAGAAAGAGTGCCTGACAGTTTTCCAAAGCCATTGAAAAATGAGCTAGTGTGCCTCATTTATCCTCCAACAGTTTGAGATCAATCTTAAGAAACTTCAACTCAGTTCCAAAGTTACAATTTCTTGAAACCCATAAATAAAAACACTATATAACTAGAGAAAGCACCCTCTGCCAAGGCTACTCTAGTTATGTATCCGGACTGCCACGGAAACTTATTCAATTTATTAATTTCTTCCTTTGGCCATAACCTACATCCTCAGGAAATGTCATCATATCATCCTTTAGTTTTTGAGTTATGCTGCTCGTAGACAAACAGATAAACACATCCAAAAAACAAAACCTCCTTGGCGAATGTAATTATGCATCATATTTTACCACACATTTTTAACAGAAGTCATTATACAGTCATCTTAAATCATTACCCAGCGTTGCGACTGTTCAATTTTGTGGATTTAATACAAGCTACTACACACATTGTTTGTGTTTTCAGGCTGGATGGTGTGGTAGTGGACTACGCTGTCACAGTGGTGGTGGATGCTGCGGGGGTGAGCGCTGAACAGCTGGACTACCTGACCCTGCAGTCGAACCGCGTCGAGAACTCGTACCATGAGGTCAAAGCGCTCCCCGCAGTGGTTTACACAGTCGGTGAGGTCAAACACGTGGACACTGAAGCCCTGGACAGTGGTAAGACAATGGCCAGTGTATGTCTGCAGAGCGCCCTCCATTCACTTTAACAGAAGACACATAGCACAAGCACAGCAACAGAATATGTGTTCATCAGTCACATGTGGCTCACACAGTGAGTTCCCCACACAGCACTGACATGACAGAACACTGAGGCGTATCAGCACAAACGTTAGTTGTCTAGCCAGCAGTGTTGTTTTCGTCAACGATGTTCTACACTTGTAGCCACATGTGTAGAACAAATCGTGTTTCAGGCACAGATTGGGTAGTGACACGCCCTGAATTACAGTACCTGTGGAATTTACCTGCTATTTATAAGAGGGGAGAACCCTTGAGCCAGGGGTTCTCAAAGTTTTGATACCTGAGGGCCAATTTAGGAACCCAACATTGGACTGAGGGCCGCCAAAGGGAAAATATACAAAAAAACCCCCACAAAGAAATCCAATTTGTAATAATTTTAATGACCAGATTGCAGTTCTACAATTTAGCGTTAAGTAATATAAGAGTTAATATAATGTCATTTAAGCGTTAATATAATAACGCTTTATAATTTACTGTGTAATGACCCAGTATTTTGGCCATTGTTCTTACCTTCTAATTACAGGTTAATACCAAGTAACACATTTCTGTTACCATATATTTACTGGGTAAATAGCTAGTAATTGGGGGCTGTAGCTACCTGCTTATTACCAGCTTATAACACAATAATACACTAAAATTCACCATATAGAAACCAGGTAAATGCCCAGAATTTTTGTTTACGCTTATTGTATCCAATAATGTCCAATAAACATTTAACAAGCTTAGTAGCTCCTGGATTAAAACTATCAACTGTAATTCATTGCGGGGCCGCCAGAAATGTTTCTGCGGGCCGCCATTGGCCCCCGGGCCGCACTTTGACAACCAATGCCTTGAGCCATACGACCCACAAATATAACACGAATACTGAATTACTGCTGAGTAATAATGAACTATGTCACATATGCAGTACTTTATGTGCACACGTGTAATTGACATGGCAGAGATAATGCATTGGCAGACCATGTGCATGCAACGCAGCTCAAGACTCCACATGTCATATCAAATAGAGACGCAGTAGATATTACGACAAATGATCCAGCACTTGTGAAAACATTCCAGGATTTTAATAGTCTCATCTGTTTCTGATTTGTCTGCCTTTTTCCTGTCAGAGAGGACGGACACGTATTTATAACAAGTCTCAGCTCAAAAGTGGGGCGTTCTTAATGAACTAATAAGAGAGTCGTTCAGTTATAAAGTCTATTTATTTTGTGCCAGAGTTAAATCCTTCATCATTAAATGCAAAGAAGAAGGGCAGTTTGAAACCAGTGCCTCCAGGTTTCTGGGCTTTAATTTAATCCTTAATTTTGGGTCCATCCCAGGGCATCTCACAGTTAGCTCTCCAAAACTCCACCAATTTCACATGTGGCTTTCAAAACTGATCAAAGCACATGCAGAGGAAAGATCTTTTTTATATTCTACCCTTCCCTTTGTATTGTAAAATTGCTGCATCATGTTTCATAGGCTACAAGTAATATCATATGGGGGTTTTCTATTGAAAAACCTCAAGCTCATTAATTTGCCTCAATAGAGCACTAATAAAGCTAAACAAAAACTCCTTCAAGGGATAGCTTTGTTTTAATGACTGATGAATACGTTATGTAAAGTCAGTGTGTAACATGTTGCAGACAGTGTCCTGTTTGAATGGACACATGATTGGGACATGATTTATACATGATTTATTGTTTTAAAGCAGGGGTTCTCAAAGTTTTGATACCTGAGGGCCAATTTAGGAACCCAACATTGGACTGAGGGCCGCCAAAGGGAAAAAAAACTGAAAGAAATCCCATTTAACTATGGCGTCCAAAATTTGACAAAACCGACATACTATACTATGTTGTTCCAAAATGTGACAATTTATTTTTATTTTTTTAAATTTTGTTCTTAAATTTGACAAAAACGTCATACTATACTATGTTGTTCAAAATTGTACAATTTTTTGGGGAAAAAAATGTTGGTCCAAAATTTGACAAAAACGTTGTACAATACTATGGCGTCCCAAATTTGACAAATTTTTTGTAAAAAAAATTTGGTCCAAATTTTGACAAAAATGACATATGCCTTTCCAAATTTGACAATTTTTTTCAAAAAAAAATTTGGTCCAAAATTTGACAAAAACGTCATACTATACTATGTCGTCAAAAATGTGACAATTCTTTGGGAAAAAATGTAAATGCCAAAATTTGACAAAAACGTCATATGTCGTCAATGTCATCCAAAATTTGATGACATAGTAAATACAGTTGTACAGTTTACACTTATTGGTCTGTATCCAGTAATGTCCAATAAACATTTAACAAGCTTAGTAGCTCCTGGATTAAAACTATCACTATCAAAATGTATGGATGGAGTCCACCTTTAATTCTGAATCTCAGGGAGCTCTAAACCACTGGCTCTAGATGTGAGCACAGATATGCACATGTTTACCCCTGAAGACATTGGAGGCTGTCAGTGCTGAAACAGTTGCTGTTAGGTGATCTTATCAACTCTGTCAGGCAGATACAGTCAGGCTATTAGGTTCAGTTGCCATTTGTGTTCCAGTTTTCCATTAATATTTGTTGCACCTCTGCTTTCACAGTGTCTGAAATCTCAGAGTTTGTCAGTGCTGCAGAGGGAACCATGGTAAGTAACACATTTTCCTCCTCTGCAACTTTCATGACAACAATCTCTCTCTCTGGGCTTCCCTGCTCTTCACACACAAGATGGCAGCCTCCACAAAGCAAGGTCCTTACTTAAAGTACACATAAAAGGCTTATTCCAAGACTACAAAACCCCCACAATTTACATTTAAAAGGGATAATAAACTCGTATTTTACATACTTAGGGGTAGTATAATTAATATCACACTGGACCTTTAATAGTGGTGACATTTGTACTGTAGTATGGATGATGTTGTTGTTGGAACTGGCTTGTGATGTTATCCAAACCAGTAAAGGTAGAGGATGCGCTCACCAGCTCAGGTGAAGACAAGCTCTGAGGATTAGTTTGGCTCTTGCTAAAATAATCCACAGCTATTCTGGGGTGAAAGGCTGCAGTGACACCACACCACAGAGAGTCAGGTCCACACAAACAGTACAGTATGAGTTCATTCAGACAAGTAATACTATCTCAAGTCTGTCTCTGTTCATGCCGTCTTGTGGTCGAGCGCGTTCTTTGATGATAATCAGAGCTTGCGTCGCAGTAAACATATCTGTTCGTTCGCTTTAGAGCTCAGTTCGCTGAGTGATTCATTTGACTCATTATCTGAATCGGGACAGTTGGCAAAATGTTTCCTCGCCAGTCAGGAGCAGAAAGCTACTGTTACACTAAGGCACTCTGCCGCTCTAGTTATGGCTAGTGTCTAGTTTCCAACATTTCAAACTTGGCTAAGAAAAATCGCCTGCCTTATGTGTAGGTGCACAGCCATGCAATGAAATGAATACACTTCTAGTCTACACTACTGTAATACTGTGAGAAACAGTTGTTTTTCTGATGGCCAGAAGTTTAACATCTCACCAAGTAAAGGCCACATTATACTTCTCCGACTGCGTAATGCGTTATCCGACTGCGTCGTGGTGACGGACACGCTCTGCAATTTCCCGCCCGATCACTAGGGGTCGCTGCGCAAGGTTGTTGTGCTTCTGGCTACAGTGAGCAATAGCGTCCGAGAGAGAAAGACTGCTGCTGTTGTTGAAACAGTGGCCGTTTCTCACTTTTCTGTGTAACGGAACGCAGTTTTAAGATAATTTGAGGCGAGAAATTGGCCATTTAGAGTCTAAACATGTGCTGTGTGTGTTAAGATATGACGTATTTATAGTTTGGCAGCGGCGTTATTGGCGGGGATCAGCTCCGCGGCTGTGGACGCTCGGTGCGCACTGTGAGCCGGCACAGAGCAGCTTAGCTCGGCCTGTCCTGAGGACCAATCGCAGCTCTTGCCGTCTCCGTTGTCCCTTGACGGAGTGACGGACACTTAAAAAATATTTTGTGCAGTCGGAGACGACGCAGAGGCTCTTCGACAGTCTCTGCGTCGACGCAGAGGACTCTGCGTAACCTACGCAGGGCACTTTACGCAGAAGTATAAATTGGGCTTAAGTTCTCCCATTAGCAATGAATATTACTCGTTGGTGTCGACAATGAAAGAGATCGATGACGAGCAGCATTTTCAATATTTCCATATGTCTGCAACAACTCCCTTCATTGGATAGCCCCTCGAATAAAAACCGCAGCATGCCAGTGAGTGAAGCCGAGCGCCTGGTAGTCGCTCTCTGTTTTCTGGCTGCTGGAATAAACCGGCGAGCTCTGGCAGCATGTTTTACAACTGTTTCACAGACTGCAATTGACTGATTTGGACTATTTACTCTACACTGCCCCCCACACTTTCCGGTGGTATTTTGCTGTGTTTCTTGGTGCACAATGGCAGACAAAATGAACCAAAGTACAGACTAAAGGCTCCATCCGTCTCCGTCTTATGCAGCAGCTCCTGACCCCCAAAATACAGAGGCCATAGACTCAGTATTCCCATCACAAAAAACACTGAACACATCATACCACAGTAGTTGTGTGCAGAAAGAAAATCAACAAGCTTGTGGCATATCTTAGATAATAGTTTATTATTTGTTTTGGATTTTTGGAAATAATCTAAAGCAGTGTTTTCAATCCTTGTCCTCTGGCACCACTGTCCTGCATTTTTTTTAGATGTATCCTTGCTCCAACACACCTGATTCAAATAATCAGCTCATCAACAAGCTCTGCAAAAGCCTGGTAACAACCCATTTATTTGAATCAGTTGTGTTAGAGCATGGGAACATCTGAAACATGCATGCCTGGTCGAGACACACACCCCCATCTTATGTCCTGACCCTTAGTTTGGCAACTGCTGCAATGTGTGATAAGAAAGATTCATCATATTATTGAACGGACATATATGTTTATGGAGAGAATTTTGTTCCTTTTTTATTCAATCAAACAGAATAGAAACCAAAAAAGAGATTTGAGAGCCAAAAAGAGTAAGTGGCAATCAAAAAAAACATTTTTTGAGATCGAAACAGAACAGGTTGCAATTGAAAAAAAAATATGAGAGAATATATTTCTTTTTCAAATTCAATCAATAAAATAATGTTTGTAAGTAAAAGCACGCCCATTTTGCTTATAAATCAGTCCTCTTTGCTTACAAGTGGGTGTGATGCAGAAGACTAAGCTGTTGCTGGAGCCAGGTCAAACCAACCAATAGAAACTCTTCTCTCATCCACCAGCATAGGCCCCGCCCATTAAGTGCTGTTGAATTCGCAACCAAAACTTTAGAAGTTGCAAACAAAGAGGACTGATTTGCAAACAAAACGTTGTAACTCGCAAGCAAAGTGTTTTAACTTGTAAGCAAAGAGGACTGATTTATAAGCAAAATGGGTGTGTTTTTACTTACAAACATTATTTTTGATTGAATTTGAAGAAAAATATATTCTCTCATATTTTCTTTTCAATTGCAACCTGTTCTGTTTCGATATCAAAACATTTTTTTTTTGATTGTCACTTACTCTTTTTTGCTCTCAAATCTCTTTTTTTGGTTTCAAATCTATTCTGTTTGGCCATTTTTTTTTCACAATTATGAAACAGTTATTGAAATTTGAAGTAGAATGGCGAAATGTGTAACCAGGGACAACGAGTTTGTTTGGCATGTGTTGTAAGCACTGCGTGTCAGCATAGCATCACCTAAGTCCAAGGCAATAATGAAATACAGGTGCAGTCACCATAATAAAACCTGTTTGTCATGCAGGTGGCTGCTGATACAGGTGTTGATGAGCCATCCGAGGTCACAATCCTGGAAGATGACGTGCTGTCTGAAACAATTTCAGAGGCGACACCAGGAAATGACATCACTGTTCTGGATGAGAACACTGTTGTTGTGTCTGCTCCTCCTGTCCTGATCATCAGTGTACCTGAAGTGGATAGTGAGTGTTAATCCTGAACACAAACACACACTCATCCTTGCACTTAACTCTACTCCTTCTCCTTTTTCTATTTGTTTGTGCCTTTTCCTAACCTCCGTTCACTTTGCACATGGATTTCAAGAGCACACACCAACCAATATAAAAAAAAAAACGTCTACTTAAAGGTCCCCTATTGTGCAAAATCAACTTTTTAATCTTTTAGTACTTATATTTGGGACTCAGTGGGCCATACCAGTCCCCAAAATGTGACAAAACAAGACTCAGTCATGTTTTAGTGGTTCCACTTTGTGTAAGTATAGGCGATAAAACACGACCAAGTGACGACAGTGCGGACATTTCACCGTGAATGTTGGCACCCCGCCAGGCAGAGTACTTCACAGCTCCACCGTAGCTCCCCCTTATTCCTGTGAAATACGAGAGTGCAGGCGAGGGAGGAAGAGTGGCTGCACAGCGGAGCACAGTGTTTTACACAAACTTCCAGCCTCAGAGGACTTGTGTGTCCAGTGGATATATTTTATTTATGAAAAAAATGTTCACAAGCTTCACAAGCCCTTTTTTGTTGATCGTGTGTGTAAATTCCTATGCTGGAGGGACACCTTGAACGCACCAGTTACGTGCCTGCGGTTAGCGAGTGGCGTGTGTGGATCGGTGATATGAGGAGCACGCGTTTGAAAGCACTGCAGAAAGATGTCGTGTTTCCACGTTCTGTCCTCGTGTTGTTGATCCACACACGTCACTTTCAGCCGCAGTAACACTGGTGCGTTCAGGGTCTTTTTCTAGCATGGGAATTTACATACACGCCAGGCCGCGCGGCGCATTAATCGTTTTTCTTTGATTTTAATGTTTTTTATGATCGTGAGAAGCCAAAATCGTGGTCACTCACTATGCATTACGGTGAAACTCAGTAACAACGGGTAAACGGACATTACTATGGGGTATATGGAGCGGGGGTTGTGACGACGGTGCATGACAATAGGTGATAAGTGGCGACAGTATGGCTGTGGATAGTAAGTTAGATCGACACTCCCCTGGAAGCAGTGGATGTGTGTTTACCTGGGTCTCATTCACATGTAAATGATCAGGCACAAAACCGAGTGTTCTGAAAAAGGCTGTTTTGGCAGAGTTATTGAACTGCTATTGTGCTTCATCCTTATGATATTTTGACTAAAGCATGACACAGACATGTTCATTAGGGCACCAGGACCTAGTTTAACTTGGGTTAATAGGGTATAATATGGGACCTTTAATATGTGCTGTTCAAATATGTGTGAGGGAAGATGTATTGGATGGCATGTTACTCCTGTTACTGTTCTGTCAGATTCACCAGATACATCTGTGGAGTCTGGGAAATTAATAATTTCTATCTGGGGAAACGAGCCGGCATGCAGAGTGAGCTCTCATCTGTGTTTGTCCAGGCATTCAGGAGGAAGGTCTGTTGCTGGAGGACACTGTGCAGATGCCAGCTGTAGAGAAACCACCACCATCACCACCACCATCACCACCACCACAGGAGCTCCCTCCTCAACTTCCTTCCACTGTGCTGGTGGAAGACATCACATTGCCTGTGCTGTCAGAGGACACCGAGGCCTCCGGAGAGCTGGAGGAGCTGCTGCAGCCATCTACAGCCACAGAAGAAGAAGAGGATGCGACCGCTTCAAAAGACACGCTGATAACAAAAGAGCCTACTTCCGCACTGGACACTCTGAAAGACCTTCTTGCTTCTGTTGTTGTAAATGAGGTTCCAGAGGAGCAAGGGAGATCCACAACTGCAACTGAAACCAAAGAAGAAGGCTCGCCTGCTTTAGTTCTGCCTCCTGATGCTGCAGATGTTTTGAGTGAAACATTAGAACCAGAGTCTGTAGAAACTGGTCTGCTTGGCGAAGACCTTGAAGATGCGGCCAAAAATGTGGTGTTTGGTGATTCTGAACCATCCGAGGCTGAGAAAGAATCTGAATTTCCAACAACAACAGAGGGTCAAGAGGTGATGGAAGACCCAGAAACACCTGAAGCCCCCGTTGTGGAGAAAGACACCCTGGGGGCTCCTACGATTTCAATAGATCTTACAGAAGATGATGTCTTACAAGCGAACAAAGGTGAATCAGAACCACCAGTGACATATTATTTGAGCCCCGTACAACCAACCGCCCTGACCCCAGAGAGGGAGTCGCCCTTCACACGTATCTCTGACCCTGCTTCTGAGGGGCAACCTTCACTACTGGAGGTAAAATACTACTACTATACTAATAATAATAATAATCAAACCACATGTACACACAACCAAGTTTAGAAAGAAATTAGTAAAACATATGCCAGCTCTACCCTTTTTTGTAAGGATACTCAGTATGTGCTCTACAGCTATGGTTTCCCACTTTAGGATGAAATCTGATTGGTCAAATATAAAACACAGTTTTTTCAGTTCTGTATTTTTGTGTTTGTTCACATTTCTGTTTTGCAGTTAGCAGTCACTGTGTTCCTTAATATGAAACAGAATCCAATGAAACAAAATAGTTCGTTCAATTGTCAGTCAAATAAACAAAGCTCGATAATGATAGCTTTCATGTGATTGGCAGCTCCTGTGTGTTTTCCCATCATTGTACATGGTAAGAGGAGGTTCATCTGCTTTTCATTGGCCCCATTTCTGGTGATAACTGTTAAAAATCACAGCAACAAGTCATTTTATAACCTCAGACTTTTGTTTGTTTTCCTGTGATTTGAATCAAAACACATTTGGACTGGTGCTAGTGACTACACCACCATGTGGCCCCATATTGACCATAGATTAACCTAATTACATCTCTGACATCATTAACTCACTATTTATCTAGACCATTGGTTCTCAAAGTGCGGCCCGGGGGCCAATGGCGGCCCGCAGAAACATTTATGGCGGCCTCGCAATGAATTACAGTTGATAGTTTTAATCCAGGAGCTACTAAGCTTGTTAAATGTTTATTGGACATTACTGGATACAGACCAATGAGTGTAAACAAAAATACTGGGTATTTACCTGGTTTCTATATGGTGAATTTTAGTGTATTATTGTGTTATAAGCTGGTAATAAGCAGGTAGCTACAGCCCCCAATTACTAGCCATTTACCCAGTAAATATATGGTAACAGAAATGTGTTACTTGGTATTAACCTGTAATTAGAAGGTAAGAACAATGGCCAAAATACTGGGTAATTACCCAGTAAATTATAAAGTGTTATTATATTAATGCTTAAATTACATTATATTAACACTATATACTTATATATACTTATACTTATACTTAACACTAAACTGTAGAACTGCAATCTGCTATCAAATGGGATTTCTTTCTGTTTTTTCTCCTTTGGCGGCCCTTAGTCCAATGTTGGGTTCCTAAATTGGCCCTCAGCTATCAAAACTTTGAGAACCCCTGATCTAGACGTTGGAGTTAGAGAACCTGAACAATTTTTTTTATCATTCAACATAAACATCAAGGATAAGGATTCTGAATTCTTATATAAAAATATTTTGTGTCAGTTTTGTCGTTGAGAAAGAAAACCACCATTGTTGTGAACCTGATCTCAAAACCATTTCACTCTTTCGTCCCCAAAATCCAGACCATTGAAGGCTCGGATGACATCACCGATGGAGATCGAGGCTACGATGTGTTTCATTACGGTTACGGTTCGATTAACCACACGGAGGAGGGCAGCACCGGGTTTCCCTTTGGCACTGACCAGGCCAGCATAGCCATGCCTGCGAATCCTGGACGAGCACTGATGGTGTTCTTCAGTCTGAGGGTGACCAACATGGTCTTCTCAGATGATCTCTTCAACAAGAGCTCCCCAGAGTACAAAGCTTTGGAGCAACGCTTTTTAGAGCTGGTAAAACTATTGCAACTCCTCACAGCTGTTGTTGTCCTGACTCTTTAAAAAAAAAATCATATTTTATAAAAAATCTTTTGCAGCTTGTGCCCTACCTGCAGTCCAACCTGAGTCACTTTGAGAATCTGGAGATCCTGAACTTCAGGAACGGAAGCATTGTGGTGAACAGTCGGATGAAGTTTGGGAAACCTGTGGCTCGTGGCGTCACCACCACAGTCTATTTGATCCTGGAAGACTTCTGCAACACCGCCTACCAGACCATGAACCTGGCCATCGATAAATACTCCCTGGATGTTGAGTCAGGTAGATGATGTACACTGGTTGTGACTTACATCATCATTGATCGATTGATTCATTGATTCATTCATTCATGCATCCACTGATTCAATCAATATGGGAGTTTTCAAACAAATCAAATGCAATTGGTTGACAAAAACACAAAGATTAAAATTGAAACGAATGCATACAAAAACAAAAGGTTGATAAAATAACATCCAACAGTAGAATTTTAATAGAACACAAGGCAAAAGTAAATCATAATAATAAGAATATACATACAATATACATGAGAGTGACAAAATAGGTGGGGTTTGTTTTTAAGGGAAAAGTCCTGATCAAAAGCCAAATGTTTGCCTCACAGTGACTAAATCCAATAGTGCCTGTAGTTTTCATATTTAGCAGTTGTCTGTGGAAAGAATGTGTTTAATTGTTGTCATTTACATTATTTATTGTATACTGTAGCTCAGTTATATTAACAGACCCAGCATTTTAGGCCATTTTCTTCACATCCTCATGTGGCATTTCAGACTCATGTGTATTTGAGAACATCCTTACGATTGTAATTGGCCCTTCATGATACCAGATTCATGCTTATGTTTACAATCATGACTGAGACATTGAACTAACTCTGCATAGAGTGGTATAGATCCTCTTATCTAACTCAAAGTCTTTTAATAACATTACCTCATATGAAACTTGGACGTGTAGTCTGCTTGTCAGTTAACTCTCTCCTGTTTTGCCGACATCCAGGTGACCAGGCCGATCCCTGTAAGTTCCAGGCATGTAACGAGTATGCAGAGTGTGAGGTAAACAAGTGGTCGGGGGAGGCCGAGTGCGTCTGTAACGCTGGGTACTTCAGCGTCGATGGGCTGCCCTGTCAGAGTATCTGCGAGCTGGAGACTGACTTCTGCCTCAACGACGGCAAATGTGACATCATCCCTGGCCAGGGAGCCATCTGCAGGTGGGTGGAGATTAGGGGGGAAGTCATCGGCGTGTGTGTGTGTGTGTGTGCGGGAAAGAGTGTCTGAGATTTGCAGGTTTGTGAGGCCAGTGCTCCATCACCTAATCCAAAACAGATTTGACAATTGTCAGGGCAGTTTGTGTAGGAGGCCTGAGTCCCAGGTTCTAGTTTTGTTGATTTCTTTTGCACTGGATGTTGATCACAAGGAAATGAGAGGAATGTTTTCAAAAAAAGATCCTTTCAAAGTAACAGTATGAAACATTATTTACCTTATAATAACAACTCATTGGCATGTAAAAGGGAGACTGGAGCCTCCATCATTCCCACTCAGCACCTGGATCTTGGTTGTTGCACTATGTGGATTTGATGAGTAGACTGTCGGCAACTAAAACGGCCAGAATCAGGCCCAGCAAGGTCAAGAGTAATATTGAAATGACATCAGTAAAAAGACTCAAAAGTGATGAAAAATGGTGTGTTTACACGTTTGTAACCATGGTTCTCTGAGAAATGTCTCCACCCTTACATATTTGATGTGTACTGAGTGAGGAGATAGTCTCGATATGATGGAGAATTCCTTTCAGCATGGAGCGTTTGCTACAGCAACACCGTGTCCAGCTAAATCTACAGAGCATTGCTTTAGATTTGGTTCCACATATGTGTACTTGGAAGGTGTATTAGTAAAAAAAAACTAGTACATTTTTAATTTCATTTAATAAAATGTAATAAATTAAATATTATAAATTGTGTATATTTAATATATACATTCACCTTTTTTGCTGACGTCAGAAACCAGCAAAGGATTCATGGGAACTGTTGTCTCGTTTGGTTTCCCTGTGCATTTTCACATTCACTACACGGAGCGCTTCAATGGCAGTGAGTAGTTGTGATCCTTTAATGAACAATATACACAATAAAATGAAAAAAACAAAAGACAACACACTGGCTAACTATTTGTGGTAAAGTGGATTCTGTCATTAAAAGGTGATCAAAATGAAATGATCCGCTAGCTTGAATAGAGGTACATACTTTTTTTGGTTTCAAAGTGTGTTGTTTTTTGGCTAATGTGATGTACACTATTCAGCAATATTAGTCTCTTCAGTTTTGGTTATTTTAATGCAGAAATGTTACATATTATGTATTTAAATCGAAACAACATTAAGGCCACATTATACTTCTCCGACTGCGTAATGCGTTATCCGTCTGCGTCACCACGGAGACGCCTCGAGCCTTTATACTTCTGCGTCGTGGTGACGGATATGCGCTGCAATTTCCCGCCCGATCAGTAGGGGTCGCTGCGCAAGGTTGTTGTGCTTCTGGCTACAGTGAGCAATGGCGTCCGAGAGAGAAAGAGAGAGAAAGACTGTTGTTGTTGTTGAAACAGTGGCAGTTTCTCACTTTTCTGTGTCCCTGAACGCAGTTTTAAGATAATTTGAGGCGAGAAATTGGCCATTTAGAGTCTAAACATGTGCTGTGTGTGTTAAGATATGACGTATTTATAGTTTGGCAGCGACGTTATCGGCGGGAATCAGCTCCGCGTCTGTGGACGCTCGGTGCTCACTGTGAGCCGGCACAGAGCAGTACTATCTCGGTCTGTCCTGAGGACCAATCGCAGCTCTTGCCGTCTCCGTTGTCCCTTGACGGAGTGACGGACACTTAAAAAATATTTTGTGCAGTCGGAGACGACGCAGAGGCTCTTCGACAGGCTCTGCGTCGACGCAGAGTCTCTGCGTAACCTACGCAGAGCACTTTACGCAGAACTATAAACTGGGCTTTAGATTCAACAATTGAATTCTGACCTCTCTTTCCATCCATTCATCCATCCATCATGGCTTCTCTCATTTACTTTACATTCTTGAAGAGTTTGAAGTGAATAGATTACAATAACAGATACAGTCTGTTGAGCCACAGTTTTTATGATTTTGTTCCATTTAACACCTTTAGCATTTAGTAAAATTGTGTGTATGAGTATGATGGCGCAACTCGTTTTCAACATTTGCAATTAGCTATAACAATTTCGAAAAAAATAATCATTCACAAAAACAGACTGTGTGTTGTTTGTGCTTTAGTGCGCGTGTGCATTTGCGCAGGCTTGTGTGTGAGAGAAAATGATCAGTGACAGAAACACGTCCTCTGGCTCCGCTGTGGCTGTTGTGTGTGGTTAGTTTTCTCTGGAATGAGCATGAACAGACACACAAGAGGTTGTGTGTGTGCCAAGACGAGTGTGAACCTTTGATTCACACACCCTCCACCACATCATAAAGCATTAATTCAAGCTCCAGATGCTGTTGGATAGTTGTTTATTTCTCACTGTCCAGCTAAAAGTAATGTATTGTTCCATGGAGACGGAAAACAAACATTTTGCTTCAAACCGTGCCATTTTAGTGATTTGTAACACGTACAGAATGTAATAATTAATCTGTATTTAACTATGTCAACATGAAATTTAGTAAGTATAAAAGACCAGTGATGACTGAGTGAGATTTTGAATGCTTGTCTTTTATTATCTGTTAATTAAAGCCACCGTGTTTGTCACAATACTTTGACCAATTTCAATCTTCACTTCAGGTGCCGCGTCGGAGAGAACTGGTGGTACCGCGGAGAACACTGCGAGGAGTACGTGTCTGAGCCACTGGTGGTCGGCATAGCGGTCGCCTCTGTGGCCGGCTTCCTGTTGGTGGCGTCTGGCGTGATCTTTTTCCTGGCCAGGACGTTACGGGATCAGTATGACAAAGATGAGGCAGAGGACCCCATAAGGTGAAGAATGGCAGCCGATAAAAACGATCCAAGCATAATCTGGGATTAGTGTCACATAGATTTGGTTTTATGATTACAAGGTACCAAAGTCCAGTTTTAAAAGATTCTGTATGACTTAACGGATGGATTTAAAAATACATTTATATGCGGTTATAATGTCTATATAATCTTTATGCAGTAAACCTTCACCAGAGAGTTTAAAGAGATGAACAGTGAATGATGGACTAACCAGTGAGAATTTTTGCAACCTGCAAAAGCTATTAACTCTCCTCCTGTGTATAAACACAACCTTTTTCCAGTTTGATAGAGAGCAGAAGCTTTTTTTTTTTTTTTTTTTGTGAAGACTTTCTCTCTATTCGTACGTAAACAGCTTCGTATCAAAGGAGTCTGGTTATTTTCTGAAACAATTGAGACATCTAGGGACCGTATCCTCGGTCAGAAAGCCAAACTTATCCACCAAAACATTCTTTACTGCACTTACCTCACATTAATGTGGCCAACTCTCTCGCTCTGTTTTTTTCCTCTCTATTATGCAGACACACACACACACACACACACACACACACACACACACATTCTTGTACTTGCTGCATACTGAGGACCAGCATTTCCACTTTATAAATCAACACAATTACAAATATCTACTTCATGAATGACGTCTACAAAGAACTACTGGTTGCAGTACCATAACATGTCTGCAGGTGGAGCCCCAGAGCAAAAACGGCTGGAAACCTTTTTTTATTATTTTTTTTTTTATTATTATTTTTGGTCCAAAATTGTATAAAAACGTCATACTATACTGTCGTCCAAAATTTGAAAAAAAAAAATTGACCCAAAAATGTTTCCCAAAAATTTTCCAAAACTGCATACTATACTATGTCGTCCAAAATAGAAAAATAAAAAATTTGACCCAACATTTTTGGTCCAAAATTACCAAAAATTGAGTATAGCATGTTATAGCAACCTACGGAAGTTATTTCAATGAATACAAAATGAGGACCGGCCAAAATGTCCTCACTCCGTAAAAATGACCTCACTTTGTTGGTTAACAACCCTCACTGGTCCTCGGTATGCCGCAGGTACAAGAACACACACACACACACACACACACACACACACACACACACACACACACACACACACACACACACACACACACACACACACACACAAAGTATCTGTTAGACATACTTGTGTGTGTGTTGACCATTAACTGAGCTGTGTCGTGACGTGGGCTGCCCCAATTGACACATGGATCGTTAAGTTATCGATTCGTTTTTTTTGAAGGATACATTGTGAGCTTGTATGGCAACTTTGATGCTACCGTCCTCATGTTGGTGGGGGTGTCTGATTCGAGGTCCTCCATGGTGTTGGGCCGGCTCGAGAGAAATAACGAGAAATCGCAGAGAGCAGAGAGTCGTGTGAAGGGTTTGCACATTTTAGTTCCACTTGCCGTACGTCCAAGTTACATTCCTGTCCATATGTATCCAAGCTTATCTCGGATCAACGAGGGCCAACAGTTGACATTAACTACATGTTCACAAATCACACTGTAACAAGTAACCCTTCACCAACCACCCGAACCAACCCCAAACTAAACCTAACCCCACAGTGGCTCCTACAGTTGACATACATGATGTTGTTGTTGTCGCTAAACTATTGTTGTAGTATTGTAAATCAAATTTCAGGTTTGGAACATTTAAAGGAAATCCACCCTCCAGTTATAATAACTGGAAGGTCCATCAAAACAAGTATATAATCAGAAAACTAATAACACTGGTACAACACAAAGCTAAAAAAGTATTACTATTACTATATATACAAAAATGAAATCTATGAATCAGCTGTCAGGCTTTGAGAGGCAGAAAAACTGTGTGATTCAGGACTTTGAACTGTGGAGGGCAGTATTTAACCTCTTGGCGTACAGCCTGTCGGAATTTATTAGGAGAAGAAGAAGAAGGGGAACCTGTGAGTTGTGTTGTCTGGACCGTCTCATTTCACACAGTGCATGACTCCTGTCTCCTCCCGAGTGCACGGATGACAGAGTCATCTCTTCCGTCGTATGCGTAACTTGGGAGGATCCAGCCCTGAGACACAGCTCTTGTGTTGATCTATTTCCAAAAAGGCATAAAAAAACTGAACACAAAGGTGCTTTTCTAATAGTCTGGACACTGACTCGGATGTAAAGACGGAAGCTGAAGGCTTAACGCTGCACTTCATAACTTGTAGCCATGATTGTAAAGATCTAAACAAAATCTAAACACCACCAGCTGTGAACTCATTTGACAACAGCTTGAATAGATGCGTTTTTAAAACTTATGGACTACAATTTAAATCACTGCAGATCAGTTTTCCTTTTTTGGCCCCACAAAGACAGAGCATTACTGTGTCACCCCTTCTCTGCACTGGCACAACATTCTCTGCGTACTGTTTTTTCAGGGAAGCAGAGAGTCTCCCGTCTCTGGAGAGGGCAACCAAGTACAATCCGATGTACGAGAGCGAGGTCACCACAGGCTACAGCCACTACTACCGCCGCTATCCCGAGTTTCCACACTGCAGCAGTGCCAGCGCTGAGGCCTCCACAGACTTCAGCAGTGAGGAGATACGACACATCTACGAAAACAGTGAACTGACCAAGGAGGTACGTGTGTGTGGGCTGCTGGACCACGGTTGGTTTAGCAGAGACACCTTGGCTACATTAACAAGGCTTTAAAGGGACAATGTGTAGTATTTATGGGTTTATATAACCCAAAATCCACTTTTTTATACATATTATGTGCTCCTGCGTTGTCTAGTCGCTATACCGTAGAGCTCAGGGAAGGGAGGGGGTGAGCAGAGGAGCAGTTCTTTGTTGTAAATTTCAGCCTCTCCTCTAGATGGCACTATAAACTACTTACTTCACCTTTAAAAAAAATAAAATTGTGTAAGAATTATTATAATTTACAGCCCTGATATCCAAATGTTCTCCATATTATATATATGTTAATAAAAAACTCTTTAATCAGGTATTTTTTAACTTTGAAGTATGATCAAAGAAATATCTGGTTACTAAGACACTAAAGCTCTGTTTTGGGGAAATGTGTTTGAGGATAATTGTTTTCTGGAGTAAGAATGGGCGGTTGAAACAGAAATAAATTCCCTGCCTATGCTTATTATGAAATGCAGAAAGTGACATTTGTCTTGCTTATGACAATTTGATCGCCAGGTGCAATAGTAACTCAAGGTTAGGGTTAACAAAGCACAAATACAGGGGGGGGAAACACTACTATCTTGCATAAAGGTGCCACTTTGTCCATCTTGCAGTGTATGAATCCGTCTTAGTTCGTAGGCTATAGGTCATTTGTTCCATTGATCGTATTTCTTCCACAATGTCCAGCCAATGGCTCAGTCCAGGTGGCTCAGTTTTCAGCCAACTTCTTGTAATGGCTTTTTTAGCCACAAGGGGTAGGATCTTGAAGAGGTAAACATCTTTTTTAACTATTACATCATCTAGGATCAGTCCCAGATACATATACCTGGGCTCATCAGGGATATTATGTCCAAAAATGTCCCCCATGGTTCTACGAACCCCATCTTAAAATGATCGTATTTTCATACATGACCAGAATATATGAGAGTGGTTGGCATTCGATTGCCCACATTGTCTCCAACAAAATTGTTGTTGGCCCAATTGTTTGTTTTTAATTTGTGGTGTAATAAAAAAAACTTATAAAATTTTTCCAACCAAACTCCCTCCATCTTTTAGAGCTAGTGGATGTGTGTGGGGTCTTATTAATGGAATGCCAATCACTCTCAGACAACTCGATGTCAAATTATTTTTCCCATTTCACTTTTACATACAGTGTATTCCTTCCTTGTTGCTTCATTAAACCTCTGGAGTATGCTTGTATGCACCTGTCAACACCTCAATCACGTCGTTCCCTTCCAATGAGATTTCCTTCTTAATTTCCGTCTCATAAAAGTGTCTTAATTGAAGAAATCTATAAAAATCACAATTTTCCAATCCAAACTCGTTTTTAAGTTTACTAAATGATTTAAAATGTTGCTTATCTATGAGTGTACATGTAGCTGTTATTCCTTTGTCCCTCCATTTTCAAAGGTTTTGTCCAACACACGTGGTCTGAACTTCCACACTTAAAGCTGCAATAGCCTTTTCCCACCGACTGCTTTGGTATTCTTATTTTGTGTGAGATCTTGCTTGGTTTGAGCCTCTGCCTGTTTGTTGTACTCTTTATCTGCACGTGATGTACTGATGTAATGGTCCCTCCTGACTGATATCATGTGTTCCTGCAGGAAATTCAAGACAGGATACGCATCATTGAGCTCTACGCGAAGGACCGGCAGTTTGCAGACTTTGTACGGCAGCATCAAGTGTAAGTGCCTCTCTTGGTTTTCCCCAATGTACACCACAGTGAGATAAACAGTCCAGGCAGGATATTAGGAAAAGGGGAAAAGCAGTTTGAGATATGGTAGGTTGAAAAGATCAGACTGAAAAAAAATAGGATTAGTTTATTAGTAGAGAGCTGGAGGAGATGAGCGGGTCGAGCCACGCCAAATCCGTGGGGAGGCAGGTTCATCATTTTTAAAATCTTCCCCAGCAAAGCAAGAAGCTGAGAAAAGTGAGACAGAAACAGTTACGACACACAGACATTCCTTTGTCTGCCAACAGTTTGGCATTAGCAGCGTGTTGATGTGTGTGTAATGGCTGTGATGGTATTTAAATGGGATCTGGCTTTGGTTCCGCCTCTTGTCTGTGCAACGAGAGATCTTTCATGCCAGAAAAAAATCCTGAGTTAAGTTGCAGGTTCTTGTTTGTGCAGTAAGTAGAATCAGTGATTTTCCCTGGAGAGATAAAGCTCTAATGTTTGTCCACGTATCTGTATCTGCTGCAGTGTCTTGCATACCAGCAGAGAGAACTCCTCTGCACAAAGCTGAACCTCTGCTGTGAACAAGGTATTTCCTCTTTCTTCGTAAAACTGTGGTGTAGGTTTCTAGTTGTAGTCGCAGTGCAAGTAGCTTTCAAAGAGTTAAGTAAAAATACCAGTATCAGCTACAGTAGTTTAGACAATAACAAACATTCATCTAAATTAACACACATGAATTACTTATACACCTATGGAAAGGTTACAAATACCTTATAATTTCAACCTAATAATTGAAATTCGGGAGCCATTGTTGTAGTACTGAGTTCCAAGACTTGAGCATTTAGCACATTCAGATTCGAAAGGTGGGGACTCAGATTTTATAATTGATGAAGAGTGATTTTTGTTTTTGATATTTATTTATTTTTACATGCTCAAATAATAAGATACTGATAGAAATGGCAACGCCGTAGCATTATTCAATGTTGTGCAGGGACGATTCACATGTCCAACTAGATAGTGTGCTTATTGCTTGTTCCTTCATGGCAGGAAGAACTCGACATAGCACTCCGTGTTTGTTAGTACATCAGTTACTTAACTGTGTAAGAGTGCAGCACTGGAGACCAACTTGCAAATACACTCAGCCTTGAAGACTTAGATTTCAACATTGCGGAAATGGTGACACCTTGGACTCGATCACTGATGGTATAGCCCAACTGTGGGCTTCAAATAGTTGATGTTAGTTAGACTATATATATAATAAAACTAGATGAAAAGAAATGAAATAACACACATCTTGGGTGAAGAAATAATTAATGCTAACATCTCACTCAATAACCACCTTTTAAGTGTAAGCATCCGTAAAATGTGTTGCACTAGGACTCAGGATTTACGCCTAGTAAATGTGACAATACATTTAAAGCGGACCTAGACCGGAAGTTCCAATTAATGCTGTTTTTTAGTGTGTATCTGCATCATTACCTCGTTTACGAAGCCCTGAAGTTTCGAAACAAACAGTTCAGCCACTGCTGAGAACGCTGTGTTTATTGTAATCTCGGGCTCAGCGAGATCTCCCTTCTGGTTATGTAAACAGCATTTCCCCTGAACAGCAGATCCTCCTGGTCCGGCCACTGGCAGGGAGACGTGACGAAAATATTTTTAAACAGTGTTAAAACAATGTTTTGATAATGAGGAGCAGTGCATCCACCGTTCCAGAGGGGGGCGCTGCGCTTCTGAGAGCTGGTGTGCTAATTATGTCACTTCCGGGGTATTGGCCAATCACAAGACAGTTGGGAAGGCTCTACGCTGGCTGGCCAATCACAACACAGTCTGTCTTCTGGGGGTGAGATTTCAGTCTGAAACACCGCGGCTGAGGACAGCGTCAGTGAGGAGAGATTTCTATCGGCTCGTTTACAGCAACTAGGAGGTTTTTGACCATAAAAACAAGTTAATGTATGTAAGTAGACCTCCATAACTAACATTTATGTGCAACAGGACCACTCTATGTGAGCTTTAAAGAAAAACTTTGACATTTTTCGGAAAATACGCTCATCCAAGTTGCATCGACAATGTCTGGATGACAACTTTGTAGTTGCAGCCAGTTGGCGTTTAGCTTAGCTTAGCCTACAGGCTGGAAACTAGTGTAAAAAGCTAGCATTTGTCCAACATCTGCTGATCAGAAACCATAATGCTCTGTAATGAATTTGTTATATAGCCTTTGTCAAAGCTTAAAATAGAAGTGGGAAAATATAGATATCAATTTTGCAGATGTTGATATACAGAGTTACGTTATTGGCCTGGAACTGTTGGCGTACAACCACAGGACACTCCAGGAAGTGACCGGTCAAGCCAAGGAATAGTCCTGTACAAATCCCCATCAAAATGACAAATTGACATCTTTATAATATGGTTTTTGGATTGTTGCTTTTTGGATAGAGGCAAGGTAATTGTTTCCAGTCATGAGGCTAAGCTATGCTTTGCTAAAACAATCTAAGCTTATAGTATATAGACAACAGGCTCTGTTTTTTTTTTTTTATCAATATCAGCTACTGTTTGTAAAATCTGAATTTCATCTTCTGCTTCACAGAAACAAGCCTCTGTGTTCATATAAATTGAAGCTCCCTGAGACTTTCGTCTTCTTCTTGGCGTTGGTTGTCAGAGCCTACACTACTGTTTCTGAGGGACCGTCATTCAGTACATTATCTTTTTCCTAATAAAGGGCCTGCGTGATCTCTGTCTGTCTGCGTGAGCAGAGGTGTTGACTGCTCTTCCTTCTTCCTCTGTGCCTTCTCTTGATCAGGTGAACTGCCTGTGTCATCGTGAGGCATTTACATTACATTTTTGCTGCCACTGGACATCTTTGGACAAAGTTTGTTTGGGTAAAACTGGACAACATTTCTACAGTAACACTTGAAAAGTTACCAGAAACATAACTAATACTGTGTTGTACTATTGCTTAATGGCTTTTTGTTTCTATCATGTCCTGTTGGTCCATTCTTAAAGCGGAACTAGACCGGAAGTTCCTATTAACGCTGTTTTTTTGGTGTGTATCTGCGTCATTACCTTGTTTATGAAGCCCTGACGGTTCTAAACAAACAGTCCAGCCACTGCTGAGAACGTTGTGTTTTATTGTAATCTCGGGGCTCAACGAGATCTCTGAAAATCCCGTAATAGTTACGTAAGCAGCGGTTCTCCTGAACAACCGATCGTCCTGCTCCGGGCACTAGTCCGGGCACATCCGGTTGCGTACATTGAACCGCAGAAGAAGAATAACGTCCGTTGTGGAGGTGTTTCACGAGCAACAGTGTCTTCTGACTCTGGGTCTGACTCCGGTTTAAAGTCATCAAAGGGACTGCGGCGGGGAGTCGTGAAGAAGCTATTTTTAAACACTGTTAAAACAATGTTTTGATAATGAGGAGCAGTGCATCCACCGTTCCAGAGGGGGGCGCTGCGCTTCTGAGAACGGATGTGCTGGATAGTACTGGCCAATCACAAGACTCTGTCTTCTGGGGGTGAAAGTTCACTCTGAAATCAAGCAGCAGAAAAACACCGTCAGAAAAGAGGATTTCTATCGACTCGTTTACAGCAACTAGGAGGTTTTTGACCATAAAAACAAGTTAATATATGTAAGTATACTGTGGAAGCATTTGGAAGCATACTTACTGTGCATTTAAATGTCTGTGTAAGTGCAGGACATTGTGTAAACAAAATGTTGACATGGTAAGACAACATTAAATGTTAACAGTGTGCTATTGTGCTTGAATTAAATCCATAGTCTGCCCCTTGTTTGTTTATGTTCTAGTAAATGCATCGTTCCAGATGTTTGGATTATATTTGGTGTGGTTTGGTGAGGTCACCGTGTGTTGTGTTGGTGTCATTTAATTGTATTTAATCCAAGAGAATGGAAACCTCTGCAGTGATGGAGCAGGAGGGTGTTCCTGTGTTTGATGTTAATGTTGGATGCAGCAACAAGTGGCTCTGCGCTGACCCAGTTTTGGACTCTGCAACAGTATGAAGTCAGTGTCACTTCGGTGCAGAGCAACACGGGTGAAAAATGGAACACACGGAGTGAGAGAGGAAATCATTACGGCACGATGACAGCATGACATCTAATGTTTTCATGCTGGAGCATAATTTGTTTGGAGGATTGAGGAAAGTTGTTCTTGACCAGCAAGTGCTCTGGGGAAACATAGTCTCAACTATGTGGACTAAACAAGTAAATAAATACACAAATTGCTCACGTTGTTAACATTTATGTATATGTATATATATATATATATATATATTTGCAATCAAATTATTAATTAATCTCTTCTCCTTTCTTGTTTTTTAATTTTGTCAGTATCGGACCTTCACGCACTTGGGTCCACATTGAGCCCTGAGTTCCATTATTTCCAAATGCTTCCAGAAAACTTGATGTTGATCAATAGAGTTGAAAACAGATGAGTCAATGTGTCAAAAAATTCTCTTTTTAAATGTAAATATTTGTGAGCTGGCCTCAGTTTTCACATTAGTAAACTCAACGTTCCGGGTGTAATTTTGGGAATGAGTGACTCAAAATTTCGAACAAATGTGGGAGTAATCATGCTGACTGGACCAAAGTGACATGGAGTAAACCCTGGAACACCTGGAACCTTGGGGCTCTGGGGTCCAGTTGGTAATCCAGCTCTTACTCATGGTTGTTTGCTTGGACGGAGTCACTGTGCCATTATGAATTTGGATTTCATCCATTAATCTATTTATCTTAAAGCGGAACTAGACCGGAAGTTCCTATTAACGCTGTTTTTTTTGGTGTGTATCTGCGTCATTACCTTGTTTATGAAGCCCTGACGGTTCTAAACAAACAGTTCAGCCACTGCTGAGAACGTTGTGTTTTATTGTAATCTCGGGGCTCAACGAGATCACTGAAAATCCCGTAATAGTTACGTAAACAGCGGTTCTCCTGAACAACCGATCGTCCTGCTCCGGGCACTAGTCCGGGCACATCCGGTTGCGTATATTGAACCGCAGAAGAAGAATAATGTCCGTTGTGGAGGTGTTTCACGAGCAACAGTGTCTTCTGACTCTGGGTCTGACTCCGGGTCAAAGTCATCAAAGGGACTGCGGCGGGGAGTCGTGAAGAAGCTATTTTTAAACACTGTTAAAACAATGTTTTGATAATGAGGAGCAGTGCATCCACCGTTCCAGAGGGGGGCGCTGCGCTTCTGAGAACGGATGTACTGGATAGTACTGGCCAATCACAGACTGGGGGTGAAAGTTCACTCTGAAATCTCGCAGCAGAAAAATACCGTCAGAAAAGAGGATTTCTATCGGCTCGTTTACAGCAACTAGGAGGTTTTTGACCATAAAAACAAGTTAATATATGTAAGTAGACCTCCATAACTAACATTTATGTGCAACAGGACCACTCTATGTCACCTTTAAGCCACACTGACTGTAAATCCACAGCATCATATTCTGACAACTACTAGTAGGTCTGAGTACCTGTAAGTCCTCTCATCAGGACTTTAGGTAAGCAAGTGCAACAAGCACCATCAGCTATAATCGAGTTAACTGATTATTGTTGCAACTGTTCTCATAAATGATGAGCCAGTTATTCAGGTATTTTATTAAACAAGAATGACACAAATATAAGCTTTAGCCTCTATATTGTGATTTATTTTCTCCTGTCATTTTTTTAACAACACTGTAAAATACTTATCTTTGGCTTTTGCGCTGTTGCTTCTCATAAAACAGGACATTTGAGGACGTCCCCTCGGACTCTGGGAACATTTTTCACAGTTTTCACCACTGAAGGTTCGATGAGTGTGGGGGCATTTTGGATGTGTCTGATCTGATCCCGTCCAACCACCGGAGGAGGGCCTTTTGTGTTTTTATGTGAAATGGGCTGTGAAAAATAAACATATTACATGTCAGGGAATTGGAAGCACGATAGAGCCAATTTTTTTTTTTTTCATGCTTTAACCAAATGTGTGCAGGAGTCCTGTCTGGAGAAATCAGTTTGGAGGAGCCAGTGATGGTAGATTTAAAGGGACACTGTGTAGTATTTATGGGTTTATATGACCCAAAATCCACTTTTTTATACATATTATGTGCTCCTGCGTTGTCTATAGTCGCTGTATAATAGTTTTTGTTTCATTTTCGTAGTGTTTCAAAAAGTCATGTAAAATAACATGGTCGCGGGCCGCGGTTGCATAGCCACTGTTAGCAGAGAGACGCCATGTTTCTACCGGAGCCTGTAAGGACAAACGCGAGAGAACAAATCAAGCGTCTCTTTACTTGTAGCAGGAAGTCCCGCCTCCTCTCTCTCCGCTTCGTCTGCTACGGCCGCGGTAGCTCCGCCCTCTCCCTCGCCTCACGAACCTCATCTGCTGACACGGAGAAAGACGACGAGGACGACATTTGACCTGCTGAGGATACCGTAGCGCTCAGGGAAGGGAGGGGGTGAGCAGAGGAGCAGTTCTTTGTTGTACATTTCAGCCTCTCCTCTAGATGGCACTATAAACTACTTACTTCACCTTGTTCAAAAGGGAGTAGTTTAGATTTTAGAGTTCATGTTTCACAACAGCATCTCATCACATTTCGGCATATAAATTGGTCGCATAACTACGGAATGTAAACAAGGACGGACAAAATGACACCACTGCATAAGTAGTAACTCAGGGAAGGGAGGGGGTGAGCAGAGGAGCAGTTCTTTGAACACTACAATATTTAGAATGTATACAGTTCTTTGTACAGATGTGTATTCCCAAAATAGGCAAAAAAAGACACACATACACACACACTTTCATATACATACACGCGTGTACCAATACGCAATATCCAATAGCAATATTACTACCAATAGCAATATCTCTTTTTTGCTCTGCACAATACAACTAAATTAATCTCTGAAATCATATTTACTTTCCAGCGTTGGAAAACTGTCTGGAAGTATCTTAAACGGTATTTGCATTATTTTATAGTGAACTAAATAATCAAATTTCAAAATATGTGAATTTATAATCAATGGATTTGTGACAGATCGATGATGCCCATGCCCGAAGTACAAGTATCGCTGAGGAATTACGTGAAACCAAAGCCTTATTATTTAATATTTATGTAATTGCTAAAGCTGGTGCATCTGAATGAAGTAAACCAGCTGTCAATGAAGGTTTTTGACCAGATGATATACTGTAAACTTAACTTCCTCTCTACGTTTGAGACTCTTGCCAAGTTTGGAGGCTCCATTATGTTTCCCTGTGTGAAAACAATGAGAGGGGTTAGAGAATCAGAAAAGGCACGTAGCTGGATCACTTCCCTCTTTGCGGCCCACGTGCCTCATCAGTGATGTACTGGATGTAATGGGTGAAAAAGAGTTCACTGACTCTTGTGTGCAAGTCATTTTTTTCCCTCATCTTATTCTTCTGATATTCCAGGCCCCAAATCTGACCTTCACTCAATACAGGACCAGCATTCATCAATTATTTCTTTCATTTTAAAGTTGTTTTGGTTTTCCAACCTGCATCTGTGTGCTCTGAGAAGCATTGTTCCACATGCAGGGGGGGGCAGCTTGTCTCATCTGCCGACATGGAGGATGCAGCATTAACAGCCGATACTGCGCCTAACCACCAGGGGGTGATGGATATGTTTTGTTGTTACTTATGCGGTGGTGTCATTTTGTCTGTCTTTGTTTACATTCCGTAGTCATGCGACCAATTTATGTGCCAAAATGTGACGAGATGCTGTTGTGAAACATGAACTCTAAAATCTAAAACTACTCCCTTTTGAACATGTAATTGCAGTTAGACATTATTATCTTTTAAATGTGAAGTAAGTAGTTTATAGTGCCATCTAGAGGAGAGGCTGAAATTTACAACAAAGAACTGCTCCTCTGCTCACCCCCTCCCTTCCCTGAGCGCTACGGTGTCCTCAGCCGGTCAAATGTCGTCCTCGTCGTCTTTCTCCGCGTCAGCAGATGAGGTTCGTGAGGCGAGGGAGAGGGCGGAGCTACCGCGGCCGTAGCAGACGAAGCGGAGAGAGAGGAGGCGGGACTTCCTGCTACAAGTAAAGAGACGCTTGATTTGTTCTCTCGCGTTTGTCCTTACAGGCTCCGGTAGAAACATGGCGTCTCGCTGCTAACAGTGGCTATGCAACCGCGGCCCGCAACCATGTTATTTTACATGACTTTTTGAAACACTACAAAATGAAACAAAAACTATTATACAGCGACTAGATCAGGGGTCTGCAACCTTTAGAATGAAAAGAGCCATTTTTGTCCCCTCTCCACCCAAATAAAATTATTCTGGAGCCGCAAAAAACCTTTATAATGAAGATAAAACAACATGTAAAGTTGTTGTTTTTACACATGTACTATATTCAAAGAACTACAGTTTGTCGCACGTTGATACCAAACCTCTAAAGTGTAGAAAAATGACTTTGAGATGAAATTTTATGTACAATTTTATGTAGTTTATGTATGAGAAAATATGCCTGGCCTAAGTACATGGATCTAAGCATGGACAGGACTCCAAATGTGAATTTCTTCATGTGCGCATTACTTTAATGGCTTTCAGGGGAGGTTTTCCAGTTGGATGTGACGGACAAAATATCCAAAACACTATTATTTACGCCTTTAACTTGACAAAAAATGTGAAAAACATGAGCGAGGAGTGACTACCGAGGGGCTGAAGAGCCACATGAGGCTCTAGAGCCGCAGGTTGCAGACCCCTGGACTAGACAATGCAGGAGCACATAATATGTATAAAAAAGTGGATTTTGGGTTATATAAACCCATAAATACTACAAAGTGTCCCTTTAAGTATGCAAGTGTTAAGAATTTTTAATATTTGGCATCATTTTATTAATACTAGTATATTAGCAACCAAATCAGACGGTTAAACATCTACGTGGTGAAACAGACGTGAAAATATAGCCTAACCGGGATCAATTTGAGCTTTGCTGTTGCATCAGCCTATTTTTCAGCCTGTTTTTATTTCTCATCCCCAAATCCCATTTGAAGCATAATTTTTTTTTTTTTTTTTTTGGCAATTAAAAATGATGTATTGCAATTTTTGGATGGTTAAGTTCCTTTCTCTTGCTTTTTGCGGCCCCTGCCATGGGCTTTTTTCGCTTTGTCACTCATAGGCCTGGTGGTTTGTGAGGTAACGCTCTCCAGGGGTGATTTATACCGCACAGATGTTCTGGGATGAGCAGTTTTCCTGATGGGAAGTAGAGTGCGTGTCTGTGCCATGAGTGTGACGCCATTAGCTGTGATACAAAGCTGTCCAGCAGAGTCTGCAGGCCAGGGGAAACACTTGCACACTGGCTTTTCGACTTTTCTTTTTATGAGAAGTTGGTTCAGAAAATGCTGGTAAGTTAAATTTGTCTTCATCACAGCTGACTTGACTTTTGTTGCCACATATCTCTGCTCGTTACCAACCGTCTCGTTACACGTGTTCATTTTGAATTGATTTTCAAAATGTTATTTATCACTAGTAGTGACAAAATCTTATCTTACGATATTAAAATACACTTTTTCATACATGCAACTTCAGTATTTGGGCGTGTTTGATCAAGTTTGCCATAATACAACTGCAATCACCCCAAGTTCATTATTTCAAGCAGTTTCACCAAGTATTCATTTCAGACATTTGACTCATTACTCGTATCATTTCTGTGATGCTGTATTCACATGTTTCTGACGCTTGTTGTTGGCTATAGCAACTAACTACATAGCTAATGTTGCCAAGTTGCTAATGGGGCCAACCTGATGATGCCGTGTCATGTCACAGCATGCGAATCGAGTGTTACTTATCATTACTCCTAATTACTCTACTTCTACTACTTCTAAATAACTATGTTATAATCTGTTATGATAGTTACAAATTGAAATTGAAGTATTAAATCAGGGGTTCTCAAAGTTTTGATACCTGAGGGCCAATTTCGGAACCCAACATTGGACTGAGGGCCACCAAAGGGAAAAATTTTGTCCAAAATTTGACAAAACCGACATACTATACTACGTTGTCCAAAATGTGAACATTTTTTTTGAAAAAAAACTTTGGGTCCAAAATTTGACAAAAATGTCATACTGTACTATGCCGTCCCAAATTTGACAATTTTTTCCAAAAAAAATTTAGGTCCAAAATTTTACAAAAATGTCATACTATACTATGTCATTCAAAATGTTACAATTTCTGGGGAAAAAGTTTTTGGTCCGAAATTTGACATAAACGTTGTACAATACTTTGCTGTCCCAAATGTGACAATTTTTTTTCCCAAAAAAATTTGGTCCAAAATGTGACAATTTTTTGGGAAAAAATTGAAATGCCAAAATTTGACAAAAACATCATCATGCTGTATTCACATGTTTCTGACGCTTGTTGTTGGGTATAGCAACTAACTACATAGCTAATGTTGCCAAGTTGCTAATGGGGCCAACCTGATGATGCCGTGTCATGTCACAGCATGTGAATCGAGTGTTACTAATCATTACTTCTAATTACTCCACTTCTACTACTTCTAAATAACTGTTATAATCTGTTATGATAGTTACAGATTTAAAAGTAGTTAAAATTGAAGTATTAAATCAGGGGTTCTCAAAGTTTTGATACCTGAGGGCCAATTTAAGAACCCAACATTGGACTGAGGGCCGCCAAAGGGAAAAATTTTGTCCAAAATGTGATAATTTTTTTGAAAAAAAACGTCATACTGTACTATGCCGTCCCAAATTTGACAATTGTTTTTCAGAAAAAAAAAATTGGTCCAAAATTTGACAACAATTACATATATGCTGTCCCAAATATGACAATTTTTTCAAAAAAAAATTTTGTTCCAAAATTTTACAAAAATGTCATACTATACTATGTCGTTCAAAATGTTACAATTTCTGGGGAAAAAAGTTTTTGGTCCGAAATTTGACATAAACGTTGTACAATACTATGCTGTCCCAAATGTGACAATTTTTTTTCCCCAAAAAATTGGGTCCAAAATTTGACAATTTTTAGGGAAAAAATTTCAACACCAAAATTTGACAAAAACGTCATACTATACTGTGTCACTATGTCATCCAAAATTTGATGACATAATAAATACAGTTGTACAGTTTACACTTATTGGTCTGTATCCAGTAATGTCCAATAAACATTTAACAAGCTTAGTAGCTCCTGGATTAAAACTATCAACTGTAATTCATTGCGGGGCCGCCAGAAATATTTCTGCGGGCCGCCATTGGCCCTCGGGCCGCACTTTGAGAACCAATGTTCTAGAAGCTCTTGAAGACCCAGCTCTTCCAAGAGCATATTCTGTCCTAGCTCTTACCTTAACCCCTCCTTCTGCACCTGGATCCACTTCTGCACCCTCCGTCAGTTCACTACTCCTATCAAGTGATTTTCTTTCCAAGACTACTTCTAGCTATTCCTCTTTTGTAAGTTGCTTTGGATAAAAGTGACCTGATTTTATTTATTTATTTTTTAAAATAACAATATGTGTAATTTCAATACTTCCCTAAACTGTGAAAATTCCCACTTGGATCCATATACAAAAAATATTGTATTGTTATTCTTTAAAGTCTGAATCCGCTCTTGTCATTTGTCTATAATCAGTGTTAGGGTCAGACCTGGTCATTTGGCAGGAACGTTACCCATTGGCCACTTTTCAGCAAGAATCAGTTAGATGTTTGGCAGCACGTCTGTTTTGGTGATTGTTGTTGTGTTGTCAAAACACACGATCCATTGTAATAAGCTGGGACAGAAACATCCTTTGATGCAATGAGGTATTTGTCCCCACTGGGACAAAAATAAAAGAGCATAATTAATATTAGTTTTTTTTTTGTTTTTTTTTTCCAGGTTGTGGGTGTAATGGAGCATTTACTTCATGACATGATGAATAACCACACTGGTTAAAACATGACCTCAGCTGTCTTGTTCCAGACCTTCTGTCAGTGCAGTCCACAGGACAAAAACAGCTCCTCGTGTGGAGTGGATGACGCAGGGAAATATCCTGCTTATAGAACGGCAGGTATTCTTTTCCTGGGTTTGGGAGAAGACGCTCACATTTCCCTCTGAGCTCACAAACTGGCTTTAAGTGGCTACAGGGTTCAAATGATGGAAATGGGGAGAAAAACAACACGTTATTACACGCTCATTGTAAAATGTGCTCATTGTTTATAGGATCGCAGCTTCACAGTATTGGTTTGTGACATTACTGTAGCAGTGATCATCTGGCGATCCTTGTTGTTTTGGTTGCGTAACAGTCTGCTCCACGCTGACTGCTGATTGGAAAAGACTGTTGCGTCACAGTGGACGCAGAGAGATCCTCAACAAATGTAGATCAGAGTTATTTTCTTTGGTCAGTACTTAGTGAATCATTTCCAAGCGCACTCACTGTGTCTAAAATAGGAGTGAAATGAGTGAAAGAAGCTGCCTGAGCTGCTGTTTCGCCATATTGACTCAAACATTGTACGGCCGATTGACCCAGACAATCGCGTACGAAACCCATAAAGAGCCGAGTGACTCGCACTCAGCGCTTTTTGTCTTTCTGGAAAAAGTGAGGCACATTCCTGTTTTTTTTTTTTTATTTTAAAATCAAATTACTGAACTTTCCAACATATGCATTTACTCTTTACAACTTACAGTGACCAAGAATGAAGGAGCGATATGCACAGAAGCAAAAAGCGAAACAACAATTAAGGGCCCATAGAGTGGTCCTGTTGCACATAAATGTTAGTTATGGAGGTCTACTTACATATATTAACTTGTTTTTATGGTCAAAAACCTCCTAGTTGCTGTAAACGAGCCGATAGAAATCCTCTTTTCTGACGGTGTTTTTCTGCTGCGAGATTTCAGAGTGAACTTTCACCCCCAGAAGACAGAGTCTTGTGATTGGCCAGTACTATCCAGCACATCCGTTCTCAGAAGCGCAGCGCCCCCCTCTGGAACGGTGGATGCACTGCTCCTCATTATCAAAACATTGTTTTAACAGTGTTTAAAAATAGTTTCTTCACGACTCCCCGCCGCAGTCCCTTTGACGACCTTTGACCCGGAGTCAGACCCAGAGTCAGAAGACACTGTTGCTCGTGAAACACCTCCACAACGGACGTTATTCTTCTTCTGCGGTTCAATGTACGCAACCAGATGTGCCCGGACTAGTGCCCGGAGCAGGACGATCGGTTGTTCAGGAGAACCGCTGTTTACGTAACTATTACGGGATTTTCAGAGATCTCGTTGAGCCCCGAGATTACAATAAAACACAACGTTCTCAGCAGTGGCTGAACTGTTTGTTTCGAACCGTCAGGGCTTCATAAACAAGGTAATGACGCAGATACACACCAAAAAAACAGCGTTAATAGGAACTTCCGGTCTAGTTCCGCTTTAAATCATCTTTCTTCCCCAATTCTGATGAGCAGGTCGTCGTTACGTTTGATATTTGTTTCATCAACAGTGCAACATATTGGCCAATTAGTGTAAAAGAGTAGAAACAAACCAGTCCACACAGATTTCAATGTTGTTTTCTGGGCCTATGAAGAAATGAATTACAGCCATCATTCAGCAGAACTCAAACACACAGATGATATAATATCATTGCTCTTTCATGCAATATAATCAGTTTGTCAATATTGTCATTTTTAGTGAGCCATAACTGTTTTCTTAACTTTGCTTACAAATTTCCCGCCTTATAAGTTCTCGAGGGTTTCAGTTGATTTCTCTGTGGTATGAAAACTAACTTGCTGAAACCAGAAACTTCATCCATCACGAGGAAGGTCCATAATGAGGAATCTTCGTACAGCATCTGCCAATAGAGAATGGTTTGAAAAGACTAGTGTGTGTGACAAAGGCAAACAATAATCAAACATGGAAATCACATAGAAATCAGGGAGAAATTAAGAAAGTTTGAAGCATTTTTTCTGCTTTGACAAACGAGGAGTTTGTGTGTATGACGATTCGGAAATTTTCCTCAAATGCACTTTCAAAGAATTTTTTCCCAAATCCTTCCCAGCTTGGAAGTGCATTACCACACATCAGTATAGAGAATTAAGCCAGTTAAATGTTCACTGTGATTCACGTCAACCAAAACCTTTCTTAGCATGTTGAAATGAATGGGGAACAGTGGCTGTCTGAGGCCAGGACATCACATATGAACTACTTTTAGAGGGCTAAAGCAAGAACAACATCCAGTGAAGTCATTTAAAACAGCAGAAAAACCCTCCTAACTGAATTTTTAGTACTATGCATGTGTGTGTGTGCTACCACAAACTGCTAACTGCTCACCAATTTATTTAACCAGCTACAGGAATTTAACTGAATTTACTTAAACTCTTTGACTATGTGGAAAACAGTAGTTTTTGACATGTTACAGTAGTGTGAGGCGGATTTAATCTGTCTGTAATCTCAGTCTGTCAGGAAGTGGTGATCTGATTGACTCCCACCAGATTAGTGAAGTGATTAGTGAATTATTACTTGTGTCGACACTAACAACTCAAGGTTTATTCTTTGCCACTCGTGTGTTTCTTTTTCTCCCTCTTTGCTCCCTTGGATTTTAACACAGGGTTATTCTTTTACTTTTACAGTAAAGTAAAAAATAATAGATTAATGAATAGAATGAACTACTGGTCAACAAAACAAGACAAAAGTCATATTTTCCACAGACTCATCTTCTATTTAAAGCACCAGTGTGTTGAATTTAGTGGAGAAGAAGTTAAATGGTGAAAGTAACTGAATACCTTTTGCCTCATGGTCTCTATACAAGTATAAATGAGAAACAATTGTGGACTTCAAGTGGCATAAAAGCACGGAAACAAGCCCTCCCTAAAGTCGGTGTTTGATTTGTCCGAATTTTCGGTACGTTTTACTACTTGATTTCAGTTTTTATTCTAACACCGAGGTCAGACTACACATTTGAAACATGATTGTAGCCCAGTCTGACAAAGGTAGAGTGTTGGGACACATCAGCCCCAGAAAATCAAGGGTTAAATACTGTGTCGTGTGTCAGAGTGTACGACAATCACTGATGAATCTGGGACGCCCCACTATGTCCTGACAGAAAGTCTGGCATGTTTGGTTTCTGTTCTGCCTGCTACAATATACTAGTAATAATGCATTATATTTGGAGGCGCCTTTCGTGACACTCAAGGTCACCTTACATCCATCCATCCATTATCTACCGCTTCATCCTCCACCAGAGGGTCGCGGGGGGTGCTGTGCCTATCTCAGCAGACATTGGGCGATAGGCGGGGTACACCCTGGACAGTTCGCCAATCCATCACGGTGCCACATATAGAGACAAACAACCATTCACTCACACTCTCACACCTACGGTCAATTTAGAGTGACCAATTCACCTAATCCCCATATCGCATGTTTTTGGACTGCGGGAGGAAGCCGGAGAACCCGGAGAAAACCCACGCACACACGGGGAGAACATGCAAACTCCTTGCAGAAAGACCCTTGTTCCGAAGTTGTT
The DNA here is from genome assembly GCF_963457635.1 of Microchirus variegatus. Taxonomy (NCBI): domain Eukaryota; kingdom Metazoa; phylum Chordata; class Actinopteri; order Pleuronectiformes; family Soleidae; genus Microchirus; species Microchirus variegatus. The sequence goes on along the minus strand of NC_139806.1, from coordinate 34,809,762 downwards.
CCAAACGGGGGGGTTGAACCCAGGAACCCGGGTCTTCTTGCTGCAAAGACAAGAGTGCTAACCACTACACCAACCGTGGGCCCTCAAGGTCACCTTACAACACCATAATAATAATAATAACAATAATAACAACAACAACGAGTAGAGAGAGAGTTAGAGGGAGTAGGCCTGTTTAAAAAGGTGGGTTTTCAGATGGGATTTGAAGATGGGGAATGGGACAATGTTCCTGATGCCGGGGGGGGTGAGGGAGTTCCAGAGGCGGGTCGCCTTGTCTCGTCTCTACTCACCTGATCCCCCGGACCAAGAACCAGACCCCATCCTACCCCCCACCTGCGTTTTGGGTGCAGCTTCCTGGCTGGTGGAGACGGCCAGGAAGACCAGTCTGCTGGTACTCGGGGCTCAACAGGCCGAACCTGACCCAGGAGGTGGACGCCCATCTCCTGGGACGCTGAACAATCACCACCAGCACGAGTGAGTTTGTTCCTCTGGAACACCAGCACAAACTTTTCCTGCCACCGTGAATCGGCTGATCCTCTCCGGCTCGGCTGCAGTTCGCTTTCTCACTCGTCCAGCACATACTTACTTCCGGTGTTAGCTTCTTGTTCACCAAGGCTAATAAACACATTTGAACTTACCTTCTGTGTCTTGTCTGCATACAAGTCCTCCATTCTAGCTCTAGTCGTTTTTCCCGAAGGGGAAAACCTAACAGTGTAGCTTCATTGAGCTGGAAGAAATCATTAGGTTGTTGAGAACCGGCAGCCATCGTACACTCAACCGGTATGCTAAGCTGAGCACTTTATCAACAACGATAACAATATGTTCCACCATGTTCCGCCACGTCAGTGACATTGACCAATGGCAGCACAGAGAGATCTGCATGTGCAAAAATCATCAAGCGTGAACACAAAGTGATAAAGTGAAAAAAGGGGTTTTTATGTTGCCTCAAATTGTCTTTTTGGGGCAGTTACCCCACCGTCACTGCGTGAATTTATGACTCTGTGATCACTTTCTGTCACACATGATAAACACAATAGCAAACCAAATGATCATGTGGTCGGACCTTGGCGTAAACTAAAGCTAATGGCTGCCGGTGCCAGCGTCGTATGTGCTGTACAGATGTGGGAGCGGTGTCAGTTTTCTCATCTTATTCAGCAAGAAAAAACACCGGCCAAACACATAAACACTGACTTTCAGAAGAAAAGAGAGACCACGTCGAAAGGAAAGTTATTAAGACTTCCAACAGATCAATACCAATCGTCTTTCCAGCAAAGTGACAGATGATCCGATGTCTCTTGGGTCGCAGTTCAGATCGAGGGCGAAGGAAGGTTCCTGTTAGCAGCGCTCGACAGATTCTGTTTCTGTAGCCTTTTTGCGCGTATACCGCCCTGCTGTGTTTCAGTGCTTTGGTTTGTTTTACTTGGCTCTTCTATTAAGCTTATGTATGTCTGATCAAATCTGCGGTTGACTGTGATAATGTTTTAGGAGGAAACAGTGGCTTATAGCAACCAGTCTAAAGCAGGAATAACATTCAGAGCTCAGCAGGAGCCCGACATTTCAAATCATCTGAGATTGCAATGCTTCTTTTAAATCAGGGGTTCTCAAAGTTTTGATACCCGAGGGCCAATTTAGGAACCCAACGTTGGACTGAGGGCCGCCAAAGGAAAATAAACAGAAATACATCCCATTCGTAATAATTTTACCATTGCAGTTCTACAGTTTACACTTATTGCAGGGTATCCGCGGGGTCTTAAAAAGTCTTAGAAAGTCTTAAAATGTCTTAAAAAGTCTTAAATCCAATAATTTGAATTTAAGGCCTTAAAATGTCTTAAATTCTCCTAAAATCTCATAAAAGGTCTTAAATACAATTTTTAAAGGTCTTAAAAATCTATTAACGTTACTTTTATTCAAAACATGCATAAACTTCAGTCTCGCTTTGAATTTTTTTTTGTTTTTTGAGGATGCGATAACACGACTACAACACAGAACTAAAGTAGGCAACCTGTGTTCCCCGATGAGAATTTATCGAGCACCACTAGCTAGTGGTGTGCTACAGCTTAGCATAGCAGAGGAGAAAACTTAATGAAAGCCCACAGCTAAGCAGAAATGCAAGTTCAACGTCATGTCTTTTGTACTTTTTTGCCTGTATGGATTTGAAATGGGTCTTAAATTGTATTAATTATGGTCTTAAAAAAGTCTTAAAAAGTCTTAAATTTGACTTGTTGAAAACCTGCAGAGACCCTGTATTGGTCTGTATCCAGTAATGTCCAATAAACATTTAACAAGTTTAGTAGCTCCTGGATTAAAACTATCAACTGTAATTCATAGCGGGGCCGCCAGAAATGTTTCTGCGGGCCGCCATTGGCCCCCGGGCCGCACTTTGAGAACCAATGCTGTAAAGGATCTCTTGATCCACTCAGTGTTTTCTTTTTAGACCTCCATGATTTCTTTTTTTAACTGATCCTCCTTATGTTCTTTCCACCTATTCTCATCTCATCCATCTCTCTGCTCACGTATAAATCTTAAAGGATATTCAGCAGTGGCGCATTCCTCAGCGTGGGCAGCGTCCCAGCGAAATCTCTGAGGGACTCTTCCAAATATATGTTTTCTTTCTGTTTTACTGAAAGACTGACACAAATATAGAAAGTATATGCTGTATGTGGCTCAGGAGGTACAGTGTTTTGGTGGATTGATGTGCACGCACCTACTGTCCACACATGCTGCAGTGCCCTTGACCAAATTCGGTTTAACACAGTTAAACAGTTGCAATATATTTCTCATCCCGTTTCCATTTTTTGTGCTAAGCTAAGCTAAGGGGCTGCTAGCTGTAGCTTCATATTCATAGTAAACGCAGACATGAGAGTGCTGTCAATTTTGTCATCTAACTCAGTGCAAGAGAGAATACTAATAATCTTACTTTGTGTTGAGAGCAATACTGAATAATGAAGTAAACGAAATGATTATACATACATAGATATATATTATATATACATTTATATATATTATATGTAGCAATGCATTAAATGGTAAATATTCTTAAATATAGGCATCAATGCAGCTGTGTTGGGTTTTTAAAGGTCTGTGTTGGATATATCACCCATGTATAAGTGTATATTTGCTTTAAAGGGACAATGTGTAGTATTTATGGGTTTATATAACCCAAAATCCACTTTTTTTATAAATATTATGTGCTCCTGCATTGTCTAGTCGCTGAATAATAGTTTTTGTTTCATTTTCGTAGTGTTTCAAAAAGTCATGTAAAATTACATGGTCGCGGGCCGCGGTTGCATAGCCACTGTTAGCAGAGAGACGCCATGTTTCTACCGGAGCCTGTAAGGACAAACGCGAGAGAACAAATCAAGCGTCTCTTTACTTGTAGCAGGAAGTCCCGCCTCCACTCTCTCCGCTTCGTCTGCTACGGCCGCGGTAGCTCCGCCCTCTCCCTCGCCTCACGAACCTCATCTGCTGACACGGCGAAAGACGACGAGGACGACATTTGACCGGCTGAGGACACCGTAGCGCTCAGGGAAGGGAGGGGGTGAGCAGAGGAGCAGTTCTTTGTTGTAAATTTCAGCCTCTCCTCTAGATGGCACTATAAACGACTTACTTCACCTATAATAGTAAAGGCGTTTGGTTTTCACAGTCTTTGATATGTCTTTTATATGTACTTTCAGGCTGTGGCCTTGCTATACATATACAGCCATCTTGTGCCACCGTGTTTCTTCAGCGGTCTGGACAATAGCAGCCAGACTATGTGTTTCATGTATGCACACAAAAAAAACAACAACATAATCTCTGGTATGGGAAGGCCAAGGTAAATTCCTGATGCGCTTGGGAGAGGGGTGAGAGGGGAAGTCCTGGATTTGTTACAAACCATTAGATGTCCTTTATAGATCTCGCTATGCTCACATCAGGAAACTAGAAGCCTCTTTGCCATTTGCCGATCTTAGCCATTCTGATGTTTTTTGGGTTTCTCACCATTAGTAGGAGTTTCTGACAGACATGTGGACACCAGATGGTCCTTTGCCCAAACAAGGCTTCTGAGGCTTTTAGCAGTGTGTGTAATCAAGAGATTGTAGTTTACACACCAACCTGTCATCATAAGATAAATAACACTGACCGTGCACATGTATGTTGTAGCATTCGTATAGTTGTAACACGATGCTTCTATGTAATGTAGATGGCGTTGTATCCTTTGCGCTCTTATTGATTTGGATTGTTTCCCGATGTTTGTTGACATGCTCTGCTTTACGTTAATCATAGCGTCAGTGAAAGCTGCTCGCACATCCACCTACTTACTGCTGGAGCAAAATGTGAAAGTATCTACATCTGTCTGCAAGCATCTGGGTATGGTGTGTGCACAGTTGGCCAGGTGGATTAAGGAATGTTATGGAAATGAAAAAGGCCTGTGAGGGAGAAGGGCCAGTTGGGGGTGATTGTGGCATTTGGAGCTGGGGTAGTTTTTCCCCAATCTGTCCACTGTTTGTCTCCTGGTCACCTGCTCACAATTAGACCTGGATGTTTTTTTGCTCTCTTCTCCTTCGAAACAGCCTCAGCAATCACTGTTCAGAAGGGGCCTCTGTCAAACCTGTCAAGGACTGGAAGCAAAGCAGCAAAGTCAAACTCAGGAATACACTTTAATATGAGCGACTTTAGCTTTTAACGGCACTTCATGGAGATGAAAAACAAACATAGAAATATGTCAGGTTATCTTGATTGCGGACGACTTGGACTTCCAACCATTAAAGGTGACATAGAGTGGTCCTGTTGCACATAAATGTTAGTTATGGAGGTCTATTTACATATATTAACTTGTTTTTATGGTCAAAAACCTCCTAGTTGCTGTAAACGAGCCGATAAGAAAATCCTCTTTTCTGACGCTGTTTTTCTGCTGCGAGATTTCAGAGTGAACTTTCACCCCCAGAAGACAGAGTCTTGTGATTGGCCAGTACTATCCAGCACATCCGTTCTCAGAAGCGCAGCGCCCCCCTCTGGAACGGTGGATGCACTGCTCCTCATTATCAAAACATTGTTTTAACAGTGTTTAAAAATAGCTTCGTCACGACTCCCCGCCGCAGTCCCTTTGATGACTTTGACGCGGAGTCAGACCCAGAGTCAGAAGACACTGTTGCTCGTGAAACACCTCCACAACGGACGTTATTCTTCTTCTGCGGTTCAATGTACGCAACCGGATGTGCCCGGACTAGTGCCCGGAGCAGGACGATCGGTTGTTCAGGAGAACCGCTGCTTACGTAACTATTACGGGATTTTCAGTGATCTCGTTGAGCCCCGAGATTACAATAAAACACAACGTTCTCAGCAATGGCTGAACTGTTTGTTTAGAACCGTCAGGGCTTCATAAACAAGGTAATGACGCAGATACACACCAAAAAAACAGCGTTAATAGGAACTTCCGGTCTAGTTCCGCTTTAATCAACAGAACAGAACAACTGGAATGGCACTCAGTTTAGTGCGTAACTCTGCTCGGGTCAAATTGTCACACACATGATTCTTAAAATTGAAATGTAGATTCGTGTATATCCGCTGACAAAATATGCTACATTTTTAAACCAAGAGCTAAGAATCTCTCCCTCTCTAAGAGAAGAATGAAGCCAGTGAATCTTCTAATGGTTCTATGTTGTTGTGTAAAGGAAACAACAGCAGCTGTGATTGGCACATGTCTACAGGCAGCTGTTCAGTGATTCCTATCATCATGAAAATATTGATAACATTGTGACGTCCAGGGTTCATTTTTAGCAGTAGAATCAACGTCTAAAACGTGTGGGTGTTTCTTGTTTTTTCCACTACAGTACATTCATTTTAGTTCATTTAATTCTAGATTTGCATGTCGCTTAGCTACAGAATTTGATGATTGTAAACGGCGTAACATGAGGATTTATTTCCTTGAACTGATGTCAATGTGGAACCGTTCCTGATTAGCAACCCTCTTTATTCATTATCCGTGTTTCTTTTTTGCGTTTGTCGCCGATAGATGTTTTATGACTGATGAGAATCAGCGGGAAACAAATGCTTGCATCATACTTAGTAAGCAAGTAAGAAACTAATCAAAGTAAGTAAGTCAATCTTTATTTTTATAGCCCTGTAAAACACAGTTGCACAGTACTGCACAGTACTGCACAGTACATATAAACCAACAATAAGATAATTTATATACATGCATATGATATACATATATATACAATAAGATATATATTTACGACGCTCATGTTTTGACAACGCTGAAAATGATTGACTGTCAAACCTCTCTGTTAATGTGCTTTTAGAAAACGTAGAAAACAAACTGAAACAGGACCCACAGCTTTTCCAAAGGAATTCATCCATTATCTATCTATGTATCTGCTCCAAGTGTAACCACAGCAACAAATGACAGCGCATTTTATAACGAAAACATTAATGTAGAAACATTTTGGCAAGTATTTAGGCTTTGTGGAGGAAGCATAAGCCTGCCATTAGTGTACATCATTGGTTCTCAAAGTGCGGCCCGCGGGCCAATGGCGGCCCGCAGAAACATTTCTGGCGGCCCCGCAGTGAATTACAGTTGATAGTTTTAATCCAGGAGCTACTAAGCTTGTTAAATGTTTATTGGACATTACTGGATACAGACCAATAAGTGTAAACTGTACAACTGTATTTACTATGTCATCAAATTTTGGATGACAAAGTATAGTATGACGTTTTTGTCAAATTTTGGACAAATTTTTTTTGGAGTCAAATTGTCAAATGTGGGACGACATAGTATTGTCCAACGTTTTCGTCAAATTTTGGACCAAAAACTTTTTTCTCCCAAAATTGTAAAATTTTGAAAGACATAGTATAGTATGACGTTTTTTGTCAAATTTTGGACCAAAATCTTTTTTTCAAAAAAAAATTGTCACATTTTGGACAACGTAGTATAGTATGACGTTTTTGTCAAATTTTGAACGTAATTTTTCTTTGAAAAAAAATTGTCAAATTTGGGACGGTATATATGTCATTTTTGTCAAATTTTGGACCAAATTTTTTTGGGAAAAAAATGGTCAAATTTGGGACGACATAGTATAGTATGACGTTTTTGTCAAATAAGACCAAAAACTTTTTTCCCCAGAAACGTAAAAATTTTGAACGACATAGTATAGTATGACGTTTTTGTCAAATTTTGGACCAAAAACTTTTTTCCCCCAAAATTGTAAAATTTTGAAAGACATAGTATAGTATGACGTTTTTTGTCAAATTTTGGACCAAAATCTTTTTTTCAAAAAAAAATTGTCACATTTTGGACAACGTAGTATAGTATGACGTTTTGTCAAATTTTGGACCAAATTTTTTTTTGAAAAAAATTGTGAAATTTGGGACGACATAGTATTGTACAACGTTTTTGTCAAATTTTAGACCAAAAACTTTTCCCCCCAGAAATGTAAAAATTTTGAACGACATAGTATAGTATGACGTTTTTGTCAAATTTTGGACCAATTTTTTTTTCAACATAGTATAGTATGTCGGTTTTGTCAAATTTCGGACGCCATAGTTATTACAAATGTGATTTCTTTCAGTTTTTTTTTCCCTTTGGCGGCCCTCAGTCCAATATTGGGTTCCTAAATTGGCCCTCAGGTATCAAAACTTTGAGAACCCCTGTTATACATGATCTAACATAAGTATGTTAGATCACATCTCAAGAATATGCTCATTTCCATTGTATTTGTGTCACATAGGCCTTTTTTGACCACAAAAGGCTTGTGAGCAGTAAATATTATATTTATTGGGAAGTATTTTCAGACGCACATAAGCAAGGATGTTAAAGTGCTTATTTATGGCTGCAAGATGCTCTTCATCTTGTTGGTGTTTTACGGCAGTTGGCGTGTTACATTACTGCCTCGCTTTTTTCTTCCCTTTCCCTTTCTACTGATCCTCCTGCAAAATCCCCCACAGTGGTCAAGTCGGTGGCATTGGAGTGTCAGTCGGCACAATAGTGTGATGTTTTAACCACTGTTTGAGAATGATGTGAGTCCTCTCACAAAATATTTCATACTGGCATAAATTCACTATTTGCTTTAGTCTCTTCGTGGAATTAGTTCCTAGTGATTGTGTGTTCCAGACTCTGTTTATTTGCTTTTCAATTAAACTTTGTAGACGACACTAAACAGCCTCTAAGCATATTTTTCCAACAGGGTGTTTTCCAGATGGATTTAGAAATCCTGTACCATTCCAGATGGAACTGTTATGGTGTACATGTTTTCTTCTGTACAGTGCTTTGTTATCCATATGATGATCTAAAAATTGACGACTTTACATGACAGCACTCAAGAGTTGTTGATCCACTGCTAGCTCCATAGCTGAATTATAATGTGTTATTTTGTGATTTCAGTGTTGGAAATACTTCATTTGGAATTACCTTAAAGGGACAATGTGTAGTATTTATGGGTTTATATGACCCAAAATCCACTTTTTTGCACCAAAATGTGCTCCTGCATTGTCTGGTCCAGGGATCTGCAACCTTTAGAATGAAAAGAGCCATTTGTGTCCCCTCTCCACTCAAATAAAATTATTCTGGAGCCGCAAAACCTATTTAATCCTTTAAATGAAGATAAAATCCCATGTAAAGTTGTTGTTTTTACACATATATACTATATTTAAAGAACTATGTTGATATCAAACCTCTAAACTGTAGATAAACGACTTTGAGATGAATTTTTATGAACGATTTTATGTAGTTTATGTCTGAGAAAATCTGCCTGGCCTAAGTACATGGACCTAAGCATGGACAGGACTCCAAATGTGAACTTCTTCATGTGTGCATTACTTTAATGGCTTTCAGGGGAGGTTTATACAATTGGATGTGACGGACAAAATATCAAAAACACTTTTATTTACACCTTTAACTTGACAAAAAAGTGTGAAAAACATGAAAAGTTTTTTTCTTCAAAGCGAGAAGGAGCCACTACAGAGGGCCTCATCTGCTAGAGCCTCATCTGCATGTTGCAGACCCCTGGTCTAGTCGCTGTATAATAGTTGTTGTTTCATTTTCGTAGTGTTTCAAAAAGTCATGTAAAATAACATGGTCGCGGCCCGCGGTTGCATAGCCACTGTTAGCAGAGAGACGCCATGTTTCTACCGGAGCCTGTAAAGGACAAACGCGAGAGAACAAATCAAGCGTCTCTTTACTTGTAGCGGAAGTCCCGCCTCCACTCTCTCTGCTTCGTCTACATCAGGGCTTCGTAAACAAGGTAATGACGCAGATACACACTAAAAAACAGCGTTAATTTGAACATCCGGTCTAGTTCCGCTTTAACCAATAAAATAATTTAGGTATAATAAAGGTTGAATTACTGGAACGAGTCCATCACCAGAAACAGGGTCTACTTCGAGTTCGGCCCATCTGTCTGGCATACGCTCCTTCAGGTACAGCCTGAATGTAGCTGTTTCAAATCCCCTTTTTAGAGGCTGGAAACTATTTTGATGGGAAACACAGAGGTGGGTAAAAAAAAAAGGAGAAAAAAAAACATTAAGAGCAAGAAGTTCCCTCTTCTCCAGAACCAATTAGATGTTGGCCTGTTTCTATCAGTCGTTTTTGTGCAGCTTTTTGGGGGGGAATTTACCACTAGCAGCAAATATCTATAGTGGGGAGAGATAATAACACTAGTAATAATCATAACACCAATCTGGTCTACTTATATCTCATCTTCTGAAATACCAGTAATAATACGCCATTTTGAAATGAAGTGAGGTACAATATAATTGCTCCTGGTAAATTGCTGGATAATGTGCTCATTTGTATCAAATTAAATGCATTATCATGGTTATTATTGCACAGCTGGCCCCATCTGCTGCCATGGAGAATATCTCCCACATGCTGCACATGATGTCAGGTTATCTGTAGTTCACTGTAGCCAACTATTCTACTTTCCAGTCACTGTGGAAGCCCCTTCAGGTGTTTCTTCACTCTCTTCTCTGCTCTCTGCTGGAAGTCTTTTTTGGTGAGGTCAGGGTTTCTTCCTGTAATCTCTGATAGTTTTTTACTTATGTTTCATTCTTAACAGTTATTCTCCACCCACACTGGACGAACCACGCTGCGATTGAGTCTGCCTTGAAGCCAAAAACGTGAGAGAGAAATATAATAAAGGTTAAAAAGTCTTATGTGTGTGTGTGAGAATTCGTGACATCTAATGGTGAGATTGCAGATTGCACTCCTCTCTTTTACCCAAGGGCGTCAGTGAACTGCGTTGGCCTTTGCACACCAGAAAGATGTAATTCTTCTCCATTGTAGGAAGCTGCTGTAGGTCAAGATGGTGGCCTCTGTAAAAACCTTGCATAAAATACATATAGATAGCTCATTTTGAAGGCTACAAATGTCAAAATATCTTTATTTTAAAGCAATTGTATACTTACATTTACATTTACATTTAGGGCATTTGGCAGACGATTTTGTCCAAAACGACTTACAATAAGTACATTTGTCACAAGAAAGGAACTTGCTATGATACAAGTGCTGAAGGTAGGAACCTATTAGTACTTTAGGTTAGTGCTATGTAGGGTCGAGGTGAAGTCTGAACAAATGAGTCTTGAGCAGGGGTTCTCAAAGTTTTGATACCTGAGGGCCAATTTAGGAACCCAACATTGGACTGAGGGCCGCCAAAGGAAAAAAAAGAAGAAAAAGAACTGAAATAAATCACATTTGTAATAACTATGGCGTCCAAAATTTGACAAAACCGACATACTATACTATGTTGTCCAAAATGTGACAATTCTTTTGAAAAAAAATTTGGTCCATAATTTGACAAAAACATCATACTATACTGTCGTTCAAAATTTTTACATTTCTGGGGAAAAAAGTTTTTGGTCTTAAATTTGACAAAAACGTTGTACAATACTATGTCGTCCCAAATTTGAAAAAAATTTGGTCCAAAATTTGACAAAAATGACATATATGCCGTCCCAAATTTGACAATTTAAAAAAAAAAAGTTTTTCGGTCCAAAATTTGACAAAAACGTCATACTATACTACGTTGTCCAAAATGTGAACATTTTTTTGAAAAAAAGATTTTGGTCCAAAATTTGACAAAAAACGTCATACTATACTATACTATGTCTTTCAAAATTTTACAATTTTGGGGCAAAAAAGTGTTTGGTCCAAAATTTGACGAAAACGTTGGACAATACTATGTCGTCCCAAATTTGAAATTTTTTTTCAAAAATAAATTGGTCCAAAATTGGACAAAAACGTCATACTATACTGTGTCACGATGTCATCCAAAATTTGATGACATAGTAAATACAGTTGTACAGTTTACACTTATTGGTCTGTATCCAGTAATGTCCAATAAACATTTAACAAGCTTAGTAGCTCCTGGATTAAAACTATCAACTGTAATTCACTGCCATTGGCCCGCGGGCCGCACTTTGAGAACCAATGGTCTTGAGTCTTTTGCGAAAGATGGCGAGCGAATCTGCTGTCCTGACGTTGGTCGGCAGTTCGTTCCACCGCTGAGGTGCCAGAGCAGAAAAGAGTCGGGACTTCGTTGAGCGGCCTTTGTTTGCTCTCAGGGATGGCGGTACCAGACGGCCGGCTGATGTAGTAGAGCGAAGTGCTCGAGCTGGGGTGTGTGGTCTGATCAGCACCATGATCTTAAATCTAATGCGGGCCGCAACAGAAAGACAGTGGAGGTCACGGAGAAAGGGGGTCACATGGGAGAATTTGGGTAGATTTGAAAACGAGGCGAACTGCAGCGTTCTGGATACGTTGCAACGGTTTAGTCGCAGAGTGCAGGGAGTCCAGCCAATAGCGAGTTGAAGTAGTCGAGGCGGGAGATGACCAGGGATTGAACCAGGAGTTGCGATGCCTTCCTTTGTGAGGAGGGGCCAGATCCTTCGGATGTTGTAGAGGGCAAATCTGCAGGATTGGGCTACCGCGATGATGTTGGGGGTGCAGGAAAGTCCGTCGTCGAGGATTACGCCCAGATTCTTTGCAGTCGATGATGGATAAGATGATATAGATAAAGATAATAGTTGGGATGCATTACGTTTCCGGCCATTCCATGAGAAAAAAAGGGAAAAAAAAGTTTGTTTTTTTCCCTTTATTCTAACTCGATCCCAGCTGGTTTGCAATTCTACTTCGGTGGCTCTTCCATTTTATTTCGACCTTGCTATGTGTTGTGTCGCTGTCAGCATTGTGTCTGGTTTTCTTACAGTCAACTTTGGATTTATATTAGCGTGTGATTTGGATGAAGTTTGGATTGTATTTGAGTTTCTGCAGCAGTTGACTTTTTTTTAAACTTGGATATTAAAGCGCATCCTGGAGTGTATCAAAAGAAAAACATGTTCCAAAAACCCCTTGTAAACAATTGAACATTAAGTGACAGCACAAGCTGAAGATTGGACAACACAATACTGTAAAGCCAAATGTTTTATATACAGAATTACAACCTCAAACTCCACATCATAAGTTTTTAAAAATGTATTTTTGGACCAAACTGTACCCATGCCTTGTTTTAAATTCAGGAAAACCAATTTAAGGACCTTGGAAAATGGAAAATAAAACATACTTCATGTGATTTGTAGTTAATGGGCTGAGCATGCCAAACCACCGGGGAGTCATTTGTATCAATTGAAGAAAGTATTAATTATAATTTAAGTACTCTGTTTTGGGCACCCATGTAAATGTTCATGATTTTCCTTTATAAATCATTGGTTGTTTGAAAAAAAAATTTCAGTGAAATATGGGAGACAAACACATATGATATTTGAGAAGTGAAATAAAGTTTATATGATTTACAGAAAGTGTGCAAGAATTATTTAAACAAAATTAGGTGCATAAATTTAGGCACCCTTGTCATCTCATTGATTTAAATACCTTTAGCACTAATATTGGAACTCAAATTGGTTTGGTAACCTCAGTGACCCTTGACCTCCATACACAGGTGAATCCAATCATGAGAAAGGCTATTTAAGGAGGTCAATTCTAAAGGCCACATTATACTTCTCCGACTGCGTAATGCGTTATCCGTCTGCGTCACCACGTAGACCACTTGAGCCTTTATACTTCTGCGTCGTGGTGACGGATAGGCGCTGCAATTTCCCGCCCGATCAGTAGGGGTCGCTGCGCAAGGTTGTTGTGCTTTTGGCTACAGTGAGCAATGGCGTCCGAGGGAGAAAGATTGTTGTTGTTGAAACAGTGGCCGTTTCTCACTTTTCTGTGTGACGGAACGCAGTTTTTAAGATAATTTGAGGCGAGAAATTGGCCATTTAGAGTCTAAACGTGTGCTGTGTGTGTTAAGATATGACGTATTTATAGTTTGGCAGCGACGAAGACGGCGGTGTTCAGCTCCGCCCTCTGTGGACGCTCGGTGCTCACTGTGAGCCGGCACAGAGCAGCTTCGCTCGGCCTGTCCTGAGGACCAATCGCAGCTGTTGCCGTCTCCGTTGTCCCTTGACGGAGTGACGGACACTTAAATAATATTCCGTGCAGCCGAAGACGACGCAGAGGCTCTACGACAGGTTCTGCGTCGACGCAGAGGACTCTGCGTAGCCTACGCAGAGCACTTTACGCAGGAGTATAAATTGGGCTTAAGTGTTTCTCCTCTTTGCATCTTCTCTGAAGAGTGGCAACATGGGAGCTTCAAAGCAACTCTCAAATGACCTGAAGACAATGATTGTTCAACATCATGGTTTAAGGGAAGGACACAGAAAGCTATCTCAGAGATTCAAGCTCTCAGTTTCAACTGTGAGGAACTGGAAGATCACAGACACAGTTCTAGTTAAGGCCCGAAGTGGCAGAGGCAGACCAAGAAAAATCTCAGATAAGCAGAGGAGAAGGATGGTGAGAACAGTTTTAAGCTTGGCTTAAAAGCGACCAGACTTTTTTTCTTCTTCTTCTAAATTTTCCCCAGCTTCTATTGTTTGGGATCTCTTTCGCTCTGTGGATTTGTGTGAATGAGAACGGAGTGCTTTTGTCATTAAAGGGGATTGAAAACATTGCAAACAACCGCAAAACACTGGCTCTCGTGAGTCTCCCTGGTAGTGAAAACAGATTCTCCTGCACCGTGAACGCTGCCTTGAGCGACTTGTTTGCTTCCTTGGCTCAGTGTCGTTCCTCCTCTGGAGTTACTTCACTTGCAGCTTCTGAGGACATGGAGTGGTTTTACTTCAGATGATGAGCAGCAGTATCTGCTCTGATTGGATCCACCACACTCTGACCTCTGCCTGTATCTAGTGTGTTCTGTGTTAGAGGGAGATTATAAACACATCTAAGACACATATAAGATATTATTTTGACTGTGTCAGACTCACTGTTAAAAAAGCTCTGCGATCACTAAACTCACCATGTCCAACCTGTATGTCATCACAAGACTGCTTGTGTTTAACTTTGCTGCCATGTCTGACTTTTCATGTTTTCATAGTACAGGCGCTCTTCAAAAAGTCTTAAACAAGAAGAAAAATATACAATGTTACGTAAAAAAAAAAAGCTGAATACATTAAAATATTAGCTATCGAGAGTGAGATTCTGCTGTGATTTGGTCGATCATGTTATAGCCCAATTTATACTCCTGCGTAAAGTGCTCTGCGCAGGGTACGCAGAGTCCTCTGCGTCGACTTAGAGCCTGTCGAAGAGCCTCTGCGTCGTCTCCGACTGCACAAAATATTTTTTAAGTGTCCGTCACTCCGTCAAGGGACAACGGAGACGGCAAGAGCTGCGATTGGTCCTCAGGACAGGCCGAGCTAAGCTGCTCTGTGCCGGCTCACAGTGAGCACCGAGCGTCCACAGAGGCGGAGCTGATCCCCGCCGATAACGCCGCTGCCAAACTATAAATACGTCATATCTTAACACACACGGCACATGTTTAGACTCTAAATGGCCAATTTCTAGCCTCAAATTATCTTAAAACTGCGTTCCGTCACACAGAAAAGTGAGAAACGGCCACTGTTTCAACAACAACAGTCTTTCTCTCTCTTTCTCCCTCGGACGCCATTGCTCACTGTAGCCAGAAGCACAGCGTGTGTCCGTCACCACGACGCAGAAGTATAAAGGCTCGAGGCGTCTCCGTGGTGACGCAGACGGATAACGCATTACGCAGTCGGAGAAGTATAATGTGGCCTTACGTACAGCTGTCTTTTACTGTAATGTTACAGACTCTATCCGGGAAACTTGGAGCTGCGTGGTGCAGGAACAGCAGCAGCTGTGGTTGAACATGCGGGTATTTTGTCAGTTATTACTTTAGGGAGCACTTGTTTTGCGTTGGGTTGTTGTGATCGTGTTTATATGATCATGAAGTCCTGCTAAATCCAGGTTTTTTATTTCAGAAGTGAATCCTCTTCTGAAACGTTTCATGGGTGCTTCTTGCCATCTTCAGCCAAAGCCAAACGTTTGAATTAGTTGTTGAAAACATTATGATAATGTGTTAAGATATATTTAATTTTGAGTGTTATTTTCTGTTAACCTGCTTCATCAGTTATAGGGAAGTGCGTTGAGCTTTGATTTAAAAAATAATGCTTATAAAAATAATCGAGTGGCTGATTAAAACAACCAATTTGAAGACCAGTGCACATTGTGCAAGATGATGCAAATACTGTATCAGGGATGTCGATAAATGAAGTCACTTTAAAAGGAAGGATATTCCCTCTTCGACTCATTTCTTTGTATCTGTCATACTTGACAAAGGTCCTCAACGAAATTTATTTTATGTGTCGAACTTAACTTGCTGAAACAATTAACTGGTGCGGCATGTGTCAAATGTTATTATTACCAGTTTAAAGCTACATAAATAACACCCAAGCTGGAATAAATCTGTATTTCCAGTCCCAAACGCTCATTTTTCTTCTTCAACTCATTACAGTTTTCAAAAGTCTACACATGATCAGGTTCCAATTCAAAAAAAAGTCCTTTCAACAAGGACATTTTGAATCAACTCTCTGTCTTGTTGAGACGGGGAGACTCTGGGAGTTTTCTTAGGCCAAGTTTGAGGAGGAATTTTCATATTCACTTCACTTCTCGCAATTTAACCTAAAAAGAAAAAATGTGCTTCTTACATCTTCAATTTCACGCCGAACTCATTTATCTCTCACCACTGTTGTTTCTGGCTTTGATGGTCTTATTCTTCTGCCACCCTCTTCTTTCACTCCGTCAACCTGTCATTCGGTGAATATGGTGCCAGCGCGCGATGCAGGAACCAGCGTTGCTGCTGTTCCGCCAACCTTCCACCGTTTGACACGAAGACAAATCGATGAAGCCGCGCACCTGTTGAGCGTTATTTGCATCTCCTGTGAGGTCAAACGAGGACTGCTGTGTGCCCATATGTGCCGTACACTCCATCTCTCACATGTGAATTAACTCTGGTTCATATCCAGATCCAGAGTCTTCTAATGTACAATCCATACTTTTTTTTTGACAGATAAATGTAGGCGTTGCAAAAATAAATTCCCTTAAACTGTGGCTCTTGTATAGTGTGAAGATTTGTGCTGATGTGATTTAGAGGTGGGTCATTATTTTTCAAGTGCACTGGCATCCAGTTTACCTTGACCTACTTGTTTGAGCCTCACTAAATAGGGCCTTCCAGGGCCTGTCTTAGTTTAATTATTTGCTTTAAAGCTCACATAGAGTGGTCCTGTTGCACATAATATGGTAGACCTATATGGTAGATGTTAGTTATGGAGGTCTACTTACATACATTATCTTGTTTTTATGGTCAAAAACCTCCTAGTTGCTGTAAACGAGCCGATAGAAATCCTCTTTTCCTGACGCTGTTTCCCAGCCGCGAGATTTGAGACTCAACTCTCACACCCAGAAGACAGAGTGTCTTGTGATTGGCCAGTACCCGGAAGTGACATATTCAGCACGCCCCCGCTCTCAGAAGCGCAGCTCCCCCCTCTGGAACAGTGGATGCACTGCTCCTCATTATCAAAACATTGTTTTAACAGTGTTTAAAAATAGCTTCTTCACAACTCTCCGCCGCAGTCCCTTTGACGACCTTTGACCCGGAGTCAGACCCAGAGTCAGAAGACACTGTCGCTCGTGAAACACCTCCACAACGAACGTTATTCTTCTTCTGCGGTTCAATGTACGCAACCGGATGTGCCCGGACTAGTGCCCGGAGCAGGACGATCGGCTGTTCAGGAGAACTGTTGTTTATGTAACCGGACCGGGTTACCCGCAGAAACATTTCTGGCGGCCCCGCAATGAATTACAGTTGATGGTTTTAATCCAGGAGCTACTAAGCTTGTTAAATGTTTATTGGACATTACTGGATACAGACCAATAAGTGTAAACTGTACAACTGTATTTACTATGTCATCAAATTTTGGATGACATAGTGACACAGTATAGTATGACGTTTTTGTCAAATTTTGGTGTTGAAATTTTCCCCCAAAAAATTGTCACATTTTGGACGACATAGTATAGTATGACGTTTTTGTCAAATTTTGGACCAAATTATTATTATTATTTTTTTTTTTAATTGTCAAATTTTGGACAACATAGTTATTACGTTATACGGAACTTCCGATCTAGGTCCGCTTTAATCACCCAACGACGGCTTTAGTACAAAATTGGTGTTTGTGGCTTCTCCTCCTCTGTTCTTTCAGCCTTTGTGCCAGTTGCTCAAACTCTTTCTAAGGCCCTGTTCAATCCGCACTGATCCAATTGCATGTGGCTATAACGCTGTCACACCTGACATTAAAATGCATCCCGATGCATCTCCTGTGAGCAAAATGATTGTTTTTCATGCGTAACATATGTACAAATGTATCAGCGTGTTT
Source organism: Microchirus variegatus (assembly GCF_963457635.1). Classification (NCBI taxonomy): domain Eukaryota; kingdom Metazoa; phylum Chordata; class Actinopteri; order Pleuronectiformes; family Soleidae; genus Microchirus; species Microchirus variegatus. The sequence goes on along the minus strand of NC_139806.1, from coordinate 34,792,023 downwards.
GCGTGTGAGTCCAAAGAGAGAAAGAGAACAAACAAAAAAATAAAACAAAGAAGACAGGAGCTGGAGTAAATCAGAACTACTCACACTGCTGTGACATGAAATACATTTTATCCACTAGAAAAATAAGTCACATGATGATCAGTCTTGATATTGTGTGTCAGTGGCTGCACGCATGAATGCTGATTAGTGTAAAAAAAAAAACGTTCAGGATTGTGCATCATCAAAACATACTCCAAATGTGGTTTTTACAATTGCTGATGCATTCAGATATGTAGTTGATCATTCAGGATGGATGTGAATACTAGGTGTGAATGGGAATAGTGTGAACGTACACTAGCTTAGCATGGGGTGACATTTCACAGATTAAAAGAAGACATTTGCCACTACAAGAATTTCAGCAGTCTTTCAAAGATTTTTTTTCAGATACTGTAGGTGTTTACCGATGTCATCTCACAGTATTTGTCTTTTACGTTTTTGAGACAAAACCCAGAGTTAACTCTGACAATAACAGAAAATGATGAAGCGCAAGTAGGAAGGAATGAAGCTCGCAGATGTGTACGGTGTACAAACACTTCAAAACAATTTATCCGCTGGCCTCGAAAAGCTCTCCTGTGCTTTCTCCACTGTGCACACTGACCCGTTCTGATGGCTTGCCAGAGTTCCACCTTTCAAACACAAGTTCCGTCTTAACTTAACAACTAAATATAATGCCAGTTGTTTATTTTTCCTTTTTTACCGGCAAACGGCAGCACCGAGTGGTTTTCAGTGTCAGGGCCTGAAAATAACTTTAGCAAGATGTGATAATAGACACAATTGTGTCCCCTCCTCCATATTTGGTTAGTCTGTGTTTCGCAGTTGGATTGTCAGTCGCATGGTGTGTGGGGAGGCGGGACTCCTGGCGTAGCCTACCACAGCAGAGTGCAGCTAACCCATTTTATTTATTGCTTTTGCAATAATTTAAAGGGGAAGTAAGTAGTTTATAGTGCCATCTAGAGGAGAGGCTGAAATTTACAACAAAGAACTGCTCCTCTGCTCACCCCCTCCCTTCCCTGAGCGCTACGGTATCCTCAGCCGGTCAAATGTCGTCCTCGTCGTCTTTCTCCGTGTCAGCAGATGAGGTTCGTGAGGCGAGGGAGAGGGCGGAGCTACCAGAGAGAGTGGAGGCGGGACTTCCTGCTACAAGTAAAGCGACGCTTGATTTGTTCTCTCGCGTTTGTCCTTACAGGCTCCGGTAGAAACATGGCGTCTCTCTGCTAACAGTGGCTATGCAACCGCGGCCCGCGACCATGTTATTTTACATGACTTTTTGAAACACTACGAAAATGAAACAAAAACTATTATACAGCGACTAGACAATGCAGGAGCACATAATATGTATAAAAAAGTGGATTTTGGGTCATATAAACCCATAAATACTACACATTGTACCTTTAATTTATTGTGTTCTAGTGTTAAATATTCTTTAAAAATAAAAGTTTATTTCTCTTTGAAAAGGTGTACCTGCATTATTATACCATTATCATTGTATTAGATGAAAATTATCTCAGAACAACAATATTATCGATTATCGCAATCATTTCTGAGACAATTTGTCGTCCAGCAAAATGTGTTATCGTGACAGGCCTAGATGTGTGATATCATTACGACGGGAACGCAGTAGATAAATGCAGACTATTTCCCATTCCCCCTTGTCCACTTGTATTCAGTGCAAACAAACCAACAATACAATGCTGACATGATGTCATAGACTTCAAAGAGCATCTTCACAGCATTTGCACTGTGGGAGTTAAAACTGTGTGAGGCAGCACAGCAGCAGCACAGCAGTAGCAGAGAAGAAAGTGAGTAAAAACGTGCACCTTATATGATGCTGACATCTGTATGTTTTCTTCTTTTTTTTTTTTGTTGCCGTAAAAGAGCCAGATTTTGATCTCCTGTCAGCTCTAAGCTACAGACCTAATCCTCCCATGTAATATGGTTATTTATCTTTCAGGCGGAGGATTCATCCTGACAGCCTCACTCACACATGCTTGCACAGACACAGGCAGTGTGTGCACACAACACACACCAAGTCACACGAAATGAGAACCACATTGAGCATTTGGTCGCTATCTTCTGCCTGATGAGACACATTTAGAAAAGTGGATGAATTATATTTGTTTCTTCCGCTCTTCAAGGTCCCCGTCGCTGTTGTGCCCCATCGCTTTCCAGAAAAAGATTATTGATTGCCTTATGGCATTGGTTCTCAAAGTGCGGCCCGGGGGCCAATGGCGGCCCGCAGAAACATTTCTGGCGGCCCCGCAATGAATTACAGTTGATAGTTTTAATCCAGGAGCTACTAAGCTTGTTAAATGTTTATTGGACATTACTGGATACAGACCAATAAGTGTAAACAAAAATACTGGGTATTTACCTGGTTTCTATATGGTGAATTTTAGTGTATTATTGTGTTATAAGCTGGTAATAAGCAGGTAGCTACAGCCCCCAATTACTAGCTATTTACCCAGTAAATATATGGTAACAGAAATGTGTTACTTGGTATTAACCTGTAATTAGAAGGTAAGAACAATGGCCAAAATACTGGGTAATTACCCAGTAAATTATAAAGTGTTATTATATTAATGCTTAAATTACATTATATTAACGCTTATATTACTTAAAGGTGGAGTAAGTAGTTTATAGTGCCATCTAGAGGAGAGGCTGAAATTTACAACAAAGAACTACTCCTCTGCTCACCCCCTCCCTTCCCTGAGCGCTACGGTAGCTGGTCAAATGTCATCCGCGGCCCGCGACCATGTTATTTTACATGACTTTTTGAAACACTACGAAAATGAAACAAAAACTTTTACAGCGACTAGACAATGCAGGAGCACATAATATGTATAAAAAAATGGATTTTGGGTTATATAAACCCATAAATACTACACATTGTCCCTTTAACGCTAAACTGTAGAACTTTTTTTTCTTTTTTTTTCCTTTGGCGGCCCTCAGTCCAATGTTGGGTTCCTAAATTGGCCCTCAGGTATCAAAACTTTGAGAACCCCTGCTTTATGGCAATTGGCAATAACACTAACTTGTCCATCAAGCATCATCATAATATTGTGATAGTGGTCTAATCTTCACAAAGGACCCTGGCCTGTTGTTTAGTGAGCAGTTTGAGCGTGCCAAATAAAATTGCCCGTTATTTATTAAAAAGTCAAAAATCAACAGCCGTCACAGGGACAGGACATGCTGTTCACCTGTTTCTATGTGTGTGGGAGTACGTTTTAACATCGAGTACCTGATGAGCAGAAACCACGACTGTTACTGTAATCAACAATAACGTCATACTCAGGGAAGATCCAGATACTGCTGTGGCTCTGAAATTTATGACTTAATATTATTATCAGCAATATGATGGGAATCTGATCTACTCTACCTGTACAAACACGAGTGTGTGTGTGTGTGTGTGTGTGTGTGTGTGTGTGTGTTCTAGTGCAGGGGTTCTCAAAGTTTTGATACCTGAGGGCCAATTTAGGAACCCAACATTGGACTGAGGGCCGCCAAAGGAAAAAAAACAGAAATAAATCCCATTTGTTATAATTTTAATGACCAGATTGCAGTTCTACAGTTAAGCGTTAAGTAATATAAACGTTATTATAATGTAATTTAAGCATTAATATAATAACGCTTTATAATTTACTGGGTAATTACCCAGTATTTTGGCCATTTTTCTTACCTTCTAATTACAGGTTAATACCAAGTAACACATTTCTGTTACCATATATTTACTGGGTAAATAGCTAGTAATTGGGGGCTGTAGCTACCTGCTTATTACCAGCTTATAAGACAATAATACACTAAAATACACCATATAGAAACCAGGTAAATACCCAGTATTTTTGTTTACACTTATTGGTCTGTATCCAGTAATGTCCAATAAACATTTAAAGGTGAAGTAAGTAGTTTATAGTGCCATCTAGAGGAGAGGCTGAAATTTACAACAAAGAACTGCTCCTCTGCTCAGCCCCTCCCTTCCCTGAGCGCTACCGTATCCTCAGAGGGTCAAATGTCGTCCTTGTCGTCTTTCTCCGTGTCAGCAGATGAGGTTCGTGAGGCGAGGGAGAGGGCAGAGCTACCGCGGCCGTAGCAGACGAAGCGGAGAGAGTGGAGGCGGGACTTCCTGCTACAAGTAAAGAGACGCTTGATTTGTTCTCTCGCGTTTGTCCTTACAGGCTCCGGTAGAAACATGGCGTCTCTCTGCTAACAGTGGCTATGCAACCGCGGCCCGCGACCATGTTATTTTACATGACTTTTTGAAACACTACGAAAATGAAACAAAAACTATTATACAGCGACTAGACAATGCAGGAGCACATAATATGTATAAAAAAGTGGATTTGGGGTTATATAAACCCATAAATACTACACAGTGTCCCTTTAACAAGCTTAGTAGCTCCTGGATTAAAACTATCAACTGTAATTCATTGCGGGGCCGCCGGTAATGTTTCTGCGGGCCGCCATTGGCCCCCGGGCCGCACTTTGAGAACCAATGTTCTAGTGGAACTGAATGAGGGCTTGGACCTCTGAGAAATGGTTATGAATATTTGTACGAATCTTTCCATACATCACATTTTCCACTTTTTTCAAGACAGAATGCCGAGCAGAGCCCATTCACCTGGCAGGAAAAGCAGACTTACCGCACTTACCACACCACACACCCCGACAGGCACCAAGATGGAGAAAGAGGCATTCTTTCAATAAACATGCCGTTATATAGAAACACGATGAAACAGAAAGTCACGACTGTTTCTGTGTGATTTTCAGAAATTTGCAGAGGAGTGAAGTGGAATATACGAGGTATGAACTTTTGTCTGCAACATTTTCTGCACTGACCTGGTATATGGAACACTGTAACTCAATAAGGCACTTCATTCATGGCATGAGCAGATTGGAAAAAGTGGGTGAAAAAAAAAAAAAATCTAAATTATTGTCTTTTTCCATTCTCGAAATCACAACCAGTCCAAGTGAGGAAACTTGCACACTTGACTGAGCTGTGAAAGACCTTCTGCTCTTGGCCGCGGCTGCAAGTGTTTTCCAATCGCTTTGCTGCACCTCCTGGAACCAAGAAATGTTTTTTTCTTTTTTTAAAGACTCACGATCTTTTTAAGAGTTTTAACATGTCGGTTTCGTATCGGGAGGATTTCTGTGAGGCCTTTTGCTGAGTGATTTTCCACCTGAGTAAAGGTGATTCCTCCTCGGGGGAAGATAGCGGTGAATAGCTTGTGTGAAAAGGAGCACATTCTATCAGAATCTTAACCCTCGTGGAAACTGATGCACACTCGACGACTAATGTGTGTGGTTGTGTTTTCGGTAACGGTTTTCTAGCTTGGTGCGTGTTGGACGGATGCAGCCGGTGGTGTGCTGAAAAGCTATAAAAACGAAGAAAAGGGAATGACAAACCTCTGATGACAAAAGCAGAGTAAGGACGATGTGCCCAGCCTGTTCTCCTCCGACCTCTGCATCCTTCAACTAACCCCGAGGGAGGAAAATAAAGCCCGGAAAAATGGATCTAGCGACAAAAACAGAATAAACGAAAGCAGAGTACGAACAGAAAGATGACACTTTGATTAACGGCAAAGTGAAAGAGACTTTGATTTAAGGATTTCCAAAAAGACTTTGAATCTTGTGGGGAGAGTAAATCATTTTTTTTAAAGTGTTCACATGGACTGAAGAGTGTTCTGAAGAGTGTTGAAGCATTTAGTTGCTAAATTGTCAAATTATAAAAAAAATTGGATTGGGTTTAAAGACATAATAGCATCCACTCACAGGAAGCTGCAAAACAAGGCTGCAATTTGGTCAACAAGTATATGCAGTTCATTAAAGGGACACTGTGTAGTATTTATGGGTTTATATAACCCAAAATCCACTTTTTTATACATATTATGTGCTCCTGCATTGTCTAGTCGCTGTATAATAGTCTGTCTTTCATTTTCGTAGTGTTTCAAAAAGTCATGTTAAATAACATGGTCGCGGGCCGCGGTTGCATAGCCACTGTTAGCAGAGAGACGCCATGTTTCTACCGGAGCCTGTAAGGACAAACGCGAGAGAACAAATCAAGCGTCTCTTTACTTGTAGCGGAAGTCCCGCCTCCACTCTCTCCGCGAGGACGACATTTGACCGGCTGAGGATACCGTAGCGCTCAGGGAAGGGAGGGGGTGAGCAGAGGAGCAGTTCTTTGTTGTAAATTTCAGCCTCTCCTCTAGATGGTACTATAAACTACTTACTTCACCTTTAAGATAAAAGCATTCAGGAGCAATGTTTAGCTCAGATGGTATAGAGCACCTGACGTGCCCCATATGCCGAGGCTATAGTCCTCACTGCAGGTTCTGGTTCGAATCCCGCATCAAGCAGTCTTTCCTGCATGTCATTCCCCACTTCTCTGCCTCCTGTCTCTCTCCACTATGCTATCCATTAAAGGCAAAAAAGCCCAAAAAAATATATTTGAAAGAAAAAAAAGATAACACGAATCAGGGAAGTAATAACTTACCGTAAAATATCACTGCTTTATCTTCACACTGCGATCAAAACCTCGGAAAGGAGATACCTGGCAACTGTTAAAGGTGAAGTAAGTAGTTTATAGTGCCATCTAGAGGAGAGGCGGAAATTTACAACAAAGAACTGCTCCTCTGCTCACCCCCTCCCTTCCCTGAGCGCTACGGTATCCTCAGCCGGTCAAATGTCGTCCTCGTCGTCTTTCTCCGTGTCAGCAGATGAGGTTCGTGAGGCGAGGGAGAGGGCGGAGCTACCGCGGCCGTAGCAGACGAAGCGGAGAGAGTGGAGGCGGGACTTCCTGCTACAAGTAAAGAGACGCTTGATTTGTTCTCTCGCGTTTGTCCTTACAGGCTCCTGTAGAAACATGGCGTCTCTCTGCTAACAGTGGCTATGCAACCGCGGCCCGCGACCATGTTATTTTACATGACTTTTTGAAACACTACGAAAATGAAACAAAAACTATTATACAGCGACTAGACAATGCAGGAGCACATAATATGTATAAAAAAGTGGATTTTGGGTTATATAAACCCATAAATACTACATATTGTCCCTTTAAAGGAATTTAAATTCATTAAATCTAGTCAGTTTTGCGATCACTAAGACCGACAAACGCCGGCCCACTCACCTCGCCAGGATTCCCGCCCGTTACCCGTGGCCGGATATAAAAAAAAATCCATTGGCAGCAAACGTGCGAGCCACTACTTCCTGGTTTTATTAAGCCTAATCACAAGATTCAGTGCAGCTGTATGCTGCCGGCGCGTGCGTCTCCGGTATAGCTGCCATAGCAACATGTAAACAACGCAAACGCGGAAGTGCAATCCCAGACATGGCTCCCTGGTTAAAATGTCACAGATTTTTTTTTTTTTTTTTTTTTTTTATATTTTTTGGGCCTTTTTGCCTTTAATGATAGTATAGTATAGAGAGACAGGAAATGGGAGGCAGAGAGATGGGGAATGACACGCAGGAAAGACCGCTTGGTGCGGGATTCGAACCAGGGTCGCCTGCAGCGAGGACTACAGCCTCAGCATATGGGGCAGGTGCTCTACCAACTGAGCCACCACTGCCCCGTCACAGATTTTTTTATTGGGGACACAGCGTTTCAGTTATTACTTCTCTGCCAGTGCCCAGGGATTCAAGGTTTTTTCTTTTACAAACTGAAACGGTCAGAATGTTCAGACAGAGTGATGGATCAACGAAGAGAGCCAAAAGGCACGAGGCAGGAGAGACTGAAATACAGTTTCCATAAATCACTCAAGCTACACAAGAGTCAAAGAACATTCCTTATAAATATGTTTTTAATTATAGTTTGATTCTGAAACTGAAACACTGCAATAAAGACTCGTTCATTTAAGAGGGAATCAAAGTGGACTTTTGAGAGTTAAAATGTTAATGTTATAGCAGGGATGTGCCTCAAAAGAAAGTCATTCAAGACTGGGAGAGACAGAAATAGAAAGGCTTTCAGGGTTTCACACTGTCACACATTAACTCAGAGTTGAAGGTTTATTATGTTTATGTGTAGATTCTACTATTGATACAAGCCAGACTGCATTTTATTAGAAAAGGATGGAAGAGAAAAGAGGAGGGAAAGGACATGAGAAAACAAGTGAGGGAAAATTACATTAGAGGTTAGATCAGGGGTCTGCAACATTTAGAATGAAAAAGAGTAATTTTTGTCCCCTCTCCACCCAAATTAAATTATTCTGGAGCTGCAAAAAACCTGGTTTGATCCTTATAATGAAGATAAAATCACATGTAAAGTTGTTGTTTTTACACATGTACTATATTTTTAAGAACTACAGTTTGTCCCACGTTGATACCAAACCTCTAAAGTGTAGAAAAATGACTTTGAGATGAAATTTTATGTACAATTTTATGTAGTTTATGTATGAGAAAATATGCCTGGCCTAAGTATATGGACCTAAGCATGGACAGGACTCCAAATGTGAATTTCTTCATGTACGCATTACTTTAATGGCTTTCAGGGGAGGTTTTCCAATTGGATGTGATGGACAAAATATCCAAAACACTATTATTTACGCCTTTAACTTGACAAAAAAGTGTGAAAAACATGAAAAGTCTTTTTCTTCAAAGCGAGAAGGAGCCACTACAGAGGGGCTGAAGAGCCACATGAGGCTCTAGAGCAGGGGTCACCAACCTTTTTGAGATGAGAGCTACCTTAAGGGTAAAAAATAATATGGAGGGCTACCATATAATATTTTTTTGTTTGTTTACCATTTAAATGATTAATATTATGCATTCAACTGCATACACATTCCTTCCAGTGCTTACTCCTAACGATTACCAGTTTTTATAAACAATATCAAAGATATTTTACTGACAGATCATACGGATACATGCAAGTGAGGTGAAGTGAAGTGAGCCCGCGGGCACCGTATTGGCTGCCCGCGGGCTACCAGGTGCCCGCGGGCACCACGTTGGTGACCCCTGCTCTAGAGCCTCAGGTTGCAGACCCCTGGGTTAGATAAATAGCCAGTAATCAGTTCTTTAAAGGGGAAGTAAGTAGTTTATAGTGACATCTAGGGGAGAGGCTGAAATTTACAACAAAGACCTGCTGCTCTGCTCACCCCCTCCCTTCCCTGAGCGCTACGGTGTCCTCAGCCGGTCAAATGTCGTCCTCGTCGTCTTTCTCCGTGTCAGCAGATGAGGTTCGTGAGGCGAGGGAGAGGGCGGAGCTACCGCGGCTGTAGCAGACGAAGCGGAGAGAGTGGAGGCGGGACTTCAGCTACAAGTAAAGAGACGCTTGATTTGTTCTCTCGCGTTTGTCCTTACAGGCTCCGGTAGAAACATGGCGTCTCTCTGCTAACAGTGGCTATGCAACCGCGGCCCGCGACCATGTTATTTTACATGACTTTTTGAAACACTACGAAAATGAAACAAAAACTATTATTCAGCGACTAGACAATGCAGGAGCACATAATATGTATAAAAAAGTGGATTTTGGGTTATATAAACCCATAAATACTACATATTGTACCTTTAAGTACTGACTAAATATAAAATTAAATGTGGCTTGAAATGTTAGCTGATTTCTACATAGAGCATCTGGATGCATCATCATGAATGTCATATATGGGGAATACTTTAATGTATTCACGTCTCAACTAAGTAGCAAAAGGTAGTGGATGGTATGAGGTTGTCTTCATCTGCCATGTTTTGCCTTATTCTACACAAATCCCGTCAACGAAACAGTGAAAGTAAAAGCAGTTAATTCCCCGATGCTCTTTTATCATTTCCCCACGTGTGCAGTCAACCATTCATCTGTTTTTGATATGTTCTCGTGTGATGAAAGCTGGGTTTCCACCGCAGCGATCTGCCGAGGGACTTCCTCTGGAGACACTCCACCTTTTGCACACGTCACTTCCTGTCTCGTTTGATGACACGTGGGACATCGACAACTGCACCGGAGGCCGGAGGAGTTGCTGTGTGCTCCCACCAACACACACACACACATGCACATTCGAGCAGACGTGTGTGAGTCTTTGCACAAACACACACTCTTCTTCTCGTCTCCAGGCTCAAATCGGGTGGAGAGTCCTGGCTGACGGGGACTAAATCTGGCTCGGCGGAACGTACAAATGAACAGATGCAGATGAAGTGAGCTCACTTGCTCTAAACAATGATGCATTGTGAATTTGACTCCAAAGAATCCTGTTGGTGCCACACTGTCATTATGTGACAGTGTTGCAAATTGTGTGTTTTTGTCATCTGCTCTGTGGCACTAAGCGATGTTAAATGTATTTTCTGCACATGGCAGAAAACATATTTATAGATAGGATGATGGGAGTCATTGTTTCCATGGAATGTAATGCCTAATTCTCGGATAAACATGGCTTATGTGACTATACTCCAATTATCTTTCAAATGATCTGTACTGAAGCAGCCAGGACCAAAATGTTCTTAAAGCGGAACTAGACCGGAAGTTCCTATTTACGCTGTTTTTTTGGTGTGTATCTGCGTCATTACCTTGTTTATGAAGCCCTGACGGTTCTAAACAAACAGTTCAACCACTGCTGAGAACGTTGTGTTTCATAGTAATCTCGGGGCTCAACGAGATCACTGAAAATCCCGTAATAGTTACGTAAACAGCGGTTCTCCTGAACAACCGATCGTCCTGCTCCGGGCACTAGTCCGGGCACATCCGGTTGCGTACATTGAACCGCAGAAGAAGAATAACGTCCGTTGTGGAGGTGTTTCACGAGCAACAGTGTCTTCTGACTCTGGGTCTGACTCCGGGTCAAAGGTCGTCAAAGGGACTGCGGCGGGGAGTCGTGAAGAAGCTATTTTTAAACACTGTTAAAACAATGTTTTGATAATGAGGAGCAGTGCATCCACCGTTCCAGAGGGGGGCGCTGCGCTTCTGAGAACGGATGTGCTGGATAGTACTGGCCAATCACAAGACTCTGTCTTCTGGGGGTGAAAGTTCACTCTGAAATCTCGCAGCAGAAAAACACTGTCAGAAAAGAGGATTTCCATCGGCTCGTTTACAGCAACTAGGAGGTTTTTGACCATAAAAACAAGTTAATATATGTAAGTAGACCTCCATAACTAACATTTATGTGCAACAGGACCACTCTATGTCACCTTTAACTGTTGAGACAACCCATTTCAGAAAAGATGAGCTGAGAATAAGACACACCTGTACAGTAACCTGGGACTAATTGTCTGCAGTACATGCACAGTGTCAACGACAGGAAGTATGAACACACTGAAAAGATTGGGGGTAGTTTTAAAGTTTATCCACAAAAATGGGGTAGCATGTTAAGCAAATATTGTTGTTGACAACTTTGACTAAACCTCATTGTTGTAATGAGGAGACTAGTGGGAACTGGTGGTAACGTAACCCATAAGAATCCGAACTCCCGTTTTTGAAGCTACCAAAATCATGATTCGGGCCAGGGCCATGTTGATGTATTGCAACCAGTAGTTCAGAGGCTTTCCACTCACACTGGTGTCCACTCATATGTGCCACACTTGTTTGTGCCATTTAGTTTTTTCAATGGATCAGCATCTTTCAACCAGAATATTATGGGTTTGATCCCTGGCTCTGATATGTCTACATGCCGATGTCCCTGACACTTAGTCTTGATGGCTCTTTCGGCTTCATATGTCATTCTAAATGGGGCCATAATTTACAAAACTGGCATCATATAACATTTAAGAAGACTTAAAACTAGCGATTGAAAGCATTACATCCTTAAGAAAATGTTAACTGAGGTTAGAAATCAAGCCAGAATTAGGCTCATTTACACACAGGCTTCCATTCTAAGCTAGTTCTTTTTGCAACCAACTGCCCCCTAGTGGCTATTCGTCAGCTCTCGTTTCCTGGTTGGCTTCAGGCGGCAACTGGATGACTACATCAATGTTTTACAGTCTCTGTGTTGAAATAATGTAGAACAGTATTTCCCAAACTTTTTATATGGTACATCCTTTTTAAAGATTACAAACTATTGTGACCAAATTCACAATAGTGATACACAAATAGTGACACGTGTGCACACTATAATGTTTCTGACTATTGTTTATGCCATTTCTGTGATGCTAATTTTACTTTGAATAGGTAAACCAGTCATTTTAAAGAGATTGCTTTATGCAACTTTATGCATTTGTTGTTTAATACATAAACACAATGGTTGACAAAGGAAAGAAAGAAAATCTGCATATTAACATGGCCACCCAAAACAAAACTGTTCTGTAACCCTTCGCTGTGGGGTTCAGACTCATCAGTCTCTGGCAATGACTGGTGCAGTACATGAGAATTGTCAGTGTTGGCACTGTGGACGTAAACATTGGCAATGTTGCAGACTTGTAAGCATATAATTGTGAGGAAAACTAAGAAAGGGAAGGAGCAAAAAATGAACGTATAAATGCATCAAAAGACCTCTGCAGATGGAAAGCATGATTGGTGGAAGACAAACGAGAATGAGCAAGAAAACAAGAACAGTACAGAAAAAAAAAAAGTTCAGGCAAAGCTTTGACTCCTTTTCCAGCGAAAGAGCGAGTGTGAAATGGAGAGTGAAAAGAAAAGGACAGATGAGGGAGGGAAAGTAGAGTGGGTGTGTCTGATTCCCTTTTGTCTCCTCCTTCCATTACATCGGTATAGATGCTGCAGCAGGAGCAGCTCGCTGCATCCAGACCTTCAGTCCAGTGAGCTGCACTAGTCCTGAGAGCCGTCTCAGAGAAGTAGTCCGGCCACTCCACTAACATCCAGAGTCCTGCAGCTGCAGCGCACACTTCACTCTCAACTAAAGCCTGCCAGGGTTATACACTCATCTGTTCTGTAAGAAGACAACGATGATGACGAGGATGCAGCAGAACTCGAGGAGCTTTCTGGTCCTTCTACTCATGGTCTTCATCACTGGGATTGCTCTGTCCGGTCCCTCAACTCCACGCAGAAGCAGAGGTAGGTCATAACCTGCTTTCCTTTTGTTTGCCTTGCACCGGAATATCCACATTTGGACACATTACTGGTCACATGTGAGGTGATGCATCTGTTGCATGGACCGATGCTCGGTCGTCGCGCAACATCAGTGTTGTTCTGTGTTCGGTGCTCTGAAGCTCTTCCTTTTTTCTCCCATTATACTTTCTATGCCTTCTGCAAAAGGAACACAATGTGTTTGGTGCTAAAGAATATTCAGTGATGGGTGTGTGTGTGAATGTTTTAAGTACCTTGCTTGCAAAAATGAAAAAAATATTTTTGAGCAGTTACTGATTTGACGAAAAATGTATGTTATTATGCAGACTACAGATTTTGAGCAGAGGAGTTTCTTTCTTTCATATATGGCAACAGGTAGCAACCCTGTTACGGTGATGTTTTTCACTGTACAACTCAATAGACCTTTCAGACCCTCACAGCTCTGGAAAGTTTCTGCTCTCCAGAACCAAATAGTACCAAACTTACGTTATTGGTGCTGTCGACGCAAGTTGTAGACGAAAGCTAGAAGGATGGACAACATACTGGTAGGAAAATGGTAAAGAAATCTACGAACGCTCAGTGGAATCCGGAGGAGACGACACATTTCGTGAAGATTTTTGGTGTCCCCACCGAAATTGCAGCTCAGAAGCTCGTTGCGATCTGCCATTTTCTGCCACTGACTTGTTTACTTCTGGTCACGTTAAGCGACGCCCACAATGATGAGGTAGGGTGGTGGGACTTCAGTTGTGCTTAAAGCTCACATAGAGTGGTCCTGTTGCACATAAATGTTAGTTATGGAGGTCTACTTACATATATTAACTTGTTTTTATGCTCAAAAACCTCCTAGTTGCTGTAAACGAGCCGATAGAAATCCTCTTTCCTGACGGTGTTTTTCTGCTGCGAGATTTCAGAGTGAACTTTCACCCCCAGAAGACAGAGTCTTGTGATTGGCCAGTACTATCCAGCACATCCGTTCTCAGAAGCGCAGCGCCCCCCTCTGGAACGGTGGATGCACTGCTCCTCATTAATCAAAACATTGTTTTAACAGTGTTTAAAAATAGCTTCTTCACGACTCCCCGCCGCAGTCCCTTTATGACTTTAAACCGGAGTCAGACCCAGAGTCAGAAGACACTGTTGCTCGTGAAACACCTCCACAACGGACGTTATTCTTCTTCTGCGGTTCAATGTACGCAACCGGATGTGCCCGGACTAGTGCCCGGAGCAGGACGATCTGCTGTTCAGGAGAACCGCTGCTTACGTAACTATTACGGGATTTTCAGTGATCTCGTTGAGCCCCGAGATTACAATAAAACACAACGTTCTCAGCAGTGGCTGAACTGTTTGTTTAGAACCGTCAGGGCTTCATAAACAAGGTAATGACGCAGATTCACACCAAAAAAAACAGCGTTAATAGGAACTTCCGGTCTAGTTCCACTTTAAGATCTGTCATTTTAAGTCTTTGAATGCCTGAATTTGAATTCTAGTTTTTTAAATATTGTTCTTATGCTCAGATTCATACTTTCTTGATGAGAAACTAGTGCTTTACAATCCCCATGGTTTTGTTCCTTCGTTCTCTGAAATGAGCAGAGCAGGTGAACCCGGTCAGTTACCGCTCACATGTTTTAATACGCAGAGTGTTTCTCGGGTCACGACCTCTAAACAACTTAAAGGCCTGGTGTTCCTGGAACTGAGCCCGTTAAGCGGACAGCTTGATGAGTTTAGACTTTAAACTCACAGCTTCAGGCAAACGTGTTTTTTATTGTTTCTAACATATTTCAGCTCTTATTATTGGATGTTCATCAAGGCCTCCGAAGAGTCTTAAAAATATCCGCAGGCGGTTTAGTGGACCTGTGATTTTTGGCTACCGCAAAGGACATATGTCCTTTATATCAACACCAACGGAGGCTATCACATTATCTCCACATCATATAAAAAATTTAATAGACCATATCATTTTTTAAATTGAAAAAATGTCATCCCCCAAAGCACCTTACCTCCTGATGCTGTATTTTATTTTAATTTTCTTTTAAACAGGTCATAAAAAAGCCATAAAACAGGTTAATTTCACAGTCGCCTTTTAAAGCCTTTTGCACACCTATGTATACGGTGATGCAAGTACAGAAAAAATAGAATGCCCAGGTTCATCGTGGCCTACAAAGATGCAATGAGGTTGCCAGATGACATAGGGTCAGCTCTCCAAAGACGTCTGATGTACAACTTTATGTGTCGCTTAGATAATAGTTTAATTCTATGAACCTCCTGTGAGTCCTAAATATTTAATTGAATATGTTTTTGAAGATAGATTTGATTCAGTGTTTGTTTGATTAGGCTTTTAACAACATTCTGGGATTACGGGAAACATTCCACAAATGTTTGCACGTGCACAGCACAGCTATTCTAACCTCTTAATTTAATTTTTAACATTTAAAGATGCGATATCCCCACAAAACAGAACAAAAACGCGTGCACACGCAATCACACAGTATTATAGCATATTGTACTTAATGAGTTGACAGGTCTGTACAATGTTAGATAATACCCATAATTGCAGGAATTTGAATGTGTTAGCTGTATATATGTCAGCATTCAAAGGCATTTACATATTTGTACATGCACATCTGAATCTGAAGTGAACTAAATTAATACGAGAATGTATCTGCCACATGCAATTCAGGAAAATACACAAGAGCTCGACAGAACACGCTCCCATGTCAGGTACACCTTAAGGAGAAGGAAATATGTAAGGCATTGGTTCTCAAAGTGCGGCCCGGGGGCCAATGGCGGCCCGCAGAAACATTTCTGGCGGCCCCGCAGTGAATTACAGTTGATAGTTTTAATCCAGGAGCTACTAAGCTTGTTAAATGTTTATTGGACATTACTGGATACAGACCAATAAGTGTAAACAAAAATACTGGCTATTTACCTGGTTTCTATATGGTGAATTTTAGTGTATTATTGGGTTATAAGCTGGTAATAAGCAGGTAGCTACAGCCCCCAATTACTAGCTATTTACCCAGTAAATATCAGGTAACAGAAATGTGTTACTTGGTATTAACCTGTAATTAGAAGGTAAGAACAATGGCCAAAATACTGGGTAATTACCCAGTAAATTATAAAGTGTTATTAAATTAATGCTTAAATTACATTATATTAACTCTTATATTACTTAACGCTAAACTGTAGAACTGCAATATGGTCATTAAAATTATTAAAATGGGATTTTTTTCAGTTTTTTCTTCTTTTTTTTCCTTTGGTGGCCCTCAGTCCAATGTTGGGTTCCTAAATTGGCCCTCAGGTATCAAAACTTTGAGAACCCCTGCCTTAAAGGGACAATGTGTAGTATTTATGGGTTTATATAACCCAAAATCCACTTTTTTATACATATTATGTGCTCCTGCATTGTCTAGTCGCTGTATAATAGTTTTTGTTTCATTTTCGTAGTGTTTCAAAAAGTCATGTAAAATAACATGGTCGCGGGCCGCGGTTGCATAGCCACTGTTAGCAGCGAGACGCCATGTTTCTACCGGAGCCTGTAAGGACAAACGCGAGAGAACAAAACAAGCGTCTCTTTACTTGTAGCTGAAGTCCCGCCTCCACTCTCTAAAGAGGACATTTGACCGGCTGAGGATAACGTAGCGCTCAGGGAAGGGAGGGGGTGAGCAAAGTAGCAGTTCTTTGTTGTAAATTTCAGCCTCTCCTCTAGATGGCACTATAAACTACTTACTTCACCTTTAAGAAGAAGGAAATATGTAATGAAAAAAACATAGGAGATAGAGACAGAATAAATATATTCAAAGCACTTTAGGTAGCTGAACGAGGTCGATGGGAAGATGGCTGCTGACACATAGGACAGTGAGTGAAGTGAGAAAAGAATGGATGGAGCAGGGCCATAGTGGAAGAGAAGGCAGCTGTTGCTCTGACCTGTCAGGGAGGATATATGGTGTGAGACCTGCATGGAAGTAACTGAGGCATGGGGGTAAAACGAGGCAGTCGAGTCCCAGGCATGACTCTTTTTTTTTGATGGTCTGGGAGTTTTGTTGTCAGTCGATTGTTCCACAGAAGGAATCAAAGAGGCTCCTGGTGGTTTCACAGTTGATGTTTAGAGGGATGAGTTACTGCCGTCCCCAGATTCCTGCTGGAGCTAATAATACTGTTGTCTGGTCACTAGGTACATTTATAAACAATTGTTGCTGAGTCTTACATAACATGCTTGAAAGCCAGAGCTGCATAACTCTGCATCACTCCAGGAAAATGTGTGAGGTAGGAAGAGTAACACATCTACACAGTGAGCGTGTGATACATGGAGGCTGCAGAACTCTGGATTTGAAGAGTTTGGTTATTTACTGTCTGCAGGGCTCAGCTGTGATGTTCAAGATAAACGGACACAATTTCATGCACCAAAAACAACTGGATTTAATCTCAACAAAAACTAAACAAATAAATGCTCCTCCGCTGTGTTTTGTGAAGACAAACGAGCCTTGTTGTCTTGTGCCAAGTTTTTTTTTTTTTTTTTTTTTGCTCCAGATATTTATAGTTCATTAGGCAACGGCAAAGGCTCGAGATGATCTCGGTGCATTTATTCTGTAGCCTCCCTCCTCTGAAGACAGGAGATGAGAGAAAGCTGCTGATTGTGGAAGTCTGGTTTGATAAGATACAAGTATTTTTTTTTTTTTTTTTTTTTTTGTTGAACACCAAAAACTACAGAAAGCACTCAGAGTGAGAACATCTTTGCCAATTCTGCTCAGTTTCCCACAGTGTCAATACACACGAGAGGCGATCCGTTTCCACATCAAAACCAAAATCGAATCATTTCTTCCTTTGGCGCAAAAAAAACCTACATCCCCAAGACAATTGCATCAAAATCCCTTATTTTACTTTTTTAGTTATTTTGCTCACAGACAAACAACCACATGTAGCCCAAAAACAGGACTTCCTTGATGGTGACAAAGATCATGTTCCACTGCAGTTTAAAGCGGACCTAGACCAGAAGTTCCTATTATCGCTGTTTTTTTTGGTGTGTATCTGCGTCATTACCTTGTTTATGAAGCCCTGGCGGTTCGAAACAAACAGTTCAGCCATTGCTGAGAACTTCGTGTTATATTGTAATCTCGGGGCTCAACGAGATCACTGAAAATCCCCTAATAGTTACGTAAGCAGCGGTTCTCCTGAACAACCGATCGTCCTGCTCCGGGCACTAGTCCGGGCACATCCGGTTGCGTACATTGAACCGCAGAAGAAGAATAATGTCCGTTGTGGAGGTGTTTCACGAGCAACAGTGTCTTCTGACTCTGGGTCTGACTCCGGTTCAAAGTCATAAAAGGGACTGAGGCTGGGAGTCGTGAAGAAGCTATTTTTAAACACTGTTAAAACAATGTTTTGATAATGAGGAGCAGTGCATCCGCCGTTCCAGAGGGGGGCGCTGCGCTTCTGAGAACAGATGTGCTGGATAGTACTGGCCAATCACAAGACTCTGTCTTCTGGGGGTGAAAGTTCACTCTGAAATCTCGCAGCAGAAAAACAGCGTCAGAAACGAGGATTTCTATCGGCTCGTTTACAGCAACTAGGAGGTTTTTGACCATAAAAACAAGTTAATATATGTAAGTAGAGCTCCATAACTAACATTTATGTGCAACAGGACCACTCTATGTCACCTTTAAAGGGACACTGTGTAGTATTTATGGGTTTATATGACCCAAAATCCACTTTTTGCATTGTCTAGTCGCTGTATAATAGTTTTTGTTTCATTTTCGTAGCGTTTCAAAAAGTCATGTAAAATAACACGGTCGCGGGCCGCGGTTGCATAGCCACTGTTAGCAGCGAGACGCCATGTTTCTACCGGAGCCTGTAAGGACAAACGCGAGAGAACAAATCAAGCGTCTCTTTACTTGTAGCAGGAAGTCCCGCCTCCACTCTCTCCGCTTCGTCTGCTACGGCCGCGGTAGCTCCGCCCTCTCCCTCGCCTCACGAACCTCATCTGCTGACACGGAGAAAGACGACGAGGACGACATTTGACCGGCTGAGGACACCGTAGCGCCTTTAGGGAAGGGAGGGGGTGAGCAGAGGAGCAGTTCTTTGTTGTAAATTTCAGCCTCTCCTCTAGATGGCACTATAAACTACTTACTCCACCTTTACGGTGAAGAGACCCAGTTAGGCCGACAACCCCATTAACCTACTCCTTTTCTCTGAGCATCGTCCATCACCACTGCGTCACCGAGCCAAACTCCAGTTTCCACTGTCAGGGTGTTTCTCCTTTTCAGGGCCAGCAGTATTACATTGTCTGACTATTTGTTCCAATACGGGATAAATACAGTGGTGAAATGTTTATCGGTGAATGACATTGCTTATTGCATAATCTGAAGTGTTTATGGTTTGGCTGATTTCCAGCATTATGATACCACATGCACAGTAACTGTTGACGAATTGGTTGAGTTGTCTCCATGAAGGGGATAGACAGTTTATCTTATGATGTTTTAATTAAAGGGATTAGCCTTTGCAAGAGTTTTTGTCTTGTACACAGTAATTTATCGTATTCCCTATTATAGTGGTCACGCTTTTGTGAAATGGAAAAATAGATTGCTCGTGTATGGATGCACTGTGAGACGACGAGCACCTAGGCACAGAAAGAGCCCCGCATCCGTTCTATAAACATCCAAGACCTCGTATTGGAACATCCACTAAAAACAAACTCTGTTTCACTTTGTAGCTGTTTTTGCATCAATTACTATTTTAAGTCTCTTTGTGTCCATTTTAAGTCTTTGTCGCATCTCATTGTGGCTACTTTGATAGTTTTACTCTATTTTACTCTTTAAATCCTTGGTCCCGGGGGTCAATGGCGGCCCGCAGAAACATTTCTGGCGGCCCCGCAATGAATTACAGTTGATAGTTTTAATCCAGGAGCTACTAAGCTTGTTAAATGTTTATTGGACATTACTGGATACAGACCAATAAGTGTAAACTGTACAACTGTATTTACTATGTCATCAAATTTTGGATGACATAGTGACACAGTATGACGTTTTTGTCAAATTTTGGCATTTACATTTTTCCCCAAAAAATTGTCACATTTTGGACGACATAGTATAGTATGACGTTTTTGTAAAATTTTGGAAATTGTCAAATTTGGAACGGCATATGTAATTTTTGTCAAAATTTGGACCAAATTTTTTTTTGAAAAAAATTGTCAAATTTGGGACGCCATAGTATTGTACAACGTTTTTGACAAATTTTGGAGCAACATTTTTTTTCCCCAAAAATTTTACAATTTTGAACAACATAGTATAGTATGACGTTTTTTTCAAAATTTGGAACAAAATAAAATAAAAAATAAAAATTGTCACATTTTGGACGACATAGTATAGTATGACGTTTTTGTAAAATTTTGGACCAAATTTTTTTTTGAAAAAAATTGTCAAATTTGGAACGGCATATGTCATTTTTGTCAAAATTTGGACCAAATTTGGGACGCCATAGTATTGTACAATGTTTTTGTCAAATTTTGGACCAACATTTTTTTCCCCAAAATTTTTTACAATTTTGAACAACATAGTATTGTATGACATTTTTGTCAAATTTTGGACCAAAAATGTTTTCCCCAAATATTGTAACATTTTGGAACAACATAGTATAGTATGTCGGTTTTGTCAAATTTTGGACGCCATAGTTAAATGGGATTTCTTTCAGTTTGTTTCCCTTTGGCGGCCCTCAGTCCAATGTTGGGTTCCTAAATTGGCCCTCAGGTATCAACACTTTGAGAACCCCTGCTTTAAATAGATGTTTCCTCTCTGTTTCTACACACATTGTTCCTCGTTGTCTCTGTTGTTGTTTTGTGTCTCCATGTTACATTGCCTCTCCAACTAAGAAATTAAACCGATGATCTTTTAACTCATGTATCCTCGGCTATTAATGACACAATTGTGAGTTTGACCGCATAAAGTTATGGCCCCTTGATGAGGTGTTTAATCCCGAGTGATGTCATGTGTTTGACAGGCTCAGCGTCACCAGCAGAGCTGCAGAAATACGTACTTTATTATTTTAAATAGCCTTTAACACAGTTTTTTCTGACAACATGAATTTCCAACTAAGCAGTTTTTTTTTCCTGGCTAGATAAATGTCAGCCATTATCCTTTATTCTGAAGTTGATTGATTGCAACCACTGTCACATTGGTCTGCCCCTTAAAGCATTATTCATTTTACTCTGGAAATACTGATACAAAGTCCCTTACTTGTGTTTGGGCCAAATGGCTGCACTGTTGTGAGGGAGGGGGGGCGAGCCAGTGTTTGCATGTACTCCAGTTCAAAACATGATGCCAGAAGTTATATCCAAATATTTCACTCTGATCCCTTCTTACTCCAAACCAATCTCACTTGTGTTTTATTGGATATAATGACGGGAGAAACCAAAACAAATGCAGTTTTGATAGGAAACACATCGCTGGAAAAGCACAAGGGTACTTTTCAAATCCAGGGATTCCCCCTCTCTCTCCCTGTCAGTGTCTTTGCTGGAATCGGGGGCAGCTGCTGGAATCATTTCCTATGCAATGTTCCACTATTTCATATAGCGGTGTGAAGCATTCATTTCAGCCAAAGACAATGTGCTGGGGGAGGAATATAGAACATAATCCAGGCAGAGAGTCCATCGTTTTTTAAGCCTTGTAGACTACAACAGGTGGAGGTTTGAACCCCGACAGACTCTTTTCGTAATTTCCACTGTGGAATGAAAATCATGAAAACAGGACAGATGGAAATACCGTTTAATATATTGGTTTGCTCTTAATTCTGAAAAAAAAAAAAAAAATCCCCCAGAAAAGCAAGGTTTTATTTAACCTGTAATTCATCATTCGAGCCTGCAGTGGTATTATATATTGTTTTCCTAGTGCACCAGCCAACTGTCAGTCACACCTGTGGCCCAGTTTTCTTAAGCATGACTGTTTCAAACTGGCTAATTGTTAGCATCCCTGGTTCTTGGCAACTTTCAAAGGCCACATGACAGAAGGGGAGAAAAAAAAATCTCCCTTGCATTGTGCTCGTAGAGACTTTTAGGGATTGTTTGCTCTGTTCACCAGTTATCGTGTGCGTCACTGCCATGCAGAGTGTCTCCATGCGATCATAAAAAATACTTCAGCTCAGCAGTAAAATCACAGGCGATGTTTGTTTGGCAGCAACTTAAAGGGACAATTGTGTAGTATTTATGGGTTTATATGACCCAAAATCCACTTTTTTATACATATTATGTGCTCCTGCATTGTCTAGTCGCTTGTTTCATTTTCGTAGTGTTTCAAAAAGTCATGTAAAATAACACGGTCGCGGGCCGCGGTTGCATAGCCACTGTTAGCAGCGAGACGCCATGTTTCTACCGGAGCCTGTAAGGACAAACGCGAGAGAACAAATCAAGCGTCGCTTTACTTGTAGCAGGAAGTCCCACCTCCACTCTCTCTGGTAGCTCCGCCCTCTCCCTCGCCTCACGAACCTCATCTGCTGACACGGAGAAAGACGACGAGGACGACATTTGACCTGCTGAGGATACCGTAGCGCTCAGGGAAGGGAGGGGGTGAGCAGAGGAGCAGTTCTTTGTTGTAAATTTCAGCCTCTCCTCTAGATGGCACTATAAACTACTTACTTCACCTTTAAGTTAATTGAATAGCAAATAAAGGTGAACAATAAAGGCTGACTAATACTACAGAACCTGAGTAATAACAACATTACAAAAACCACCAAACATTTTAACATAGTATAATAATGCAGCCTTAATACCCAGTATTTCTAATGGAACTTACAGACACTAAACATTGCGTATGCCGTGCAACTCTCTATGTTCTCTACATGCTTTATGAACATTTCTTCCTCTTTCCTTCCAACATTTTCTGCTATTTTTGGCCCCGAGTGTTCTCATTGTGCTTCAGTGACCTCAGTGAGCTTGAACCCTCCAATAACAACAGCAGCAGCATATTCATTTTTAACTCACAATAATTTTAGAAGCAAAGAAAAACCACATCATTCACTCGACTTCTGTGATTCATTTTTTTTTTATTTTATTGAGTTAAAAATCAATGAAAACTATTTACAATTAGAAACCTTTTCACTGACCCAAACAATTATTCCTGATCAAGACCTCAGTCAAAGTTTTCATGGTGTTTTCATGGACCATTATCAACAAGTTCATCCGTCATCACTTGTGGCTTTAGTTTAACCAACACTTTGATGCCTTTCTTCAGCTGATGTGTTAACAGGCTCTGCTGAAAAGCTGCTGAATTCTGTGGAAGTCACATCTGGCAAAAAAAAAGTGTAGTTTACTGTAATGTGATGTGTGTGTAAGCAAGAGAAAGAAAGAGAGAGAGAAAAAAATATCTTGTTCGTGTATGTGGGTATTATCGTCTTTTCTCTGCCTCAACATTGCCTCACTGACCTCAACTTTTAACAACACGTGTTCACAGATTCTGATTTACAGTAAAGGGATATCCATTTCAGAAGCCACTTCTGGCAGCACACAAACACACACACACACACTGATAAACCACAGCATTAAATCCACCTGTCTAATATGTGTACAAAAACAGCTCTGACCTGTCAAGAAACTGACCTCTAAATGTGGCTTGTGGTAAAAAGGCATGAACACTGTTGCATGACAGTAGTTATTCCAGTCAGTTGTGAGGTGCGGCCTCTGTGGATCAGAGCTGTTTTTACAGCAAATCCCACAGATGTGATGTGTGATTGGATTGACTTATGCGGAACTTCGCCATGTCAACACCTCTAACTATTTGTTATGTTCCTCAAACCATTTGTGAGGGATTTTTGTTCTTTCTAAAAGAGGCCAACACTGCTTGAAAGCTTGGTTTATGTCTTTATTATCTTCACTTAAAGGTCCCATATTATACCCTATTAACCCAAGTTAAACTAGGTCCTGGTGCCCTAATGAACATGTCTGTGTCATGCTTTAGTCAAAATATCATAAGGATGAAGCACAATAGCAGTTCAATAACTCTGCCAAAACAGCCTTTTTCAGAACGCTCGGTTTTGTGCCTGATCATTTACATGTGAATGAGACCCAGGTAAACACACATCCACTGCTTCCAGGGGAGTGTCCATCTAACTTACTATCCACAGCCATACTGTCGCCACTTATCACCTATTGTCATGCACCGTCGTCCCAACCCCCGCTCCATATACCCCATAGTAATGTCCGTTTACCCTGTTGTTACTGCGTTTCACCGTAATGCATAGAGTGACCACGATTTTGGCTTCTCGCGATCATAAAAACATTTAAAATCGGAAAAAAAACGATTAATGCGCCGCACGGCGAGTATGTAAATTCCCATGCTAGAAAAAGACCCTGAACGCACCAGTGTTACATCGGCTGAAAGTGACGTGTGTGGATCAACAACACGAGGAGAGAACGTGGAAACACGACAGAAAGGCAGCCTTTGGTTGAGAAGAAATGTAGGACAACATCTACGTCTTTCTGCAGTGCTTTCAAACGCGTGCTCCTCATATCACTGATCCACACACGCCACTCGCTAACCACAGGCACGTAACTGGTGCGTTCAAGGTGTCCCTCCAGCATAGGAATTTACACACACGATCAACAACAAAGGGCTTGTGAAGCTTGTGAACATTTTTTTCATAAATAAAATATATCCTCTGGACACAAAAATTCTCTGAGGCTGGAAGTTTGTGTAAAACACTGTGCTCCGCTGTGCAGCCACTCTTCCTCCCTCGCCCGCACTCTCGTATTTCACAGGGACAAGGGGGAGCTACGGTGGAGCTGTGAAGTACTCTGCCTGGCGGGGTGCCAACATTCACGGTGAAATGTCCGCACTGTCGTCAATTGGTCTGGAGGTGTAAACATTGTGTGTTTTATCGCCTATACTTACACAAAGTGGAACCACTAAAACATGACTGAGTCTTGTTTTTTCACATTTTGGGTACTGGTATGGCCCACTGAGTCCCAAATATAAGTACTCAAAGATTAAAAAGTTGATTTTGCACAATAGGGGACCTTTAACTTGTGGGCAAAGTCGTCTTTTCTTAGTGTTTCTTCCAATTGACCATATTTTTGAGAAACCATTTGCCATTCCACATGTTCTCTCCTGTCTCCCCCTATAGTGCGACGTCAGAACATGAAGGTTCGCATCAATGCCACAGGAGACACAATCGTGATGAAGTTTTTGCGTCCCAGCCCTGACACCAAGCTTGAGGGTTACATCTTGGGCTACGGCAGCAGCATGTTCTCCAAACAGTTCATTCAGCTGCCTGAGAACGGGCAGCCGTACGAGACTGAGTTTGGTAAGAAATGCTTTTGATTTGTTGATGTTTTTGCACAGATAACAGATGAGGAGCAATAGACTCATATTTTGAACTACTGACTAAAGCATTGGTTCTCAAAGTGCGGCCCGGGGGCCAATGGCGGCCCGCATAAACATTTCTGGCGGCTAGCAATGAATTACAGTTGATAGTTTTAATCCAGGAGCTACTAAGCTTGTTAAATGTTTATTGGACATTACTGGATACAGACCAATAAGTGTAAACAAAAATACTGGGTATTTACCTGGTTTCTATATGGTAAATTTTAGTGTATTATTGGGTTATAAGCTGGTAATAAGCAGGTAGCTACAGCCCCCAATTACTAGCTATTTACCCAGTAAATATATGGTAACAGAAATGTGTTACTTGGTATAAACCTGTAATTAGAAGGTAAGAACAATGGCCAAAATACTAATACACTATTACTATATACAGCGTTATTATATTAATGCTTAAATTACATTATATTAACGCTTATATTACTTAACGATAAACTGTAGAACTGCAATCTGGTCATTAAAATTATTACAAATGGGATTTTTTTCAGTTTTTTTCCAGTTTTTTTCCCTTTGGCGGCCCTCAGTCCAATGTTGGGTTCCTAAATTGGCCCTCAGGTATCAAAACTTTGAGAACCAATGGACTAAAGGCTTTGCAGATCAACGATATATACAATGTAACTAACAACTAACTTCTAGTGTGTTTTTTTTAAGATGCTGAGCCCAAGTACCTTATTGCTGTCCAGCCCATCCCAGTCAATGAGGTGAAAAAGCAATGCACAGGTAATGCATGTAAAAGTACTTGACAGGAAATGACAGTCAAGGTGACGTGGGTGAACGGACATTCAGACATGCTTCAAAGTAGACAATGTTTAGTAAAGTAAGATATGTTAATGTGTTCTCAGGCAAGGTGGAAATACAGAAGCCTCTACACTTAGTGATTGGGTCAGTAACCCCTACTTCAGTGCTCTTGTCCTGGGGGACATTGCTAAAAACCCCTTATGACAGCAATATCATGGATGACTGTCTGGAGGATGGGTGAGATATGCACACGCACACACACACACATATATTTTTTTATTATTTTTTTTTTATTTTTGGTCCAAAATTTGACAAAAACGTCATACTATACTATGTCGTCCAAAATTTTACAAAAACTTCATCCTATACAATGTCGTCCAAAATTTGAAACAAAAATGTGAAACTACAATGTCGACCAAAATTTGAAAAAATCTGTAGCAAAAAATGTATGGTTCAAAATTTGACAGAAAACGTCATACTATACTGTCGTCCAAAATTTGAAAAAAAAAATTGACAAAAAAATGTTGGTCCAAAATTTGACAAAAACTTTAAACTATACTGTTGTCCAAAATGTAAAAAAAATGTTTACCCAAAATTTTTGGTCCAAAATTTTACAAAAACTTCATCCTATACAATGTCGTCCAAAATTTGAAACAAAAAATTTGACAAAAACGTAAAACTATACAATGTCGACCAAAATTGGAAAAAATCTTTGGCAAAAAATTTATGGTCCAAAATTTGACAAAAACGTCATACTATACTGTCGTCCAAAATTTGAAAAAAAATTGACCAAAAAATGTTGGTCCAAAATTTGACAAAAACGTTAAACTATACTATGTCGTCCAAAATGTAAAAAAAAAATTGACCCAAAATTGTTGGTCCAAAATTTGACAAAAACTTCTTCCTATACAATGTCGTCCAAAATTTGAAAAAATCTTTGGCAAAAAATGTATGGTCCAAATTTTGACAAAAACGTCATACTATACTGTCGTCCAAAATTTGGAAAAAAAATTGACCCAAAAATTTTGGTCCAAAATTTGAAAAAGAAATTTGAGCCAAAATTTGACAAGAACATCATGCTATACCATGTTATCCAAAAGTTTAATTTTTTTTTTTTTTTAAATGTTGGTCCAAAATTTGAAAAAAAAAAAGCCATACTATACTATGTTGTCCAAATTATTATTATTTTTTTTTTACAAATTGTGTATAGCATGTTATAGCGACCTAAGGAAGTGATTTCAATGAAAACAAAGTGAGGACCGGCCCTCACTGAGGACCAGTGAGGGTCAAAAACCCTCACTGGTCCTCAGTATGCCGCAAGTACAAGAACACACACACACACACACACACACACACACGCACGCACGCACGCACGCACACACACACACGCACACACACCTAACACTAAAATCAGTACATACTCTTCAAAAAGCCTATTAAAGTTGTGTGGATCACCCAAAATGTCTTCACAAGGTCAACATGTCCTCATAAAGTGGTTTGTTTGACAATTGGTCCACACTGCTTATTTAAGACACACACATTCTTGTACAGCGAACTTAGTGACGACACCTCTCAGTATAACACTGTGAGGAGGATTGTAATGTAATAGTATTGCAAACAATGGCTGGCGTTGTTGTTGCATCCATGTTTTTTCATGTTTTTTTTTTTAATCGGAGTCAACTCAAAGGCGACATTCTGACTTCCAACTTGTGATATACATGGAACACACACACATCTTACCACAGTCTAGAACTAGAGGCTGGAAAGGTTACAGGAGGTTTACTGTACAAAATGGATGCTAATATATATTAATGCAAGTGTTTAACGTGTTCAATTGGTTTCTTTCCCGCCATACTATGTTTTTATTTTCTTTTGCCTCATCTTCCCTCTCCATAGCCCCATCATTCACACTTTCTTCATTACAAATTGCAGACAATGGAAGTGATGCTGCCCCCAGCATGTCATGTAGTTACTAATGGGCATTTACATGGTTTTATTTATTTATATTATGATATATTGATACATATTGATATATATTGATACAAATATTCCACAACGGTCCATTTAAAAAAAAAAAAAAATCAACGCTGTGTGTTATCTCGACTAATTGCAGTCTTGTGTATTTAAGGTTTATCTACATCAGTATGCTCTGCTTTCCTTTTTTCTTTTATTTACACACATATATCCGCTTGTCCTTTGTCTTAGACACTATACAGTGCGTTATCGTGAAAGGAACAGGAAATGGAACTACCAAACCTGCCCTACTAGTGATACGGTCATTGACCATCTGAAGCCCCAAACGCTCTATGAGTTTGCCGTGCAGCCCAACTCCAAGGACACTAATGGGATTTGGAGCAAACCGGTCTTATACAACAACAGCAAGTCGAGCATTGAGGGTACGTTTGTTGTTTTTATTTACATTTTCCCCTCATCCTCGAGAGGCACAGGGCATCAGGGTCAGTGTTTTTTTAAAACAGCTGTGGAATCTTGGACATTTCGCCCAAAACATTTACAACCCCTCACACATGTAGCAGACAACAGTCTCCGACTGCACAAAATATTTGTATTTTCTTAGTATAACTGCGTATGCGTTATCCGTCTGCGTCGCCACGGAGACGCCTCGAGCCTTTATACTTCTGCATCGTGGTGACGAACACGCGCTGCAATTTCCCGCCCGATCATTAGGGGTCGCTGCGCAAGGTTGTTGTGCTTCTGGCTACAGCGAGCAATGGCGTCCAAGAGAGAAAGAGAGAGAGAAAGACTGTTGTTGTTGAAACAGTGGCCGTTTCTCACTTTTCTGTGTCACGGAACGCAGTTTTAAGATCATTTGAGGCGAGAAATTGGCCATTTAGAGTCTAAACATGTGCTGTGTGTGTTAAGAAATGACGCATTTATAGTTTGGCAGCGGCGTTATCGGCGGGGATCAGCTCCGCCTCTGTGGACGCTCGGTGCTCACTGTGAGCCGGCACAGAGCAGCTTAGCTCGGCCTGTCCTGAGGACCAATCGCAGCTCTTGCCGTCTCCGTTGTCCCTTGACGGAGTGACGGACACTTAAAAAATATTTTGTGCAGTCGGAGACGACGCAGAGGCTCTTCGACAGGCTCTGCATCGACGCAGAGTCTCTGCGTAACCTACGTAGAGCACTTTACGCAGGAGTATAAATTGGGCTTAAGTGTCCGTCACTCCGTCAAGGGACAACGGAGACGGCAAGAGCTGCGATTGGTCCTCAGGACAGGCCGAGCTAAGCTGCTCTGTGCCGGCTCACAGTGGCACCGAGCGTCCAGAGCTGATCCCCGCCGATAACGCCGCTGCCAAACTATAAATACGTCATATCTTAACACACACGGCACATGTTTAGACTCTAAATGGCCAATTTAAAGTTCGTTAATGCTTTAAAAAAAAAATTAATGCGTTAATTCCACAAATTAATCATCCTGCGTTAACGCGTTCATTTTGACAGCCCTATATATATATATATATATATATATATATATATATATATATATATATATATCCATATATATATATATCCATATATTTATTTATTTGTTTGTTAATTGGATTGTTTAGAACATTGCTGTTTCCAGTTTCCCTTTTCTATGTATAATGGCAGCTTATGACCAAGTGTTCACTCAGTAAGTACCAGTTGCCGTGGAGACATCATCACACAATCTTTATTGAGATATTGGACTGAATCAAAAACCATCGTGTGGTTTCACTTTTATTAAACCCCTGCTAAAGACCTCTCACATTCGATTAGTAAGGATTGAAGAAAGCATGTTTGAAATGTGGTTTTATTTATGTTCCTTTCACTGTCATTAGTTCCACTTTACTGACTCCTTCGCTGATCTTCCTCTTATATTTGCAGAGAGGGCCATCAGGAAAATCTTTCTACCGCCTGTGGTATGTATTGGACACACTCTCTTACCAAGGCACAGCCAAAGTATTACAACCACTTTTATTATATTTTTTTAGTATTAAAAAATGTGAGCATGTGGTAATAATTGGTGAATATGGTCAATTAATTAAGAGAATTGTGACTGCACAGGTAAAAAATACAAATACAGGTGTGTATTTGGAACAAAAAATATATTTTAAGAGTTTGCGGTGTGCACTTCACTGAGTTTATGTTCTTCTTAGGGTTGTTTGCCTCATTAATTTTCCATCCGACTGCTCGATGGAAACATCATCAGTGCAGCCAGGAGTGGCCAAGCCAAGAGGAACAAACTGTAGCTAGCAAAATTCTGGAGAAGAGGGAGAGAGGACAAGAGAGAGAAAAAAAGAGAGATTAGGTGCCCGCATTGGGGAGGACTGATAATGGCTCTAAAACTTTGGTTCTCAAAGTGCGGCCCGAGGGCCAATGGCGGCCCGCAGAAACATTTCTGGCGGCCCCGCAATGAATTACAGTTGCTAGTTTTAATCCAGGAGCTACTAAGCTTGTTAAATGTTTATTGGACATTACTGGATACAGACCAATAAGTGTAAACTGTACAACTGTATTTACTATGTCATCAAATTTTGGATGACATAGTGACACAGTATAGTATGATGTTTTTGTCCAATTTTGGTGTTGAAATTTTTTCCCAAACAAAAAATGGTCACATTTTGGACGACATAGTATAGTATGTCATTTTTGTCAAATTTTGGACCAAGCTTTTTTTTGAAAAAAATTAGTAAAATTTGGGACCAAAAACTTTTTCCCCAAAAATGTTTCAAATTAGGGACGACATAGTATATAGTATGACGTTTATGTCAAATTTTGGACCAAAAACTTTTTCCCCAAAAATTGTAACATTTTGGACGACATAGTATAGTATGACGTTTTTGTCAAATTTTGGACCAAGCTTTTTTTTGAAAAAAATTAGTCAAATTTGGGACCGAAAACTTTTTCCCCCAAAATTTTTCAAATTAGGGACGACATAGTATGGTATGACGTTTTTGTCAAATTTTGGCCCAAAAACGTTTTCCCCAAAAATTGTAACATTTTGAACGACATAGTATAGTATGACGTTTTTGTCAAATTTTGGACCAAGTTTTTTTTTGAAAAAAATTAGTAAAATTTGGGACCAAAAACTTTTTCCCCCAAAATTTTTCAAATTAGGGACGACATAGTGTAGTATGATGTTTTTGGCAAATTTTGGACCAAATTATTATTATTTTTTTTAAATTGTCAAATTTTGGACAACATAGTTATTACGTTTTTTTTTTTTCCTTTGGCGGCCCTCAGTCCAATGTTGGGTTCCTAAATTGGCCCTCCTGTATCAAAACTTGATGTGAACCCCTGCTCTAAAAGTTTACAGGGGAAAGATGGCATTGATTTCATTGATTTTCTGACAGAGGAGGTTCTGGCTGTGTCACATGCTCATACGCTCTGAACCCATAAAACACCGCAGCTGTTGAGAATCAACAGCAATGCTTGCTCTTTTAGACGGAAACTTTGAATAACACACTTCTAACTGTGGACTTAACCAATACGACGTGGCGTGAAGGACACGAGAGATAGGAAACAAAATGGCATTGAAGATAAATGCTAATACTTGTTATTGTTGTGGTCATTAAAAAATACAAGTCTTCCCTCTTATCATCTTGGTTTTTCCTCCCAACAGAAACCTTTAACACCTGGTGCACGATCCTTACCCATTGCTCCTCGCACTGGTAAGCCAACAAAGACATGCTGGTTTTTGGTCAAGTCTACTGAAGCCTTACAGGATTACAAGAGCATCATTTTTCCACTGTGAAACATAGTGTGATAATCACTCCTCAGAAATGTATATATTTCAGCTTTCCACGTTGCTCTCTGCTTTAAAAACTTTAACTAAAATATTGATTGTTTTACGGACAAATACTTTGATTTAATCTTGTCATTGTTAATAGTGCCCATCAAACAATGGCAACATGAAGATTAACACAAACACAATTTCAAACATAGACTTATTTTTGCTCCAATCCTGCTAGATGTGTAAATAACAGTTGTTATCAAATTGTTTTCACTAAACCATTTTTCTTTTATGTTATTTTTAATTTTCATTTTAATTTTCAAGACCAAAACAAAACAAGCCACAACAACAAGAAGTCGCGACAGTACACTCTTAGAAATAAAAGTGCCAAGTAGAACCATGTAAGGTTCTTTGGCTTGTCTTCATAGGAGAACCAGGTAGAACCTTTTAATAAAGGTTCCACCAGCTCAGACTCCACCACGGGTTTGAGGAGGGAGACGTGGAATGTGGAATGTGTTTTTAGGGACCTGGGAAGCTTGAGACGAACGGAGGTGGGGTTAATGATGCGGTGGATGGTGAATGTGAGATATATTTAAGAACATAATGTGCTAACTTTAGTACTAATGTCTCCAACCTACTGTCTCCTCTTTTGTCCTTATCAGCTCTCCATAACAGAACCATCGGCAGACTGCCCCCCACCCGGAACATGGCCATAAAGACCACTCTGGGTAATTCCTTTTATGACATAATTGTGAGTTCAGCAGTCAGAAACTTATGTCGGACCATTGTACTCGATTTTTCTATCACTATCCTGCTTATTTCTTATTGTACAAACGTATTTATTTGACATTCTATAGCACTTAATCCAAGGTCTACTAACATTCACTATATTTCTCAGCTCCAACCACAACTACTAGACAGGAATCTCTGTCGACCCCTGGACCTACACCACCTGTTGTCGCCAAACTGCCAATCGGTAAACTGTGAATCATGGTTCTTTTTTGAAAAAAGCTTCGAGGCTCTTGTTACGGCTGTGATCATAAACTTGGCGGACTGTGACTGAGAAGCTGTCGGTGCTTTTGCAGAGTTCTCTGTGATTACCTGCATGAGCTAGAGTAGCATGCTCCGGGTAGGTTGAACGGTAGCTGATTTCTTTTGGAAACTAGCTGATAGTGTCAGCTGTTTGGGTTGCAACAACATTGTGTAAGATAGGTGGCCTTGGCTGCATGGCATTTTTTTTAAAAAACAACACCGTTTGAAGGGATTTATAAGGATGGTTTTCAGGTCTTGTTGTGACTCCTCTATGAAAGTTCTCAAGCCATAAGTAATGTGTACTTTTCTCTGTCCTTAAAAGGGTTGACTGAAAATCTCATTATGCACAATGCCAATTTATATACATTATATTTCTTAACTTTCGTTCGTCTTCCTCCCATCTTCCTCTCATTGCTCTGCATTGTGTACTGGAGTACCTACGATGTAATTGTCGGTGATCTTTGCTGATTACAAGCCTGAGGCTTTTGCTTTTTTGATGCAACAAATGTGATGGTGTGAAGTCCGCATGACAAAACTGCATGCACCAGACGTTCATCTCTCTCCAATAGGAACCTTCTGGACAGAATTGTAACTGCCAAATCCATCGGTTGGTTAAGTGCATTGATTCAAGAAACAACTTTACAAACAGCCAGCAGTAGATGTTACACGTTTAAGTTGGTTAAAGGCATCACATCCATTGAATGCCATGTTATCTACTGTTGTATCACATTCTTTCTCTTACTTGCTCTCTTTCTCTGTCATTTCTTTGCCCGAGGTGAATATGTATATCAGATTGAGCAGTTACTTTAGAGTGGTCCAACAAAATCAATCAGCACTTATTGAACCCCCATGTGTCATAGTCTCTTAAAGGCACAGCATATGGATTTGGATGGCTCTCAGTCACACGGATGCTGGTCCCGGTAGCTGTCTGTCTATAGTAACATGGTTATTACATTGAAAAAAAATCCATATGGTCTCTCTGCCTTTGAAACTGGAGCTGACTCTTGCCAGTGGAGAGTCAAGTGTTGTTAAGTAACCTGTGGTATTAGTCCTAGATCAGCTCTCTTTGAGTTTGTGAGTGATTGTGCTAATTTAAATTTCTGACTGTTCATTGTATACATATATATGCAGGTAATACTATATATATATATATATATGTTCTAAAGGAATTGTTCCTCTAGAATATTTTATTTGAAATTATATTTTACAGCACAATATGTTTGGCTTCATGGCCATATTTTCTCTTTCTTAGACAACCCAAGAGAAGGAGACCTCCACAAATCTGTCTTGCCTCCTTTCCTGGAATTTCCACTAGCACCCAAGCTCAATACTCAGCTAGTTACACCAGCTGTGGTGAATAAACTTGGAGTGTATCATCAGAATCAGTCACATAAACAGCCCAACACACAGCCTTTAAC
Organism: Microchirus variegatus; assembly: GCF_963457635.1. Classification (NCBI taxonomy): domain Eukaryota; kingdom Metazoa; phylum Chordata; class Actinopteri; order Pleuronectiformes; family Soleidae; genus Microchirus; species Microchirus variegatus. The sequence goes on along the minus strand of NC_139806.1, from coordinate 34,757,796 downwards.
ACCCATATGGCTCCAACCCCATTATCAAACACGACCACTACCCAAACAACCACCACAAAAGCCCAGTGCAGACGTTCAGACTCAAACTAAATCCTATTCCAAAAAAGAACCACACACACAACACATAAAACATGTGAACCAGACCCAACTACAAACACAATCTACATCCCAGGTCACACTCCAGCTCCAATCACAACCCAAGCCTACATCACGGCTCATACCCCAGATCCAACAACAACCCAAACGTAAATCCCAACTCATACCACTCCCTCAACCCCAACCAACATTGCAGTTCATACCTCACACTCAACCTCAACCAAAACAACAGCTAACTTCCCAACCCATACCAAAAACTCAACCACAACCCCAAATGACATCTCCGCATATCGTTCAGGCCCAGTCTCAACCACCGCTAACTTCCCAACCCATACCCAAGGCTCAACCACAACCCCAAATGACATCTCACCAAATTGTTAAGGCCCAGTCTCAACAACAGCTAACTTCCCAACCCATACCAAAAACTCAACCACAACCCCAAATGACATCTCAGCAAATCGTTCAGGCCCAATCTCAACCACAGCTAACTTCCCAACCCATACGCAAGACTCAACCACAACCCCAATTGACATCTCAACATATCGTTCAGGCCCAATCTCAACCACAGCCAACATCCCAACCCATACGCAAGACTCAACCACAACCCCAATTGACATCTCAACATATCGTTCAGGCCCAATCTCAACCACAGCTAACATCCCAACCGATACGCAACACTCAACCACAACCCCAATTGACATCTCAACATATCCTTCAGGCCCAATCTCAACCACAGCCAACATCTCAGGTCATACCCACAACTCAACCACAATACCTTTCAACATCTCAGCATGTCTTCCAGACCCAATTTCAAAAACAACCCCAACCAACTTCTCAGCCCATACCCATGTCTCAACCACAACCCCAATCTACATCACAGCACTTCCCCCAGATGTGGCCACAACATCAACCAACACTCCAAGTCAAACCCCAGATTCAACCTCCAACATCTAAGGCCATACACCAAACCCCAAGTCAAACTCAATCCCAATCACCACTCCAACCCAATTTCCAAACCCAAGCTCCATCACAATCTCATCAAAAGCCAAATATTGCCTCATATAATCAAACTTCAACCACATTTAAGGCAGATTCCCCAGCTAAACCAACACCCCATCATAAACAAAAGACTCAGAATCAAACACAACCTCAACTTAGGACCTCAACCCAGCCTCAACCACTTGTTCAGCCATCTTCCCAGTCCACAATGATGGCACATTCTCACACTACACTAGCACCCAACAAAATACCACAAACCCAACCAGACCTACCAAAGAGTCACGTCCAAACTCAACCACAGTCTCGGTCTACAGCTCAGCCTCATGTCAAGAAGCAGCAAGCAAGAGTCAGAGGCTCTAAAACCAAGCCTAAGATATCTCAACCAAAGCGGCAGCGGAATCCTAAAAAGCAGCATCAACCAAAAAGCAAACTAAATCCCAAACCATCTGTGCCAAAAAAACAGCCAAAGCCTCAAACACAAACTCAACCAGAGAAGCAGCCAATTTCTCAAGTTAGGGACCAAGAGAAGTCTCATGCAAAACAGCCCCCGCCTCAGTCTCAGCCTCCAGTAAAGACCCAGACTCAGTCCCAACCGGAACCTCTGCCCAAGCCACGCCTTCCATCTATGCCCAAAACACGTCTTCAGCCTGGGCTTCCATTTCAGGCTCAGACCAGGAACTACTCTGATCCCACCAAGGTCACTCCGAGACAAACAGTCCCTACGGGTAAAGACCCTATTTTTTCCCATCAGTAACCCACAATTCAGCTTTAGAGACCTTGTTTCAGTTAAAGTATATATGTATTAAATTATCTTAAATAAAAGAGTTCTCTTTAATGCAGCTCCTAGTCCACCAGAAGAGGGCAAGCCTCTATCAAGACCTGCCCTGGCTACAGAGAAAGCCGGTAGTTATAATCATGGTAAACACCATGACATGTTTGTCACGTTACCATCTCTGCTTTTTCGTCAAGCCACGTGGAACCCAATGCTTGTAAATGTACTTCAAACCACTGGATGATGTCACTGCTTGCCCATCTCCATCACACCACCCTGCACACCCCACTTCATCGTTATTGTTTCCTCCATGTGTGACTCCATTTTCAGTCCAGCACAGTCACCTCACCCTCGCCCTCTCAAAGCCAGAGCAGTCTGGCTATCTTGTGATCTCATTTATACCCTTCTGTCATTTCATTGTTTGCATTCCCTTTCTCTGGTGTGTCCTATCATTTACTCAATTTCTGCAAACTATTAATTTCTGAAATAAACCCTCTCTAATCACAACTACTGCCCTTTTATACATTTAGGAACTGGCAGCCTCAGACCATCCATTGCCGGAGGCCCTCGGTCTCCCATTAGGTCAACATTCCCTGCAGCAGGAAGAAACTTCACTCGCATCCGGGGTTCTCATAGCCATACTCATGTTGGTGGTGTCAGACCAGTCCTTCCATCCAAGGAATCGATCTCTCGTAGCTCCAGCACATCCAGGGGTAAAGGACTACTCTTTTCCCTTCCTGTCATTCCCTCTTCCCAAGCAGCTACCACCGGTTATCCTCTCCCATCAGCACAGCTTTATTCTTTTGTTTGCAGCTGTGCATTTGTTGGAGAGGCCAAACCAATTCATGATTCTTGATTTAGCACATAGAGTACTAACAATAGATATTTCAATGGTCCTACCCTTTTGTCCTACCGCATGTTTTGCTACCCCAAGCAGTAGTCAGGGGGGCCAGAATCATCAAGATGATTAATGCTCCCTCATGCAGATCGAGTGGGTAGTTTGGCCAAAGCACTGGACACGATGCGCCTCATTTTTAACAACAAAAAAAAAGTGAGAAACACAAATAGAAAAAGTTAGTTCCATTTCTATATCCAGGGCATCCGTAAAAATCAGTCACAACCTCGATTGTCACTAACACAGGACAACAAAAAAGGTACAAGAAATACGGGGAGCACAAGAAGGACTTTCTTCTGATAACGAATTTTATAACAAATCTTTTTCTCCCTCCAGCTGCAGATGGGGGGCCCAATGCTCTTCCGAATCCTGTGGTGTGGCCCAAAGATAACACTGGTAAAGTCAAAGCCCTCAGGATTCCTCATTCACTAACCTATGAGGCTTTGTTATGTCCCATCCAACACAATCACCTTCATCTGTGCTTTTGACACAACCCTCTCACGCTTTGTGATTTTCAATTTGTCTGTCCATCTGACATTTTCTCTCTGTTGGTCCGTCTTCTTTGATACACTTAGTTGCTGTCACTGATACTTGACTGAGACTGAAGCCATATAAAGTATGGAAATAGTTTTTGTTTGTGTGTGTGTGTGCTGCGGGCTTATTTCGAAAGGGTCACATTGTTCCTATTCTGTCAGGCAGAGTTAGTTAATAAGAGCAAATCCATCTCAAGCAGTAATAGAAACCACTTCATGTATTTATTTGTGACACTACACAATGTGCCTTGTTGTTTGGTGTTAGGGAGATTGTGCTTCAGTCCCATGTCACATCTGGTGTGTGTTATTTCTGGAAAACGTCAAAAGTTCCAGAGGTCTTCAAGGAGTTGCAAAGCTCCCCGGAAGCAACAAATCAGAATGCTGCCCTTTGCAAACTCTGTTTATTCTTTTAAAAATGCAATTTCTACCTCGAGAGAATGACATTGACACTGTCTTGCACCAAAAATGAGGGTCCTTGTACCCAGAGGTGGAAACTAACGAAATACATTTACTCAAGTTGATTAGCACCATTAGCACTGGCGCGTGAACATAGAGGGCGTGGTCAAAAGTGACGTAATATCCTGCATGAGCTCCAAAATAGTTTTGGATTTCTGACCCCTTGTCATATTTCTACTACCCTCACACCCCAAGCAAAGTAACTAAGTAACTTTTACTTAAAGTACATTTCAAATGAACTACTTTTTTACTTCACCTTGAGTACATTTTCAGATGACTACTTTTACTTCTACTTGAGTAATATTTCATCAAAGTATTGGTACTTTTACTTGAGTACATTAATTTAGTACTTTTTCCACCTCTGCTTGTACCTGACCCTTGTCCTATTGCATTCCAATATATTGTCCCACCTTGAACATGCTAACACATGTCCAGGTTTTGGGGCTGCAGACATTGTATTTCATGATTACCACTGTGTAAATGGGTGGATGACAATGTTTTCCTAAACCTGAGCAGATCTCAAGACAAATATAGAGAGCTCTGTTTCACATTAGCATTTCAACTTGCGATTGTTTAAAGCGGAACTAGACCGGAAGTTCCTATTAACGCTGTTTTTTTTGGTGTGTATCTGCGTCATCACCTTGTTTATGAAGCCCTGACGGTTTGAAACAAACAGTTCAGCCACTGCTGAGAACGTTGTGTTTTATTGTAATCTCGGGGCTCAACGAGATCACTGAAAATCCCATAATAGTTACGTAAGCAGCGGTTCTCCTGAACAGCAGATCGTCCTGCTCCGGGCACTAGTCCGGGCACATCCGGTTGCGTACATTGAACCGCAGAAGAAGAATAACGTCCGTTGTGGAGGTGTTTCACGAGCAACAGTGTCTTCTGACTCTGGGTCTGACTCAGGTTTAAAGTCATCAAAGGGACTGCGGCGGGGAGTCGTGAAGAAGCTATTTTTAAACACTGTTAAAACAATGTTTTGATAATGAGGAGCAGTGCATCCACCGTTCCAGAGGGGGGCGCTGCGCTTCTGAGAACGTATGTGCTGGATAGTACTGGCCAATCACAAGACTCTGTCTTCTGGGGGTGAAAGTTCACTCTGAAATCTCGCAGCAGAAAAACACCGTCAGAAAAGAGGATTTCTATCGGCTCGTTTACAGCAACTAGGAGGTTTTTGACCATAAAAACAAGTTAATATATGTAAGTAGACCTCCATAACTAACATTTATGTGCAACAGGACCACTCTATGTCACCTTTAAGAACTCTGTTCATACTGGACCCATATTAGGTGGCATAATAGTACAGTGTTATCAAATATGAGAGCAACCATGGGTGTTAAGAGACACTGGTACGTATTTCACTCGGAATATTTTCTAAACTGAACTCAAGAATATCCTTCGATTGCATGACTTTTCAAGTGCTCTGAAGGTGAAGTGATTTGACAGAAAGCATCACTCTAACTGTCCACTGCTGCTGTTTTAAATCACACATCTGAGTCCGATGCCTTTGGTACGTCAGATACTTTCAAAGCTGGTTTAACTGTTGACGGAGCATACAGTGTAGATGTGTTATTGTTGACATTACATCACATTGGCTGGAACCCCCCTGCCAAGTTAACCATGAACTCACCCTGTCCAGATGTCATACCTTTATACTTCACATACCTGGGAACCTATTACATTCTTTTGACTGGCTGCACCAATTGTATGGATTTACATATAAGCATCTGTTAGTCATTATCTGTCAGTTGTGCCATGAGTGAGTCAGGGTCTCACTAATCAGTGCGACCTGACATTATTTCAGTTCGTCGTGTTAACCTCAACTCTGTTCTCTCATGGGTAGATGCCAAAGCGCACTGATTTATGCAGCTGTGGGGGTGGGTGGGGGTGGCCTTGATAATCAGACAATTGTTGAATCTTTTGCACTGGGAACTGATCCTTGGGAAATTAACCCTTGTCATAAAATCACCTCAGAAAGCTACAAAACCAAGAGCTTCCCGATCTCCTCCGAGATATCAAAACAAAGATTTAGGAAGATTTTGCTCAGCTAACAACATGAAGTCATGGCAGAACACTTACGCTGACAAATTGGAGTTTGACAATTCGTAGCAACGGACTATTCTTCCATGGGATCACATTTCTCGAAGCCAACTCATTTGTTGTCCTCGTTAAACCAGTGGTCTGGTCTCCATCACGTTGCTTGGCTTGAACTTTATGTCATTGTACTTTTTGAGATGAAAAGATTGAGTTAAACGTTTGGTGGTAAAACTGCATCAGAGCCAACAGAGTTTTGTAGAATGGAGCAAAAACAACAACAAAAACAGGTACTGAACTTTGTGCTTTGGTTTCATGTTTTTCTTTTTTTTATCGTTGGTATTTTAGGATGAGAGGCTGAAGCAATTATTTATTGATTCAAATATGTCAAACAACAAAGTGACTCAAGCGTCTCACATGCTAGCCATGGCTTTATGTGCTTTATTGTTGCTTGTTTCATGTGTTTGTATACTCTTTTTTTCAGCACAGTGTTTCTGCAGCCCTCCACCCTGGCTAAATGTCTCCCTCTTTCTTTAATCTATAACCTTGACATTCTTTCAACATCATTAAAATAACCAAACACACTTGTTTTTCAGTTTTGCATCTGTTCTTCGGTTTCAACTGCCGGCTGTTCTATCTCAGAGGGGGGTTCTAATCTTGTTGTTTCCCATAATTCTCTGCAGTTCGGCGTCCCTCTATTCCTGTCAACAAGAGACCCAACCAGGTTGGGAAACCCACTGACAATGGTAAGTGGCAACAGTGATGGATGTGCTGACTACTGAACACTGCCACACCTTTCTTTTAGTACTATTATGACACACATATTACATTACTTTATGCCTTCCACCACTCTATAAACCATTTTAATTTCCATGTAGGAAACAGCATTGTAGTTGAGTCACTAAACCCTCAGTCCACATCAAGTATTGAGTCCCCATCGTTTATATCCAAGTCAAATCACATTGTCACGATTTCTGGAGTTTGGTGTGTAATCTGTGTCCAAAAGTGTGTGAATGGAGCATCTAAACCAGGGGTTCTCAAAGTTTTGATACCTGAGGGCCAATTTAGGAACCCAACGTTGGACTGAGGGCTGCCAAAGGAAAAAAAAAAATATATAGAAATCCCATTTGTAATAATTTTATTTATTTTTTTTATTTATTTTTATTTAGTTGTACAGTTTACACTTATTGGTCTGTATCCAGTAATGTCCAATAAACATTTCACAAGCAAAACTGTTGTTATTTAATTAAATTAGTATCAAAAACATTAAATTGATTTTGGAATGGAATTTTCCACGTGTTGCACTTATAATGTGCAAATTATACATTTGTGAAATAGCTTAATTAATAAGTAATTATTAGAGTTAAGCCCAATTTATACTTCTGCGTAAAGTGCTCTGCGTAGGTTACGCAGAGTCCTCTGTGTCAACGCAGAGCCTGTAGAAGAGCCTCTGCGTCGTCTCCGACTGCACGAAATATTTTTTAAGTGTCCGTCACTCCGTCAAGGGACAACGGAGACGGCAAGAGCTGCGATTGGTCCTCAGGACAGGCCGAGCTAAGCTGCTTTGTGCCGGCTCACAGTGAGCACCGAGCGTCCACAGAGGCGGAGCTCATCCCCGCCGATAACGCCGCTGCCAAACTATAAATACGTCATATCTTAACACACACAGCACATGTTTAGACTCTAAATGGCCGATTTCTCGCCTCAAATTATCTTAAAACTGCGTTCCGTCACACAGAAAAGTGACAAACGGCCACTGTTTCAACAACAACAGTCTTTCTCTCTCTTTCTTTCTCGGACGCCATTGCTCACTGTAGCCTGAAGCACAACAACATTGCGCAGCCACCCCTACTGATCGGGCGGGAAATTGCAGCGCGTGTCCGTCACCACGACGCAGAAGTATAAAGGCTCGAGGCGTCTCCGTGGTGACGCAGTCGGATAACGCATACGCAGTCGGAGAAGTATAATGTGGCCTTTAGATTTAGCGTGAAGCTGCAACACATACCTGGTCAGCGTATTTTGACGCAGAGTAGAGACCCTATGAAACAGCGAGACCTTACTAAAACCATAACTGTTATGGTGTTAATCAGGATAGCTAGCAAAGATGTTATGGCGTGACATCTGTTTTTTTTATGTTTTGTTTTCGTTCTCATCAAACAAATGACAAGTAGCATGTATGTGGTAAGCTTTTTGAAGTGCTCAAAGCTGTGTTTTGTTCCCTTTAGCCGCTTATACCACGTGTGTCCTTTTTTTAATTGCAGTTCATCTGCAAATAAAAAAAAAAAAGGAAACTACAACTGTCAAAACAGATTGAATGGTATTTGCGGTGTATACTTAAGGCTAAAACAAAAACAGCTCACATCAGCAGGCCTTGATACCAAAGGGTTTTTTCTGGACTCGCTTACTGTTTTTGCAGCGAACACAGACTGTGTGCGTCGTCGAGCGTGTTGATAAGTTCATGGCTCTGAGCATCTGGGCATCCTATGACTCAGCAGATATATCCAGGCAGACCTTTTCCCCTTCAAAGAGCTCAGAGAGATATTGCTCAACAAGCAATCCCTGATCTTTCGGCAGCCAGGAAAAGGCCGCAGAGTTGATCGGTGAAGATGGCCAGAGCAGATGGACCACAACTGTGTGCGATTGTGAGTCAGAGGATGACGAGGGCGAAGAACTGATCTATTTTCCCTCCTCCTTCTCCCCCCTCTATCCTCAGATAAACCCATGGACCTGAAACAGGGAGACAAGGAGTCCATCTTGAAGCCATTCCCTCGAGTCACAGCCAAGCCCAAGCAAGAGCGTAGACAGCAGACAACCACCTCTGCCCCAGCAGTCAACAGTATGAGTAGCAGAAGTTTTAAATAAGTGTCAAGATGAACTGCTTTTTATGCCTGGATATAAATTGAGCACTAACATTTGGTGTTGCAGTATACACTGTATAACCGAATAAGTAGTTTATGGGTATGAGTCAATATATGCACGTTAATAATATTGGCTATGAGCAGGGGTTCTCAAAGTTTTGATACCTGAGGGCCAATTTAGGAACCCAACATTGGACTGAGGGCCGCCAAAGGAAAAAAACTGAAAGAAATCCCATTTAACTATGGCGTCCAAAATTTGACAAAACCGACATACTATACTATGTTGTTCCAAAATTTTACAATATTTGGGGAAAAAAGTTTTTGGTCTAAAATTTGACAAAAACGTCATACTATACTACGTTGTCCAAAATTTGACAATTTTTTTTTAATTTATTTTGTTCCAAAATTTGACAAAAACGTCATACTATACTATGTTGTTCGAAATTGTAAAATTTTTGGGGAAAAAAAATGTTGGTCCAAAATTTGACAAAAATGTTGTACAATACTATGGTGTCCCAAATTTGACAAATTTTTTCAAAAAAAAATTTGGTCCAAATTTTGACAAAAATTACATATGCCGTTCCAAATTTTAAAAAAAAAATTCCAAAAAAATTTCGGTCCAAAATTTTACAAAAACGTCATACTATACTATGTCGTCCAAAATGTGACAATTTTTTGGGAAAAAATGTAAATGCCAAAATTTGACGTTAAGTAATATAAGCGTTAATGTAATGTAATTTAAGCATTAATATAATAACGCTTTATAATTTACTGGGTAATTACCCAGTATTTTGGCCATTGTTCTTACCTTCTAATTACAGGTTAATACCAAGTAACACATTTCACTAAAATTCACCATATAGAAACCAGGTAAATACCCAGTATTTTTGTTTACACTTATTGGTCTGTATCCAGTAATGTCCAATAAACATTTAACAAGCTTAGTACATCAACTGTAATACACTGCGAGCTGCCAGAAATGTTTCAGCGTGCCGCCATTGGCCCCCGGGCCGCACTTTGAGAACCAATGGCTAAAAAAGTAAAAAATTAGTAAAAAAAAGAAAAAAGATGTTTCACGTTAAGAGTCGTGGAAAAGCCTCAGTGCAGGCTCACAGCTGGGGCTGTGTGGGCTGGTGGATGCCCAGAGCTGTAAAACTGAAGACAGACAGAGTTGTCAGGGACTGTTGGCACATCAAATATCATCATAACTCCTCACCACTGATTCCTTTTCAGGCAGTCATTTCGAAGTATACGAAAACTCGTCCATGTTTAGGCCCCTGCCTACGTCCGATGTCGACATCACTGGCAAGAAGCGCTTCATAGGTGAGATATCTCGGACTGTCAGTTTAAAGCTTTCATTGTGGAAATCATCATCATTCTCTCTCTAAGCCAAATGACTCACTACTTAATAAATAATAAAAAAAATACACACGTATAACTTATATTTTTATTGTACATGTCTACAGGTCCACATGTAACCTACCAAACAGGGAAAACAGCAGAAGAGCCATGCTCCATCACCTCCTCCATGGCTTATTTCCCTGATGAGGAGGGCAACGATCTGAACGTGACTAGCCCTCCCCGCATACCACCCACCAACCTCACCGTGGTGACCGTAGAGGGTTGCCCATACTTTGTCATTCTGAACTGGACAAAATCAGACAATGAGACCACAGGTATAGTATAAGAGGCTAATATCAGACTATATATATAGACTTTATTAGGTAGACAGGAGTCTGGTTTGCTCACACTGAGACACCGGGGATTAAATTGTGTCCATGTGCTTGGATCCTCCAAGTCTAGACTTGTTTTTTTAAAAATAAACATCTTGAACAGTCCTTGAAAAGAAATGGCCAATTATACTTGATAAGTAGTTGCAAGAATAGTAGAAGAGGAAATGAAGAAGAAGGCATTATGGCAAAATGAGCCATCTGATACATCATTTGATCACTTACCTTCCAGAAAAGAGGGGAAAAAAACGTTTTAATCAGCTTTTAACACCAGTCCTATCCGTCTATACATAGATCCAAACATACCCATTAACCCCAATCTTTGTCGTCTGATTGTAGGAGGAAGCTCGAGCACCTGGACCATACCACTTTTTACTAATAGACCCTAACCCCAGATCTCACTGGGCGAACCCAGCGTAGTCCTCCTGCAATTTGATTTTGCTACATCGCATCTTGACTCGTTCTCTGTTGTTATGTTGCAGGTCTGTCCAATTGCGTACAGAGTCATTTTCATTGGATGCATCCGTAGAACATACAAAAAAAGGTCATGGCTTTTGGATTTGCTGCCGAAGCTTATCGGGAAGTAAAAATATATTGAATAGTCACCAGGAGACAACTCCTGTATAGTATATATTATGGTAAAATTTTACCTGGGGAGTAAATGGTCTCAATTGCTAGTCTTTGGTGTTCTTCAATAGAACATGGGGTATTTTTTCTAAAACATGTTCCCATTAAAGGTCCCCTATTGTGCAAAATCAACTTTTTAATCTTTTGGTACTTATATTTGGGACTCAGTGGGCCATACCAGTCCCCAAAATGTAAAAAAAACAAGACTCAATCATGTTTTAGTGGTTCCACTTTGTCTAAGTATAGGCGATAAAACATGCGATGTTTACACCTCCTGACCAAGTGAAGACAGTGCGGACATTTGACCGTGAATGTTGGCACCCCGCCAGGCAGAGTACTTCACAGCTCCACCGTAGCTCCCCCTTGTCCCTGTGAAATACGAGAGTGCAGGCGAGGGAGGAAGAGTGGCTGCACAGCGGAGCACAGTGTTTTACACAAACTTCCAGCCTCAGAGAATTTTTGTGTCCAGTGGATATATTTTATTTATGAAAAAAATGTTCACAAGCTTCACAAGCACTTTGTTGTTGATCGTGTGTGTAAATTCCTATGCTGGAGGGACACCTTGAACGCACCAGTTACGTGCCTGCGGTTAGCGAGTGGCGTGTGTGGATCGGTGATATGAGGAGCACGCGTTTGAAAGCACTGCAGAAAGATGTAGATGTTGTCCTACATTTCTTCTCAACCAAAGGCTGCCTTTCTGTCGTGTTTCCACGTTCTGTCCTTGTGTTGTTGATCCACACACGTCACTTTCAGCCGCAGTAACACTGGTGCGTTCAGGGTCTTTTTCTAGCATGGGAATTTACATACTTAATACTTATTTACTTAATCGTTTTTTTTCGATTTTAATGTTTTTATGATCGCGAGAAGCCAAAATCGTGGTCACTCTATTCATCACGGTGAAACTCAGTAACAACAGGTAAACGGACATTACTATGGGGTATATGGAGCGGGGGTTGTGACGACGGTGCATGACAATAGGTGATAAGTGGCGACTAAGCATGACACAGACATGTTCATTAGGGCACCAGGACCTAGTTTAACTTGGGTTAATAGGGTATAATATGGGACCTTTAAGAGGAAACTAGATTATGAAGTACAGCACATTTGAGTGGACACCAGTATGACAGACTGCTGGTATTGTAAATATGAGCCTGCTGGCAGGTGACGTCTGTGAACTCCCATTTGCAAAACATCCACATGGCTCCAGCCAAATCATGAATCTTGAGATTCACATTTCAGATTTCTTATGGGCGACGTCATGATTGCTCGTCCACTTGGTTACACCCTAAAAGCTTTTTCTGCCTCCTTCTGTCAGAATATGAAGTTGAGTCTACAACTAAAGGACCAAATGGAGAGGAGGTGTCCATACAGACGACCAACCAGACACACACAGCCGTAGAGAATCTCCAGCCAGAAAGCAGGTATATATATGGCTGAGACTGAAAAAAACCTGCCATTGCCTTAACAGTTCCTTCTCTCGTTACTGGGAACAGCCGCCAGGTTAACGTGACTGTGAGGCTTTGATTCCGTTCCTTGTGCAAAAGTGTTAAATTGCACCAAAGGTTCATTGGTAGTCTCAGCAATGAGTCATGTTTGGATTTGCACTTACAAAATTGTCAAAGTGACACAAAAGCTAAGAGAATATGGGTGGAGTAACTTTTAGAGGTTTTTTTGTTTTTGTCTTTTTTAAAATCTAATTTCAACATCTGGTCTGGAGTCTCAAAAGTCTGACCAGAACCCACCCTTCTGTGGGCTAGGTTTAATTCAGCACGTGGGATAAGCATGAGTTCTCTTTTCTTTTCCTCTGTGTAAGTGTGTGTGTGTGTGTGTGTGTGTTCTGGTACTTGCGGCATACTGAGGACCAGTGAGGGTTTTTAACCAACAAAGTGAGGTCATTTTGGCCGGTCCTCACTTTGTTTTAATTCAAATCACTTTCTTAGGTTGTTATAACATGCTATACTCAATTTGTCAAAACAAAAATTAAAATTTTGGACGACATAGTATAGTATGACGTTTTTGTCAAATTTTGGACCAAATTTTTGTTTTCACATTTTGGACGACATAGTATAGTATGACGTTTTTGTCAAATTTTGGACCAGATTTTTTTTTTCAAATTTTGGACGACATAGTATATAGTATGACGTGTTTGTCAAATTTTGGAACAAATTTTTTTTTTCACATTTTACATAGTATAGTATGACGATTCTTTCAAATTTTGGACAATTTTTTTTTTTCACATTTTGGACGACATAGTATAGTATGACGTTTTTGTCAAATTTTGGACCAAATTTTTGTTTTCACATTTTGGACGACATAGTATAGTATGACGTTTTTGTCAAATTTAGGAACAAATTTTTTTTTTCAAATTTTGGACGACAGTATAGTATGACGTTTTTTTGTCAAATTTTGGACCAGATTTTTTTTTTCAAATTTTGGACAACATAGTATAGTATGACGTTTTTGTCAAATTTTGGAACAATTTTTTTTTTCACATTTTGGACGACATAGTATAGTATGACGAGTTTGTCAAATTTTGAACAATTTTTTTTTTTTCACATGACGTTTTTGTCAAATTTTGGACCAAATTTTTGTTTTCAAATTTTGGACAACATAGTATAGTATGACGTTTTTGTCAAATTTTGGACCAAACTTTTTTTTTTCACATTTTGGATGACATAGTATAGTATGACGTTTTTGTCAAATTTTGGACCAGATTTTTATTTTCAAATTTTGGACAACATAGTATAGTATGACGTTTTTGTCAAATTTTGGAACAAATTTTTTTTTTCACATTTTGGACGACATAGTATAGTATGACGATTTTGTCAAATTTTGGACAAATTTTTTTTTTTCACATTTTGGACGACATAGTATAGTATGACGTTTTTGTCAAATTTTGGACCAAATTTTTGTTTTCAAATTTTGGACAACATAGTATAGTATGACGTTTTTGTCAAATTTTGGACCAAACTTTTTTTTTTCACATTTTGGATGACATAGTATAGTATGACGTTTTTGTCAAATTTTGGACCAAATTTTTGTTTTCACATTTTGGACGACATAGTATAGTATGACGTTTTTGTCAAATTTAGGACCAGATTTTTTTTTTCAAATTTTGGACAACATAGTATAGTATGACGTTTTTGTCAAATTTTGGAACAAATTTTTTTTTTCACATTTTGGACGACATAGTATAGTATGACGATTTTCTCAAATTTTGGACAATTTTTTTTTTTCACATGACGTTTTTGTCAAATTTTGGACCAAATTTTTGTTTTCAAATTTTGGACAACATAGTATAGTATGACGTTTTTGTCAAATTTTGGACCAAACTTTTTTTTTTCACATTTTGGACGACATAGTATAGTATGACGTTTTTGTCAAATTTAGGACCAAATTTTTTTTTTCAAATTTTGGACGACAGTATAGTATGACGTTTTTGTCAAATTTTGGACCAGATTTTTATTTTCAAATTTTGGACAACATAGTATAGTATGACGTTTTTGTCAAATTTTGGACCAAACTTTTTTTTTTCACATTTTGGATGACATAGTATAGTATGACGTTTTTGTCAAATTTTGGACCAAATTTTTGTTTTCACATTTTGGACGACATAGTATAGTATGACGTTTTTGTCAAATTTAGGACCAGATTTTTTTTTTCAAATTTTGGACAACATAGTATAGTATGACGTTTTTGTCAAATTTTGGAACAAATTTTTTTTTTCACATTTTGGACGACATAGTATAGTATGACGATTTTGTCAAATTTTGAACAATTCTTTTTTTTTTCACATGACGTTTTTGTCAAATTTTGGACCAAATTTTTGTTTTCAAATTTTGGACAACATAGTATAGTATGACGTTTTTGTCAAATTTTGGAACAAATTTTTTTTTTCACATTTTGGACGACATAGTATAGTATGACGATTTTCTCAAATTTTGGACAATTTTTTTTTTTTCACATGACGTTTTTGTCAAATTTTGGACCAAATTTTTGTTTTCAAATTTTGGACAACATAGTATAGTATGACGTTTTTGTCAAATTTTGGACCAAATTTTTGTTTTCACATTTTGGACGACATAGTATAGTATGACGTTTTTGTCAAATTTAGGAACAAATTTTTTTTTTCAAATTTTGGACGACAGTATAGTATGACGTTTTTGTCAAATTTTGGACCAAACTTTTTTTTTTCAAATTTTGGACGACATAGTATAGTATGACGTTTTTGTCAAATTTTGGACCAAATTTTTTTTTTCAAATTTTGGACGACAGTATAGTATGACGTTTTTGTCAAATTTTGGACCAGATTTTTATTTTCAAATTTTGGACAACATAGTATAGTATGACGTTTTTGTCAAATTTTGGACCAAACTTTTTTTTTTCACATTTTGGATGACATAGTATAGTATGACGTTTTTGTCAAATTTTGGACCAAATTTTTGTTTTCACATTTTGGACGACATAGTATAGTATGATATGACGTTTTTGTCAAATTTAGGACCAGATTTTTTTTTTCAAATTTTGGACAACATAGTATAGTATGACGTTTTTGTCAAATTTTGGAACAAATTTTTTTTTTCACATTTTGGACGACATAGTATAGTATGACGATTTTGTCAAATTTTGGACAATTTTTTTTTTTTTCACATGACGTTTTTGTCAAATTTTGGACCAAATTTTTTTTTCAAATTTTGGACAACATAGTATAGTATGACGTTTTTGTCAAATTTTGGACCAAACTTTTTTTTTTCACATTTTGGACGACATAGTATAGTATGACGTTTTTGTCAAATTTAGGACCAAATTTTATTTTTCAAATTTTGGACGACAGTATAGTATGACGTTTTTGTCAAATTTTGGACCAGATTTTTATTTTCAAATTTTGGACAACATAGTATAGTATGACGTTTTTGTCAAATTTTGGAACAAATTTTTTTTTTCACATTTTGGACGACATAGTATAGTATGACGATTTTGTCAAATTTTGGACAAATTTTTTTTTTTCACATTTTGGACGACATAGTATAGTATGACGTTTTTGTCAAATTTTGGACCAAATTTTTTTTTTTAAATTTTGGACAACATAGTATAGTATGACGTTTTTGTCAAATTTTGGACCAAACTATTTTTTTCACATTTTGGATGACATAGTATAGTATGACGTTTTTGTCAAATTTAGGACCAGATTTTTTTTTCAAATTTTGGACGACAGTATAGTATGACGTTTTTGTCAAATTTAGGACCAAATTTCTTTTTTTCAAATTTTGGACGACAGTATAGTATGACGTTTTTGTCAAATTTTGGACCAGATTTTTATTTTCAAATTTTGGACAACATAGTATAGTATGACGTTTTTGTCAAATTTTGGAACAAATTTTTTTTTTCACATTTTGGACGACATAGTATATAGTATGACGATTTTGTCAAATTTTGGACCAAATTTTTTTTTTTCACATTTTGGACGACATAGTATAGTATGACGTTTTTGTCAAATTTTGGACCAAATTTTTTTTTTAAATTTTGGACAACATAGTATAGTATGACGTTTTTGTCAAATTTTGGACCAAACATTTTTTTCACATTTTGGATGACATAGTATAGTATGACGTTTTTGTCAAATTTAGGACCAAATTTTTTTTTTCAAATTTTGGACGACAGTATAGTATGACGTTTTTGTCAAATTTAGGACCAAATTTTTTTATTCAAATTTTGGACGACAGTATAGTATGACGTTTTTGTCAAATTTTGGACCAAAAATTAAAAAAAATAAATAAAATCTTTTTGCTCTGGGGCTCCACCTGCAGACATTTTATGGTACTGCAACCAGTAGTTCTTTGTAGATGTCATTCATGAAGCAGATATTTGTAATTGTGTTGATTTATAAAGTGGAAATGCTGGTCCTCACTTTGTCAGCAACCCAGTCCTCAGTATGCAGCACGTACAATAATGTGTGTGTGTGTGTGTGTGTGTGTGTGTGTGTGTGAGTGAGAGAGAGAGAGTGATATGGATAGAAGTGTGTAACCCATACATAAAATACACTCTGCATCACAGTTTTTGGGGATAATTCAGATTGAAAGGTTCAGCTTATTTCTTATTCCCTGTGTGTAACCTCTTAATAATTGTTCTATTTCAGTTATGAATTCAAAGTCACGCCAAAGAATGAGCTAGGAACTGGACCGTCCACTGATCCTGTGTCCTTCAACACAGAATCAGGCAAGTTTAACACATTACAGTCACATCAGCGGACTGAAGTGTTTACTCGATGTTAATGGTGGGCTGTTAAACACGTGTTTGTCTAATGATTTAAACCATTGGTTCTCAAAGTGCGGCCCGAGGGCCAATGGCGGCCCGCAGAAACATTTCTGGCGGCCCCGCAATGAATTACAGTTGATAGTTTTAATCCAGGAGCTACTAAGCTTGTTAAATGTTTATTGGACATTACTGGATACAGACCAATAAGTGTAAACTGTACAACTATATTTACTATGTCATCAAATTTTGGATGACATAGTTACACAGTATGACGTTTTTGTCAAATTTTGGCATTTACATTTTTTCCCAAAAAATTGTCACATTTTGGACGACATAGTATAGTATGACGTTTTTGTAAAATTTTGGACCGAAATTTTTTTTGAAAAAAATTGTCAAATTTGGAACGGCATATGTAATTTTTGTCAAAATTTGGACCAAATTTTTTCTTGAAAAAATTTGTCAAATTTGGGACGCCATAGTATTGTCATTTCTTTCAAATTTTGGACCAACATTTTTTTTCCCCAAAAATTGTCACATTTTGAACAACATAGTATAGTATGACGTTTTTGTCAAATTTTGGCATTTACATTTTTTCCCAAAAAAATGTCACATTTTGGACGACATAGTATAGTATGACGTTTTTGTCAAATTTTGAACCAAAATTTTTTTTATTTTTTTTTTGAAATTTGGAACGGCATATGTAATTTTTGTCAAAATTTGGACCAAATTTTTTTTTGAAAAAATTTGTCAAATATTTGGGACGCCATAGTATTGTACAACGTTTTTGTCAAATTTTGGACCAACATTTTTTTCCCCAAAAAATTGTACAATTTTGAACAACATAGTATAGTATGACGTTTTTGTCAAATTTTGGACCAAAAACTTTTTTCCCCAAATATTGTAAAATTTTGGAACAACATAGTATAGTATGTCGGTTTTGTCAAATTTTGGACGCCATAGTTAAATGGGATTTCTTTCACTTTTTTTCCCTTTGGCGGCCCTCAGTCCAATGTTGGGTTCCTAAATTGGCCCTGAGGTATCATAACTTTGAGAACCCCTGATTTAAACAAGACTTGAGGTGTACAGCTAGTTCTCCACCTAGTGATCCAAGGACTAAGGTTACATTTGCACCACTGATAGAATGTTTGATTTTGCATGGTGTGCACTGCATTTGTGGTCCACCCTGTGGTTTAAAAATGTGCTTTATAAATAAAAATGGACTGGAGTGGATTGGATAAAAGCAGCTGAGGTTATGGCCCTTAGTTGAGTAAATATTGTGATTTCTAAACTCCCATTGACACTTAGAAGGGAATGCATTGCTTAACTGGCCTCTTGCCCTTGTGCAATCAAAGCCCACCCTCTTGCATTGGAAGGCTGCCAAAGTAAAAAATTAGCCCTAATAGAAGTTTGGATTTTCTCTCCTGCAAAAGCTGCATTTCATTTTTCATTGTTTCCGATGATGTTATTCACTGTAACTTTCTCTCACACTTGTAGCGGATCCAAGAGTGAGTGAATACGTTCCAGGTATTGTATTGTTGTGTATTCTTATGCATTCCAGAAAAAGCTTAGGTGGCTAAAATGTGTTTTGCATCATGTAAATTAAGCCTATATGTTTGTAATGATTTCCTCGCAGGCAAAGACGCTATCTGGACTCAGTTCCCATTCAAATCCGACGCCTACTCCGAGTGCAACGGAAAGCAGTTTGTCAAGAGAACCTGGTACCGGAAGTTTGTCGGGATCCAGCTCTGCAACTCGCTGAGATACAAAATCTACCTGAGTGACTCGCTCAACGGTAAATTCACAGAGTGTGAACCCAGCAGCTGCTTAGGGTCCACGGGGTCACACACGTTATATTATAAAGCACTTAGGAAAAATGTTCTTGGATGTTCTTCTTTGTGCATCTTTGGCATAAATATCCAGGTGGTGTAATGTGACTGAAATGTTCACAGTGGGGAACACAGTAAAACAGATGGAGTTTCACACTTCGTCATATTGAAGCTGGATTACGCAGATGTCTGGACTCGAGTCACATGACTTGGAACTGGACCGAATTTGGATGATTTTAGATTCGACTCGACAAAGAGACTTGCAACTCGACTTGGATTTTCATATCAGTGACTTCAACTTGAGGCTTTTGACTTAAAAAGACTTGCAACTTTCCCCAAAACCCAAAGACTAAAAAGTATTTTATTAAGTATCCGTCCAATGAAATTGCAGGACGACCAATGAAAAAGAAACTGTCAAACAAACAAAAAAAATATACCAAAGACAGATTTGTTCAATTTATGAGATTAAAGTCGTAAACATACGAGAATAAAGTCATAATAATTGTAACCTGTTGTTTCAGAAGAAGAGAGTTTTATGGAATTGTACTTTAGAATAGGTTTCAAAAACAAGGAGATGCTTCACACCAGTGGGCGGATCTAGAAAATTCTACATGAATCCTACAAGAATCAACAAGTGTATGGTAAATAAATGGATTTGACACAACAAAAACATAAAAATATACGTTAAAACAAATGACTGTTGTTAAACTAGTGCTTTATAAATAAAGTGGATTGGATTGGACTCGAGGGCAAACACTTGAGACTTGCAAAACAATGACTTCTTCCTCCCGCCTCTGGGATTATGTGATACAATAATCATATTGAAGACACCTCCTCTTCCATCTGTGCAGGCAAGTTCTACAACATCGGCGATCAGACGGGTCATGGCGAGGACCATTGTCAGTTTGTAGACTCCTTCCTGGATGGACGGACTGGCACCCAGATGTTTGCTGACCAGCTACCAAGCAAGCTAGGTATTGTTATGATTGAATATCATGCAATTTTGATGGTTGCCATTGTTTCTAGACACAAACATTTTAGATCGTGACTCAACTTAGAACAAGCTCCCTTATGTATTGGAAATGTCAACTTTTATTTTTTTTTATTTTTTGTTTTTTTGGACAACATAGTATAGTATGTCGTTTTATTTTTATTTATTTTTTTGGACGACATAGTATAGTATGTCGTTTTGTTTTGTGTTTTTTTCGGACGACATAGTATAGTATGTCGTTTTATTTATTTATTTATTTTTGTACAACATAGTATAGTATGTGTTTTTTTTTGTTTTTGTTTTTTTTGGACAACATAGTATAGTATGTCGTTTTATTTATTTTATTTTTTTGGACGACATAGTATAGTATGGCGGTTTCTTTTGTTTTGTTTTTTTTTGGACGACATAGTATAGTATGTGTTTTTTTTTGTTTTTTTTGGACGACATAGTATAGTATGTCGTTTTATTTATTTATTTTTTTTGGACGACAAAGTATAGTATGTGTTTTTTTTGTTTTTGTTTTTTTTGGACGACATAGTATAGTATGTCGTATTTTTTGTTTGTTTTTTTTGGACCACATAGTATAGTATGTCGTATTTTTTTGTTTGTTTTTTGGGACGACATAGTATAGTATGTCGTTTTATTTTTTTATTTTTTTGGACGACATAGTATAGTATGTCTTTTTTTTTGTTTGTTTTTTTGGACGACATAGTATAGTATGTCGGTTTATTTATTTATTTTTTTTGGACGACAAAATATAGTATGTGTTTTTTTTTGTTTTTGTTTTTTTTGGACGACATAGTATAGTATGTCGTATTTTTTTTTGTTTTTTGGGACGACATAGTATAGTATGTCGTATTTTTTTGTTTGTTTTTTTTGGACGACATAGTATAGTATGTCGTTTTTTTTTGTTTGTTTTGTTGGACGACAGTATAGTATGTCGTTTTATTTATTTATTTTTTTTGGACGACATAGTATAGTATGTGTTTTTTTTGTTTTTGCTTTTTTTGGACGACATAGTATAGTATGTCGTTTTATTTATTTTTTATTTTTTGGACGACATAGTATAGTATGTCGTTTTTTTGTTGTTTTTTTTGGACGACAGTATAGTATGTCATTT
The DNA here is from genome assembly GCF_963457635.1 of Microchirus variegatus. NCBI lineage: Eukaryota > Metazoa > Chordata > Actinopteri > Pleuronectiformes > Soleidae > Microchirus > Microchirus variegatus. Next base: position 34,736,601 of record NC_139806.1, on the reverse strand, counting down.
TATTTATTTTTTATTTTTTGGACGACATAGTATAGTATGTCGTTTTTTTTTGTTTTTTTGGACGACAGTATAGTATGTCGTTTTATTTATTTTTTATTTTTTGGACGACAGTATAGTATGTCGTTTTTTTGTTGTTTTTTTTGGACGACAGTATAGCATGTCGTTTTATTTATTTATTTTTTTTGGACGACAAAGTATAGTATGTGTTTTTTTTTGTTTTTTTTTGTGGACGACAGGATAGTATGTCATATTTTTTTGTTTGTTTTTTTGGACGACATAGTATAGTATGTGTTTTTTTTTGTTTTTGTTTTTTTTGGACGACATAGTATAGTATGTGTTTTTTTTTGTCTGTTTTTTTGGACGACATAGTATAGTATGTCGTATTTTTTTGTTTGTTTTTTTGGACGACACAGTATAGTATGTGTTTTTTTTTGTTTTTGTTTTTTTTGGGCGACATAGTATAGTATGTCGTTTTTTTTGTTTGTTTTTCGGACGACATAGTATAGTATGTGTTTTTTTTTGTCTGTTTTTTTGGACGACATAGTATAGTATGTCGTATTTTTTTGTTTGTTTTTTTGGACAACATAGTATAGTATGTGTTTTTTTTGTTTTTGTTTTTTTTGGGCGACATAGTATAGTATGTCGTTTTTTTTGTTTGTTTTTTGGACGACAGTATAGTATGTAGATTTTTTGTTTTTTTGGACGAGAGTATAGTATGTCGTTTTATTTATTTTTTATTTTTTGGACGACATAGTATAGTATGTCGTTTTTTTTTGTTTTTTTTGGACGACAGTATAGTATGTGTTTTATTTATTTATTTATTTTGGACGACAAAGTATAGTATGTGTTTTTGTTTTTTTGGACGACATAGTATAGTATGTCGTTTTTTTTTGTTTTTTTTGGACGACAGTATAGTATGTCGTTTTATTTATTTATTTATTTTGGACGACAAAGTATAGTCTGTGTTTTTGTTTTTTTGGACGACATAGTATAGTATGTCTTTTTTTTTGTCTGTTTTTTTTGGACGACATAGTATAGTATGTGTTTTTTTTGTTTGTTTTTTTTGGACGACATAGTATAGTATGTGTTTTTTTTTGTCTGTTTTTTTTGGACGACATAGTATAGTATGTCATATTTTTTGTTTGTTTTTTTTGGACGACATAGTATAGTATGTCGTATTTTTTTGTTTGTTTTTTTGGACGACATAATATAGTAGGTCGTTTTTTTTTGTTTGTTTTGTTGGACGACAGTATAGTATGTTGGTTTTTTTGTTTGTTTTTTTTGGACGACATAGTATAGTAGGTCGTTTTTTTTTGTTTGTTTTGTTGGACGACATAGTATAGTATGTTGGTTTTTTTGTTTGTTTTTTTTGGACGACATAATATAGTAGGTCGTTTTTTTTTGTTTGTTTTGTTGGACGACATAGTATAGTATGTCGTATTTTTTTGTTTGTTTTGTTGGACGACATAGTATAGTATGTCGTATTTTTTTGTTTGTTTTTTTGGACGACATAATATAGTAGGTCGTTTTTTTTTGTTTGTTTTGTTGGACGACAGTATAGTATGTTGGTTTTTTTGTTTGTTTTTTTTGGACGACATAGTATAGTAGGTCGTTTTTTTTTGTTTGTTTTGTTGGACGACATAGTATAGTATGTCGTATTTTTTTGTTTGTTTTGTTGGACGACATAGTATAGTATGTTGGTTTTTTTGTTTGTTTTTTTTGGACGACATAATATAGTAGGTCGTTTTTTTTTGTTTGTTTTGTTGGACGACATAGTATAGTATGTCGTATTTTTTTGTTTGTTTTGTTGGACGACATAGTATAGTATGTCGTATTTTTTTGTTTGTTTTTTTGGACGACATAATATAGTAGGTCGTTTTTTTTTGTTTGTTTTGTTGGACGACATAGTATAGTATGTTGGTTTTTTTGTTTGTTTTTTTTGGACGACATAGTATAGTATGTCGTATTTTTTTGTTTGTTTTGTTGGACGACATAGTATAGTATGTCGTTTTATTTATTTATTTATTTTTGGACGACATAGTATAGTATGTCGTTTTATTTATTTATTTATTTTTGGACGACATAGTATAGTATGTCGTTTTTTTTTGTTTGTTTTGTTGGACGACATAGTATAGTATGTCGTTTTATTTATTTATTTATTTTTGGACGACATAGTATAGTATGTCGTATTTTTTTGTTTGTTTTTTTGGACGACATAATATAGTAGGTCGTTTTTTTTTGTTTGTTTTGTTGGACGACATAGTATAGTATGTTGGTTTTTTTGTTTGTTTTTTTTGGACGACATAGTATAGTATGTCGTATTTTTTTGTTTGTTTTGTTGGACGACATAGTATAGTATGTCGTTTTATTTATTTATTTATTTTTGGACGACATAGTATAGTATGTGTTTTTTTTGTTTGTTTTTTTTGGACGACATAGTATAGTATGTCGTATTTTTTTGTTTGTTTTGTTGGACGACATAGTATAGTATGTCGTTTTATTTATTTATTTATTTTTGGACGACAAAGTATAGTATGTGTTTTTTTTGTTTTTGTTTTTTTTGGACGACATAGTATAGTATGTCGTATTTTTTGTTTGTTTTTTTTGGACCACATAGTATAGTATGTCGTATTTTTTTGTTTGTTTTTTGGGACGACATAGTATAGTATGTCGTTTTATTTTTTTATTTTTTTGGACGACATAGTATAGTATGTCTTTTTTTTTGTTTGTTTTTTTGGACGACATAGTATAGTATGTCGGTTTATTTATTTATTTTTTTTGGACGACAAAATATAGTATGTGTTTTTTTTTGTTTTTGTTTTTTTTGGACGACATAGTATAGTATGTCGTATTTTTTTTTGTTTTTTGGGACGACATAGTATAGTATGTCGTATTTTTTTGTTTGTTTTTTTTGGACGACATAGTATAGTATGTCGTTTTTTTTTGTTTGTTTTGTTGGACGACAGTATAGTATGTCGTTTTATTTATTTATTTTTTTTGGACGACATAGTATAGTATGTGTTTTTTTTGTTTTTGCTTTTTTTGGACGACATAGTATAGTATGTCGTTTTATTTATTTTTTATTTTTTGGACGACATAGTATAGTATGTCGTTTTTTTGTTGTTTTTTTTGGACGACAGTATAGTATGTCATTTTATTTATTTTTTATTTTTTGGACGACATAGTATAGTATGTCGTTTTTTTTTGTTTTTTTGGACGACAGTATAGTATGTCGTTTTATTTATTTTTTATTTTTTGGACGACAGTATAGTATGTCGTTTTTTTGTTGTTTTTTTTGGACGACAGTATAGCATGTCGTTTTATTTATTTATTTTTTTTGGACGACAAAGTATAGTATGTGTTTTTTTTTGTTTTTTTTTGTGGACGACAGGATAGTATGTCATATTTTTTTGTTTGTTTTTTTGGACGACATAGTATAGTATGTGTTTTTTTTTGTTTTTGTTTTTTTTGGACGACATAGTATAGTATGTGTTTTTTTTTGTCTGTTTTTTTGGACGACATAGTATAGTATGTCGTATTTTTTTGTTTGTTTTTTTGGACGACACAGTATAGTATGTGTTTTTTTTTGTTTTTGTTTTTTTTGGGCGACATAGTATAGTATGTCGTTTTTTTTGTTTGTTTTTCGGACGACATAGTATAGTATGTGTTTTTTTTTGTCTGTTTTTTTGGACGACATAGTATAGTATGTCGTATTTTTTTGTTTGTTTTTTTGGACAACATAGTATAGTATGTGTTTTTTTTGTTTTTGTTTTTTTTGGGCGACATAGTATAGTATGTCGTTTTTTTTGTTTGTTTTTTGGACGACAGTATAGTATGTAGATTTTTTGTTTTTTTGGACGAGAGTATAGTATGTCGTTTTATTTATTTTTTATTTTTTGGACGACATAGTATAGTATGTCGTTTTTTTTTGTTTTTTTTGGACGACAGTATAGTATGTGTTTTATTTATTTATTTATTTTGGACGACAAAGTATAGTATGTGTTTTTGTTTTTTTGGACGACATAGTATAGTATGTCGTTTTTTTTTGTTTTTTTTGGACGACAGTATAGTATGTCGTTTTATTTATTTATTTATTTTGGACGACAAAGTATAGTCTGTGTTTTTGTTTTTTTGGACGACATAGTATAGTATGTCTTTTTTTTTGTCTGTTTTTTTTGGACGACATAGTATAGTATGTGTTTTTTTTGTTTGTTTTTTTTGGACGACATAGTATAGTATGTGTTTTTTTTTGTCTGTTTTTTTTGGACGACATAGTATAGTATGTCATATTTTTTGTTTGTTTTTTTTGGACGACATAGTATAGTATGTCGTATTTTTTTGTTTGTTTTTTTGGACGACATAATATAGTAGGTCGTTTTTTTTTGTTTGTTTTGTTGGACGACAGTATAGTATGTTGGTTTTTTTGTTTGTTTTTTTTGGACGACATAGTATAGTAGGTCGTTTTTTTTTGTTTGTTTTGTTGGACGACATAGTATAGTATGTTGGTTTTTTTGTTTGTTTTTTTTGGACGACATAATATAGTAGGTCGTTTTTTTTTGTTTGTTTTGTTGGACGACATAGTATAGTATGTGTTTTTTTTGTTTGTTTTTTTTGGACGACATAGTATAGTATGTGTTTTTTTTTGTCTGTTTTTTTTGGACGACATAGTATAGTATGTCATATTTTTTGTTTGTTTTTTTTGGACGACATAGTATAGTATGTCGTATTTTTTTGTTTGTTTTGTTGGACGACATAGTATAGTATGTCGTATTTTTTTGTTTGTTTTTTTGGACGACATAATATAGTAGGTCGTTTTTTTTTGTTTGTTTTGTTGGACGACAGTATAGTATGTTGGTTTTTTTGTTTGTTTTTTTTGGACGACATAGTATAGTAGGTCGTTTTTTTTTGTTTGTTTTGTTGGACGACATAGTATAGTATGTCGTATTTTTTTGTTTGTTTTGTTGGACGACATAGTATAGTATGTTGGTTTTTTTGTTTGTTTTTTTTGGACGACATAATATAGTAGGTCGTTTTTTTTTGTTTGTTTTGTTGGACGACATAGTATAGTATGTCGTATTTTTTTGTTTGTTTTGTTGGACGACATAGTATAGTATGTCGTATTTTTTTGTTTGTTTTTTTGGACGACATAATATAGTAGGTCGTTTTTTTTTGTTTGTTTTGTTGGACGACATAGTATAGTATGTTGGTTTTTTTGTTTGTTTTTTTTGGACGACATAGTATAGTATGTCGTATTTTTTTGTTTGTTTTGTTGGACGACATAGTATAGTATGTCGTTTTATTTATTTATTTATTTTTGGACGACATAGTATAGTATGTCGTTTTATTTATTTATTTATTTTTGGACGACATAGTATAGTATGTCGTTTTTTTTTGTTTGTTTTGTTGGACGACATAGTATAGTATGTCGTTTTATTTATTTATTTATTTTTGGACGACATAGTATAGTATGTCGTATTTTTTTGTTTGTTTTTTTGGACGACATAATATAGTAGGTCGTTTTTTTTTGTTTGTTTTGTTGGACGACATAGTATAGTATGTTGGTTTTTTTGTTTGTTTTTTTTGGACGACATAGTATAGTATGTCGTATTTTTTTGTTTGTTTTGTTGGACGACATAGTATAGTATGTCGTTTTATTTATTTATTTATTTTTGGACGACATAGTATAGTATGTCGTTTTATTTATTTATTTATTTTTGGACGACATAGTATAGTATGTCGGTTTTTTTTGTTTGTTTTTTTGTACGACATAGTATAGTATGTCGTTTTATTTTTTTAATTTTTCTTGGACGACAGTATAGTATGTGTTTTTTTTTGTTTTTGTTTTGTTTGGACAACATAGTATAGTATGTCGTTTTTTTGTTTTTTTTGGACGACATAGTATAGTATGTCGTTTTTTTTTGTTTTTGTTTTTTTTGGACGACATAGTATAGTATGTCGTTTTTTCTTTTCTTTTTTTGGACGACAGTATATTATGTCGTTTTTTTTGTTTGTTTTGTTGGACGACATAGTATAGTATGTCGTTTTACTTTTTTATTTTTTTTGGACGACATAGTATAGTATGTTGTTTTTTTTTGTTTTTTTTGGGACGACAGTATATTATGTCGTTTTTTTTGTTTGTGTTTTTGGACGACATAGTATAGTATGTCGTTTTATTTTTTTTTTTTTGGGCGACATAGTATAGTATGTCGTTTCATTTTTTTTATTTTTCTTGGACGACATAGTATAGTATGTCGTTTTTTTTGTTTGTTTTTTTCGACGACATAGTATAGTATGTCGTTTTATTTTTTTTATTTTTTTTCGACGACATAGTATAGTATGTCGTTTTATTTATTTTATTTTTTTCGACGACATAGTATAGTATGTTGTTTTATTTTTTTTATTTTTTTCGACGACATAGTATAGTATGTCTTTTTTTTGTTTGTTTTTTGGACAACATAGTATAGTATGTCATTTTATTTATCTATTTATTTTTGGACGACATAGTATAGTATGTGTTTTTTTTGTTTTTGTTTTTTTGGACGACATAGTACAGTATGTCCTTTTTTTTTCTTTTTTTTTTTTTTTCAATATCTTTTTATTCCTCAAAAGAAAATGATTCGGATAACATATGAAGATACTAATCCTCGGTCTTACAGTTCACAATTTTCTTTTTGGGTATTAAAAAAAAAAAGAAGAGAAAGAAATTATAATAATAATAATAACAATAATAATATTATTATTAATAAACAATAAAAAAATAATAAATAAATTAAAAAAAATAAACTTTAAAGACCTGGACACATCTGTTGTGTGCTGCATATTCTCTGTTCTCTACAAACATGAAAGTAGAAGCGGAAAATATTTTAATATACCGCAACTTTCTGAATGTAATACTTTTTTAAACTAGTGCCAGGATGGAACTAAGAATAATAATTTATATCATAATCTGGCAAATAGATTAGTCCTTAAAGGCCCATAAAGCATAAGACAGAGCGGATGAAAGATGATTTTCAAACCTGAAAATGTTGATGCCCTCAAATGTTCTCATACATATACATTTGTAGAGAAGAGAAAGAAATATTCACCTTTAAGAGGCTGAAACTCGATCTATGACCGATCCACCGTCACCTGAATTAGTAGATCCCAAAAACTAGTTGCTGACTTATCTAGCTGTTTCACCAATTAGTCGTTGCAACCCTAACCACATGCCCATGTGTGAAGCGATATTTTAATTTCGTATTTTATTCTTGATTCTCCAACTATCGCAAATTCTAAATTATTCTCTCTGTTTGTGTGTCGTTGAACCAGGATACTTCAGAGCAATGAGACAAGAACCCGTCCACTTTGGAGAGATCGGAGGAAAGTCACACGTTACCTACGTGGGCTGGTACGAGTGTGGCACACCCATACCTGGGAGGTGGTAAGATCTCACACAGCTGGTCAGCAGAATGACCTCCTCGCTGTTGAGGAAGAAGAAGAAGAAGAAGAAGAAGAAGAAGAAGAAGAAGAAGAAGACGTCCGTCTGTGTGTGTGTGGAGGAAGGTGGTCTTCTTTTATCATGTTACCATGGACATTGTCTGTTTGAAATCAGCCTCCTCTCCCAGGAACCTGAACCTTTTATAGGACTATTACACAAAACTCAATCGAGTGCTTTTGTAACATCGGTCTTAATTTTTCTCTATTTATCGAAAAAATGCGTCACGACGCACAAGACAAAAACAACGCGGCCAAAAAATGTTGAACATACAGTAATCACAGGAAAAAAAAAAAATTATAATTGGGAAGCTGGCTCCCAATGTGTAATAATGTGTATGATATTATTTATCAGTGGTTTCGTTATTGAATGTTTTTGTGTTGCTTGGGCTTTTGAGACGAGAAAGTAAAAAATTGTCGCTCGTAGTTGCATGTCAGTGAGCACACACTCAAGTAAGTTGTATACGGAAAAAGGTGCCGATCATACTTCCATTGTGCACTTGGTCTATGGAAACACAGTAGAGCTTAAACGATTAATCGACGAATCGATTATAAATCGATTACTAAATTAATCGTCAACTATTTTGATAATCGATAATCGGTTTGAAGCTTTTTTTCATGATTAAAACAAGATTCCTGATTGTTTTAAGCTTCTTAAATGTGAATATTTTCTTCAGAAATCATTAAAACTGAATAATTTTGGTTTGTGGACAAAACAAGACTTTAGAGAACATCGTCATTTCCAGCTTTGACAAACACTGATAAACGTTTTTTTTTTAATTTTCTGACATTTTATGAACTAAACCATTGGTTCTCAAAGTGCGGCCCGGGGGCCAATGGCGGCCCGCAGAAACATTTCTGGCGGCCCCGCAATGAATTACAGTTGATAGTTTTAATCCAGGAGCTACTAAGCTTGTTAAATGTTTATTGGACATTACTGGATACAGACCAATAAGTGTAAACTGTACAACTGTATTAACTATGTCATCAAATTTTGGATGACATACTGACACAGTATAGTATGACTTTTTTGTCAAATTTTGGCATTTACATTTTTTCCCAAAAAATTGTCACATTTTGGACGACATAGTATAGTATGCCGTTTTTGTAAAATTTTGGACCGAAATTTTTTTTGAAAAAACTTGGACAATTTTGAACACCATAGTATAGTACGACGTTTTTGTCAAATTTTGGAAAAAAATTAAAAATAATATTTTTTTTTTCACATTTTGGACGACATAGTTATAGTATGCCGTTTTTGTAAAATTTTGGAACGAAATTTCTTTTGAAAAAAATTGTACATTTTTGAACAACATAGTATAGTATGACGTTTTTGTCAAATTTTGGAACAAAATTAAAAAGAAAAAAAAATTGTCACATTTTGGACGACATAGTATAGTATGACGTTTTTGTAAAATGTTGGACTGAAATTTTTTTTGAATTTTTTTTTACAATTTTGAACACCATAGTATAGTATGACGTTTTTGTCAAATTTTGGAACAAAATTAAAAAGAAAAAAAAATTGTCACATTTTGGACGACATAGTATAGTATGCCGTTTTTGTAAAATTTTGGACCGAAATTTTTTTTGAAAAAAACTTGGACAATTTTGAACACCATAGTATAGTACGACGTTTTTGTCAAATTTTGGAAAAAAATTAAAAATAATATTTTTTTTTTTCACATTTTGGACGACATAGTTATAGTATGCCGTTTTTGTAAAATTTTGGAACGAAATTTCTTTTGAAAAAAATTGTACATTTTTGAACAACATAGTATAGTATGACGTTTTTGTCAAATTTTGGAACAAAATTAAAAAGAAAAAAAAATTGTCACATTTTGGACGACATAGTATAGTATGCCGTTTTTGTAAAATTTTGGACCGAAATTTTTTTTGAAAAAACTTGGACAATTTTGAACACCATAGTATAGTACGACGTTTTTGTCAAATTTTGGAAAAAAATTAAAAATAAATTTTTTTTTTTTCACATTTTGGACGACATAGTTATAGTATGCCGTTTTTGTAAAATTTTGGAACGAAATTTCTTTTGAAAAAAATTGTACATTTTTGAACAACATAGTATAGTATGACGTTTTTGTCAAATTTTGGAACAAAATTAAAAAGAAAAAAAAATTGTCACATTTTGGACGACATAGTATAGTATGACGTTTTTGTAAAATGTTGGACTGAAATTTTTTTTGAATTTTTTTTTACAATTTTGAACACCATAGTATAGTATGACGTTTTTGTCAAATTTTGGAACAAAATTAAAAAGAAAAAAAAATTGTCACATTTTGGACGACATAGTATAGTATGCCGTTTTTGTAAAATTTTGGACCGAAATTTTTTTTGAAAAAACTTTTACAATTTTGAACACCATAGTATAGTACGACGTTTTTGTCAAATTTTGGAAAAAAAATAAAAATAAAATTTTTTTTTTCACATTTTGGACGACATAGTTATAGTATGCCGTTTTTGTAAAATTTTGGAACGAAATTTATTTTGAAATTTTTTTTACATTTTTGAACAACATAGTATAGTATGACGTTTTTGTCAAATTTTGGAACAAAATTAAAAAGAAAATGAAATTGTCACATTTTAGACGACATAGTATAGTATGCCGTTTTTGTAAAATTTTGGACCGAATTTTTTTTTGAAAAAAATTGTACAATTTTGAACAACATAGTATAGTACGACGTTTTTGTCAAATTTTGGAACAAAATTAAAAAGAAAAAAAAATTGTCACGTTTTGGACGACATAGTATAGTATGGTCCAAAATTTTGTAAAACTTTGGACCGAATTTTTTTTGGAATTTTTTTTTACAATTTTGAACAACATAGTATAGTATGACGTTTTTGTCAAATTTTGGAACAAAATTAAAAAAAAAAAAAAATTGTCACATTTTGGACGACAGTATAGTATGTATTTTTGGAAAATTTTGGACCGAATTTTTTTTGGAAAAAAATTGTCAAATTTGGGACGCCATAGTATTGTCCAACGTTTTTGTCAAATTTTGGACCAACATTTTTTTCCCCAAATTTTTTTACAATTTTGAGCAACATAGTATAGTATGACGTTTTTGTCAAATTTTGGAAAAAAAAAAAAAAAAAAAAGAAATTGTCACATTTTGGACAACGTAGTATAGTATGTCGGTTTTGTCAAATTTTGGACGCCATAGTTAAATGGGATTTCGATCTGTTTTTTTCCCTTTGGCGGCCCTCAGTCCAATGTTGGGTTCCTAAATTGGCCCTCAGGTATCAAAACTTTGAGAACCCCTGAACTAAACGATTCATCGAGAAAATAATCGACAGATTAATCGATTACCAAAATAATCGTTAGTTGCAGCTCTAGAACACAGACATGCAGAATTGACCTTCTGCTGGCCCTACGGGTTTATTAGCAGTCGCAGTTTGCACAGTATTCAACATTTCATATATGTATATGATGTGAAATATAGAATGTATACCAGGCAGTGTCCACAGATGGTCTGATACATTTCAGGTAAAAGATAAAATAGTTTAAGGCCAAATTGTTCATCTATTGTAAAAAAAAAAAAATGGAGGTTTGAGCCCCAGAGGTTCTGTGGCATCACTTGAAAACAAAGGCATTGTGTTAATACCCATGCAGTCTGTGTCGTACAAGAAAAACTATACTAAAAATATATATGTAAAAAATAGAAATAAAGCTTCTGTGTAGAAATGGTAGACAAATGACATGTTTCTTTCTTTCAAACCTGTTACAGAATGTACATAAAGCTTTACGTAGATGGAGGAAACTTGCCAGTATTTACACCACAGTTTGGAAGTTGTTTTTGATCATTTATTTTTCCAGTAATAAATCTTGTTTTTATATTGACTGATATTCATTTACATCGACTTGAACGCCTTTTATTACGTTTTTTCTTAACCTTCTTCCTGAAACTGCCATTTAAAGGGACACTGTGTAGTATTTATGGGTTTATATGACCCAAAATCCACTTTTTTATACATATTATGTGCTCCTGCATTGTCTAGTCGCTGTATAATAGTTTTTGTTTCATTTTCGTAGTGTTTCAAAAAGTCATGTTAAATAACATGGTCGCGGGCCGCGGTTGCATAGCCACTGTTAGCAGAGAGACGCCATGTTTCTACCGGAGCCTGTAAGGACAAACGCGAGAGAACAAATCAAGCGTCTCTTTACTTGTAGCAGGAAGTCCCGCCTCCACTCTCTCCGCTTCGTCTGCTACGGCCGCGGTAGCTCCACCCTCTCCCTCGCCTCACGAACCTCATCTGCTGACACGGAGAAAGACGACGAGGACGACATTTGACCGGCTGAGGACACCGTAGCGCTCAGGGAAGGGAGGGGGTGAGCAGAGGAGCAGTTCTTTGTTGTAAATTTCAGCCTCTCCTCTAGATGGCACTATAAACTACTTACTTCACCTTTAAAGCGGAAGCTTTCTAAGCAAAGAAGGACTTCATTGACCCAGTGCTTAAAAGGAGGAAACTTCAGAGAGAGTGGAAAGAGTTGGTAATAGTGTTTGCATCCTTTCTGGTATGCAAAGGCCATGCAGCACAGATCTCTATGTCAGCCTCATCGTCAGATGTCACTAATTCTAACACACTGGACTCGGGCTGAACTATTTGGGCAAAAATATCCAATTGCATTTTTTCTGACATAATGCAGTGCCCTTGATTTGCCATGTATTTTGGGGCATTTACTACAAGACGCCATCGAAATCTACTATGCTCTACCAGTGTTTGTTAAAGGTGAAGTGAGTAGTTTATAGTGCCATCTAGAGGAGAGGCTGAAATTTACAACAAAGAACTGCTCCTCTGCTCACCCCCTCCCTTCCCTGAGCGCTACGGTGTCCTCAGCCGGTCAAATGTCGTCCTCGTCGTCTTTCTCCGTGTCAGCAGATGAGGTTCGTGAGGCGAGGGAGAGGGCGGAGCTACCGCGGCCGTAGCAGACGAAGCGGAGAGAGTGGAGGCGGGACTTCCTGCTACAAGTAAAGAGACGCTTGATTTGTTCTCTCGTGTTTGTCCTTACAGGCTCCGGTAGAAACGTGGCGTCTCTCTGCTAACAGTGGCTATGCAACCGCGGCCCGCGACCATGTTATGTTACATGACTTTTTGAAACACTACGAAAATAAAACAAAAACTATTATACAGCTACTAGACAATGCAGGAGCACATTATATGTATAAAAAAGTGGATTTTGGGTCATATAAACCCATCAATACTACACAGTGACCCTTTAAAGTGATGTGAGCTTTAACAAAACATGTACTGACCATTTTTCACGCATCTTTACAGCGGACAATCTCATCTGGAAAGAACGATTTCAATTTCCACACACACTCGTTGGAGAGCAACCACACACACTTCTCTTAATTATCCTCCTGAATAAACCATGTGCACATACTTCCTCTCACACAGCGACATTGGTTAGACAGAAAAGACCCGACCGCATACTATGACGACACACCGTCCCCCGTTTCGCCACAACCCACAGGAACGAAAACAAAGTAGTAGTACCAGCCATTACCGCAGTTTTCCAAAGTCACATGAGGGGAAAAGGAAGAGCGAGGCCAAACTTAACAAAAACATGAACTCAGAACTCGCAGAGGGAAGAGAGAGACGACGAGACAAACACTGCCAAGTACAACACATAACAAAAAGATAAAAAGGTCTCTAGCTGGGTCTCAATCATTTATTAGGGTTCAAGAAAAAAAATGTTACAGTTTATACATAAACAACTAATCTCGTTCGAAGGTGGACTTTGATATATTAGTAAAAACCAGTGAGCAGAGAAAAGAGGAATAACAAGCTTTTATTGGAGGAGATAAAATATGCTGAACAAAAGAAAGCCTCCTTCATCACTCACACTGGGATCTACACCTCCCACAATGCATCATTTAGCTAGTGTTCCCAACGCGGGGGCAGTTTCACCGACTTATTATTAATACCGACACGGTGGTAAAAATTGATCAACTCAAGAAAAACTAAAGTGACAAAGGGGTCATTTTTTTCAATTCGATAAGTGTCTTATGAATGCAACTACACACGGAAAAACCCAACACAGACAGTTGAGACGGTTGCCACGGACACAAATGGAGGATGTGGGCGCTGATCTCACTCGCAAACATGAAGTGTTACCATGAAAAAGAACTAGTCGCAGTTTGCGCAACAGCCCGTTTTGGTCTCACAGGTGTGTGCGGACAAGACTGCAGAAGATTACATGGTTACAACGATCGGTAAAAATAATCATGAAACGTACGAGCAGAGGTCTGGACACAGAGGTGCGTGAAGAGACGACATACAAACACCGACCATTAGACCAGGGAAGGTGGGGGGGAAGGTGGGGGAGAGGGTGGGGGGGGCTTGCTTGTTTCATATTTGGACATGATATTTGCCAGAGAGGGGAATGTAGAGCAGTGAAACAATGTTTCCTGCACACACTCAAAAACAGCTGGAGCCACACACAGAAGGTAGGGGGTTAAGGGGGTTGTGTGAGGATCAGTAGCATCATCTGTCCCCTTTTACCGGTATCCAGGGCCCGGCTGAGTGTAGCCCTGGCCGTAGGGGGGGCGGTTGCGGGCGTACGGGTTAGCAGCTCCTGGTGGAGGGGTGCTGCCCGGAGGTACGTTGTACCCCTGGCGGGGTTGATACGCTGCTGAGGCAGGCTGGGAGTTGGGCGGCAGGCTGTAGTTAGCAGGCTGCGAGGCCTGGGAGGTATAGTTTTGGGGAGGGAAGGCTCCTGGTGGATATTGCTGGGCTCCCTGAGATGGATGGGGTGGTTGCTGGCCACCTTGGAAGCCAGGGGCTGGGGCCGGAGGTGGGGCTGGGCCGGGGGTAGGAGCCTGGGAGGAGGGAGGAGCGTAGTTCTGAAACTGCTGCTGCTGCTGCGGCTGCGGTGGGCCAGGCTGAGGAGCTCCGGGCTGAGGACTATATCCTGCTGTGGGAGAGAGAAAGTCATTTAATTTGCTGTTGACAGAAAGCAAGGCCAATTGATTCATATGAAAACAGCTCATTTTTATTCCTTTAAAAAGGTCCAAGGCGTAGGAATTAGTGACCTAATGGTTAGACTGCAGACTGGAACAAATTAACGGAGAAACTAATCCACGCCTGAGAAACTAATCCACACCTTTATAACCCCGAGGCTGGATTACTGTAACTCCTTAATGTCAGGATGTCCTAGTAAGTCCCTGAGAAGCCTTCAACTGGTCCAGAACGCAGCAGCACGGATACTGACTGGAACCAGAAGACGTGATCATTTAACTCCCGTCTTGGCTTCTCTACACTGGCTCCCAGTAAAAAGTAGAATAGATTTTAAAAATACTTCTACTCACATACAAGACCCTGAATAATCAAGCACCTTCATGTATTTGCGATTTAATCACTTTATATCAACCCAATAGAGCAGGGGTTCTCAAAGTTTTGATACCTGAGGGCCAATTTAGGAACCCAACATTGGACTGAGGGCCGCCAAAGGAAAAAAAAATGAAAATAAAACAGAAATAAATCCCATTTGTAATCATTTTAATGACCAGATTGCAGTTCTACAGTTTAGCGTTAAGTAATATAAGCGTTAATATAATGTAATTTAAGCATTAATATAATAACGCTTTATAATTTACCGTGTAATTACCCAGTATTTTGGCCATTGTTCTTACCTTCTAATTACAGGTTAATACCAAGTAACACATTTCTGTTACCATATATTTACTGGGTAAATAGCTAGTAATTGGGGGCTGTAGCTACCTGCTTATTACCAGCTTATAACCCAATAATACACTAAAATTCACCATATAGAAACCAGGTAAATACCCAGTATTTTTGTTTACACTTATTGGTCTGTATCCAGTAATGTCCAATAAACATTTAACAAGCTTAGTAGCTCCTGGATTAAAACTATCAACTGTAATTCATTGCGGGGCCGCCAGAAATGTTTCTGCGGGCCGCCATTGGCCCCCGGGCCGCACTTTGAGAACCAATGTAATAGACTGTTCCACTCCCTGAACTCAGGTCTACTGGTTATTCCTAAAATAAATAAAAGTAGAATCGGCAGTAGAACATTTAGCTACCAGGCTCCTCTGCTGTGAAACCAACTCCCACTTTCAGTCAGAGAGTCTGACTGTCTCCGCCTTTAAGGTGAGACTGAAAATCTACCTCTTTAACATAGCGTCCGCGATTTCTCAACCCTCACCACTTACCCGATGTCCCCCCACGACATGTAGCCCATAAAACTACATGTATAACTGATTTGTAATCTCTTACAGTTCTGCTGACACCAGTGAACGGCATGAGGTCAGGAGACAAACTATGTTTTGTAAACTGTGGGCTATACAAATAAAGACTGATTGATTAAAGAGTTTGTGTAGTAAGCTTCTGTTTCAAAATGCACATTCTGGTTTGTTTCTCTGTCGCTCCTTAAAAGCAAGACATAATTGTGTGTAATAACCCAACCAAATCTTGCAAACTGGACTTTTAAAATCCTGACCATGTTTACTCTTACCAGGATACTGCATACCATACTGCTGCTGCTGCTGCTGCTGGGGCGGGGCACCTGGTTGCTGGTATCCACCTGGGGCCTGGTACTGCTGGTACACCTGACCTGAACGGACCAGGACAAGCAAAAATCAGAACACAAGAAACGAAACTCAATTACATCTGATGGCCCAATTTTACCTTTGATTTCAAATATTTCTCATACAGGTGAGCTACAATAATTTATTCAAATCTTGATGTCATCAAATTGTTTAATTCTTCTTTGCACGTGCAGCCGTTTGGTATAATAGACAAAGAAGAATTAAAACATTACAGTTGAATCGTCTTCACAGGCTCTTGCTCTCACAAGTACATTGAGCTCATACGCAAGAGCTCAACTGTAGCTGTCACCACCTTAAGCAGCCTGGAGATGTAAAGAGGCTACTTCCATAGAGCGTATACTGACAAAATTAGTTTGGAGAAATTAATACGATCTGTGTTTTGGAGAAATGGACGCATTTCATGAATGTAAGAGCAACTTCATATTGAAGGCTTTTTGGTTGCACTTGGAAATTATTATTATTTTTATTTATTTTAAAGCAGAACTAGACCGGAAGTTCCTAATAACGCTGTTTTTTTGGTGTGTATCTGCGTCATTACCTTGTTTATGAAGCCCTGAAGGTTCTAAACAAACAGTTCAGCCATTGCTTAGAACGTTGTGTTTTATTATAATCTAGGGGCTCAACGAGATCACTGAAAATCCCGTAATAGTTACGTAAGCAGCGGTTCTCCTGAACAACCGATCGTCCTGCTCCGGGCACTAGTCCGGGTACATCCGCGTATTGCGTACATTGAACCGCAGAAGAAGAATTACGTCCATTGTGGAGGTGTTTCACGAGCAACAGTGTCTTCTGACTCTGGGTCTGACTCCGGTTTAAGGTCTAAAAAGGGACTGCGGCGGGGAGTCGTGAAGAAGCTATTGTTTTGATAATGAGTAGCAGTACATCCACCGTTCCAGAGGGGGGCGCTGCGCTTCTGAGAACAGATGTGCTGGATAGTACTGGCCAATCACAAGACTCTGTCTTCTGGGGGTGAAAGTTCACTCTGAAATCTCGCAGCAGAAAAACACCGTCAGAAAAGAGGATTTCTATCGGCTCGTTTACAGCAACTAGGAGGTTTTTGACCATAAAAACAAGTTAATATATGTAAGTAGACCTCCATAACTAACATTTATGTGCAACAGGACCACTCTATGTCACCTGTAAATAACATAACTAGGGCTGAAACAAATATTCGATTAATCGATCTATTTTTCAGCTAGAACAAATAAAGCACAACTACTTCAGTGAAAACAGATGCAACCGTTTCCATATAACTACAGTAAATAGTGCCAAATGTCTGAGGGCTCAGGGGCAGAGGCTGAACAGTAAACACACATACAAAGAAAAAAAGGGCAATCCACTGACACACATGTTTCTACTAATAGGATGCTATAAGAAGAACCATCATCGCTAAAAGATGATGGTGTTCCTCTATCAATAGCTTGTGCCCTGCAGCTCCAGACAGTTGTTTACAACAACTCCCTGTTCCACTGTAACTATAGCCTGGTTCCCATTAAAACACACAAAAAAAGTTTAACAGAATATTTAAAAACACAGTAAAAGTAAAAAAAAAAAATCACATTTATGTGTGATTTCATCCACAGCTGTTGATCAAATAGTAGTTGGTTAACTATGGTGAGCACAGTTCAGCACAGATAAGAAGGTGCAACACGATGACATAAAGAGCACAGAGCCAAGAGTTTTTGCGGCTGCTTTCCATCTAATAATGCGAGGAGTGTTGTGGTTTCTTCAATGTCCACACAATCCTTCCACTGTTTGCGTTGTTTTTCCTGTGCGACGTTCTCTCAACATCATCCTTTATTTTCTGAATCTGTTTTGGCAGCACTTACTCAAACTGACCTTTAAATGGATACATCGACTTTTCCGATGTTCCCTCGAGCGAAAAAAAAAAAAACCCAAACAAACACTGTACCAATCAGGGTTTTTGTGCGTAAATTGTCATTAAGAATCTAAGCTTTTTATTTGTATTAATTCATTAATCTACAATATCTGTTTGCTTTCATCAGAGTGTCATTTCTCTGGACATACTTATACCAGCAGAGGGCGACACAACTGCCTTTTTCACGCAACCGCCTTGTTGTTTTTATTAGACTCACATAACTTACGTGCCGTTAACATACAACGATTAACTAACTAACCTTTCTATAATTTATTGTTGACAATTAAACAACTACCATGTATCGACTGAATTTAACCCAATGGTTGAAAAAGGAAAAAGCATGACATTTTCAGTCCTAATGGAAACCCGTCTCATGACTTCACCAGTCCACACAGTCTACATTGCACATGTGAAGGAAAATCACTATCATATATGCAACTCCTGCCATCTGTGATGTGACTTAAATAGCATCTTGTTAAGAATGACTCTACATAGCCAAATAGGACTGAGAGACTAACTGCATCTGAATATAACTTCTATAACCAGTACATATTTGCTTAAAGGTCACATAGAGTGGTCCTGTTGCACATAAATGTTAGTTATGGAGGTCTACTTACATACATTAACTTGTTTTTATGGTCAAAAACCTTCTAGTTGCTATAAACGAGCCGATAGAAATCCTCTTTTCTGACGGTGTTTTTCTGCTGCGAGATTTCAGAGTGAACTTTCACCCCCAGAAGACAGAGTCTTGTGATTGGCCAGTACTATCCCGCACATCCGTTCTCAGAAGCGCAGCGCCCCCCTCTGGAACAGTGGATGCACTGCTCCTCATTATCAAAACATTGTTTTAACAGTGTTTAAAAATAGCTTCTTCACGACTCCCCGCCGCAGTCCCTTTTATGACTTTAAACCGGAGTCAGACCCAGAGTCAGAAGACACTGTTGCTCGTGAAACACCTCCACAACGGACGTTATTCTTCTTCTGCGGTTCAATGTAAGCAACCGGATGTGCCCGGACTAGTGCCCGGAGCAGGACGATCGGTTGGTCAGGAGAACCGCTGCTTACGTAACTATTACGGGATTTTTAGTGATCTCGTTGAGCCCCGAGATTACAATAAAACACAACGTTCTCAGCAGTGGCTGAACTGTTTGTTTAGAACCGTCAGGGCTTCATAAACAAGGTAATGACGCAGATACACACTAAAAGAACAGCGATAATAGGAACTTCCGGTCTAGTTCCGCTTTAATGGCGAAGCAACTGCTCATCTTTTTATAATGCAACATAACATGGAAACTTACTTCTCTTCTTACTAGAATGTTGCTCATTACATTTTCCACTGGATGCCTGCATGTTCAAAAAACACAAAGACCTGGGAAACTAGTGTTCTACATTAAATTGCTGACAACTGGAATGATGGTATATTAGAAGCACAGAAAGAGAGGCTCGAGAAAAATGCGTGGAACAGGAACCACCACCATTCTTTCAGGCTCAGGTAAAAGTGGTGTCGTTAGATACAGTTGATGGACTTAAACACTGAAGAAAACCCTTATAATTATTATTATTTTCTATCCTGTGGTTTATAAGTGAAACCATTCAATGCAGCACATAATGCATTACAAGGAAACTACTCCATGCTGGCTCATTTAATAAGTATACACAACAGAGCCAACATTTTATGAACTTTCGCAGATGTGTATTTTTTTGTTTCGAGGTCCAACAGCTTGTTAGCCAAAAGTGGTCATTATATTTTGGGTTCAGAGTACTTGCTGTTTAGTCTAAGCCACTGAGGCTAAATATTTAGCATTGTACGCCGCACGGGTCAGGAAAACATTTTGACAACAATATATTTAGCCTGAACCCGTGCCCCTCTTTGGTGTCTTTTTATAAGCGCTGAAGTGATGTGGCAACCATCTGTTACCCTCACTGACAGCACTTTGAATGTTCTCTTTATTATGTGAAAAGGCATGTGTGAAATTGGCTTCTTCTCCTGTTCTCCTCTGTTCCCCATCACAACTGTTACGCAAGAGCACTGGAAGAATGCGTGGCTGTTAGACCCCTTTCACCTGGGAGTTTAAGTCATTCCAAGCGAGCCAAAAACTCTGGCCATTAGGAGCATAGCAAACGACCACGAGCTCGTCGAGGACAGCAGAGCAGGCGGTGTTCCGGGAGAAAAGCCCAAAAATCGAGGAGAAAGATGTTCACTGGAACAAACAAGTGATTGGCTGCAGCTCTGTTGACCTCCACGCATGCCTCCAGGAAGAGTCATGAGAATAGTCTTATGTTTAAATAAATATTTCACACCAAATTCTCGTCTGCCCATCTGATAAAGACCATTACGCATAATAACCGTGGTTACGCGTGCATGCTTACAGTGTCTGTCTCGCACGGATTTGGAATGTTAACCATCTGCTGAAGAACCTTGTTAGCGTTATTCCTGTAGTAACAAATAATATAAACGTGCATTTACAGTGAGCTTTAGGCTACGTTTTAAAGGCTACACGTTGCTCACCTGGCATGGGAATCGCATGCGTTACCTTTTATAAATTCTCGTGCTTCAAAATCGTTTTTTGTAGTTTGCCTTGAGGATGTCATCCAGACAAACAGTCTGTGACCAGAAAGAGGAACAGTGCGAGGGGAACACAGGCGAGTTGAAGTTGTATTATTTTTTTTGTGCCAACCATCTGCTGCTATGGAAGAACGATGAGACAAAGAGGGGTAAACTGTGAAGGGAACGTTACAGAGGACGAACTGTCTGTCCACTGTTGGGCTTGGACGAGTTGAACGACCCGGTGAAAGCTTATACGACGGAAAATAACTAATGTTACGAGTCTTTTACTCGTCTCCTTCCACAGCAAAATCAAAGCCGAACTCCTCCCTGGATCTGGTAGAAAAAATCTGCTGAAACTTCAGCAGGGTTTAGGTTTCGATCACAGGGTCAAACTTCAGTTATACTCACATCTAACTTCTCTAGTCCAGCGAGTCCCAACATTTCTCTGTTTAACGTATCTCAACTCATAATCTGTCCAAATGTTATTAAATATTATTAATCATAAAAAAAGGAAGAAAATTAAACGCATGAAAAAAACGTTATACTGCTACAATAACATGTTCATACATCGCTGTGTCATCCTGGAAAAAAAGATATGGTCCAATTCATTTTTTAGTGGCTATTGTCTAACATTCCACTCCAGAGTCCAATAAGATACTTACAATTAATCAGCTGAAGCTCATAACTTCAAATGTTTATAATTTTAAAAAGACACGGCGAGGACTTGCACGCCACTGCAGAGCAAGACAGATGCAGTGTCGTATTGATGCAGCACGAGCAATAATTACAGTCCCACAAAAACATGCTTTTACATTCTCGCTGTAAGCAACACTAGACTGCCAGTCTTTTTTTTACCCAAACAGAGCTTGGACTGATCCTTAGACCTCCACGACGACATCAATACATCGCCTCATCAGAATCAAACCTCAAATCAGACAGAACAAGTAACTTACTAGACAACAAAGAGTGCTGTTTCTCTCCGTCCTTGTGTTACGGGGGGGGGGGGGAAAGAAGCATGAACAGCTTTCTGTTGTGTTGTGCAGCATGGAATGCCGAAAACATCCTCCTGGATCAACTAACTCTGATGGAGTGAATCGTACATGCACCGCTAACCAGGCCAAACCTCAAACCACCAGTTAAATCAAAGTTTTCATCGCACATGTGCAATGATTTATAGTGTTGCAGGTGTGACGGCGACTTACAGCTCTCACAGGGTGCAGCATGAGGCATCTTGAGTTTTTTTTTACTCTAGCAACCTCCTCCACAATCATCTCAGCCAAACCACTTGCTGAAAACATTCCAGTGTCCTCAGTGCAATGTGGTTAACGATATAAAACGCTTCACCTTCACAACAAAAGGGCACACGAGCCAGGGATTTCCCCTAACGTTAAGTGAGAAGTGATGGAAAAAAAGACGAGGCACAGAAAACCAAACCCTGCAGCTGCATCCACGCAGGGGTGGTTCTGTGCACAGACGGTTTTGTAATACATGTCGTGTTTGTTTTCGCCTAATCCCAGGCCCATTTATCTTTATCTCATGCTTTGGTTTGGATCTGACACATCCAATTAAAAATCACAAACGAGGGAGAGAGCCGAGAGGGATAAATGTGAATCCCGTGGATAAACTTGCTTATATGGTGTTGATTAAGATTGCACCATGACGAAACTCCGTTCAGTGAACGTTTGCTGCTTCAACAACAGAACGAATTCAATAACCAAAAATGGTAATAAGATTTTTTAGTACATGCAGCTTTAAATATGTGCTGCAACCATTTGTCAAAGTATGGTATTTAATCCTGGATGTCAAAATTGCTGGACTGAAATTGAATCTCCCTTACAAAGGAAATATACTGACTCTCAGTGGTGGCAAATATTCCTGGAGTATAAAAACCGTTATCAAAAAAAGGAAAGGGCTATGCAGTAGGTTTATCACAGGACGTATGAACAATATAATGAAATTAATAATTATTTATCATATTTTTAAGTTTTACTTAATTACTCAATTTCATTTAACTTTTTTGGTTCTGGGCTGCAGTTAAGTATTATTTTCATCATTAATTATTCAGCCAATTATTCTTAGACCAGGGGTTCTCAAAGTTTTGATACCTGAGGGCCAATTTAGGAACCCAACATTGGACTGAGGGCCGCCAAAGGAAAAAAAACCCCGAAAAAAAACCAGAAAGAAATCCCATTTTTAGTCATTTTAATGACCAGATTGCAGTTCTACAGTTTAGCGTTAAGTAATATAAACGTTAATATAATGTAATTTAAGCATTAATATAATAACGCTTTATAATTTACTGGGTAATTACCCAGTATTTTGGCCATTGTTCTTACCTTCTAATTACAGGTTAATACCAAGTAACACATTTCTGTTACCATATATTTACTGGGTAAATAGCTAGTAATTGGGGGCTGTAGCTACCTGCTTATTACCAGCTTATAACCCAATAATATACTAAAATTCACCATATAGAAACCAGGTAAATACCCAGTATTTTTGTTTACACTTATTGGTCTGTATCCAGTAATGTCCAATAAACATTTAACAAACTTAGTAGCTCCTGGATTAAAACTATCAACTGTTATTCATTGCGGGGCCGCCAGAAATGTTTCTGCGGGCCGCCATTGGCCCCCGGGCCACACTTTGAGAACCAATGTCTTAGACGAATCGTTTAGTCTATCAAATGCCCATCACCTCTTCACTGGGCAATGTGACACCTTCAAAAGTCTTGTTGTGGGTAAAATGCAAAGAATGAAAAGCAGAGAACAATCCTGTCTGAGAAGCAGAACATCTGGCAGTATTTTAAAAGTTTTCAGACTGAAACAAAAGTAACAATGCCGCACTGTCTTAAGGATAACGACGTGTGTATGTGTGTCTCACCATCAATGCCAGCTGGGGGTCCCTGCTGTACTCCAGCATAAGGAGCCTGTGGTTGGGGGGGAACTCCTGGCTGAGGGGCCGCAGATGAGGAGGAGGCGATGCTATCAGGAGTTCCTGAGCGCTCCTCTGCTGCAACTGCTGGAGGTGCTGCTCAGGTAGCACAGAAGGAGAGACATTGAGACTGTGAACTTGGACTTTATTAAAATATTTAGAAAGCATATAATTGATCCTTCCGATACTGCGCCTACAGATTAGAGAATATCTCTCTGAATCCTCTTGTCGGGCACCAAACAAAGAAACGTCTGCATCTCGTCATCGAATTTTTGCGAACAGCAGCCACCTACGTGTACGCTTGCTGTAACACTCTTGCCGGTTTTGATTCTTGTGTCGGACAGCGTACTCATGACGACACTCTGACCAATCAGTGGCCAGCAGTCTGTTAAGGTCACATTTTAAAGGTGACAGAGTGGTCCTGTTGCACATAAATGTTAGTTATGGAGGTCTACTTAAATATATGAACTTGTTTTTATGGTCAAAAACCTCCTAGTTTCTGTAAACGAGCCGATAGAAATCCTCTTTTCTGACGGTGTTTTTCTGCTGCGAGATTTCAGAGTGAACTTTCACCCCCAGAAGACAGAGTCTTGTGATTGGCCAGTACTATCCAGCACATCCGTTCTCAGAAGCGCAGCGCCCCCCTCTGGAACGGTGGATGCACTGCTCCTCATTATCAAAACATTGTTTTAACGATTAAAAATACGGTTTAAAAATAGCTTTGTCACAACTCCCCGCCGCAGTCCCTTTTATGACTTTAAACCGGAGTCAGACCCAGAGTCAGAAGACACTGTTGCTCGTGAAACACCTCCACAACGGACGTTATTCTTCTTCTGCGGTTCAATGTACGCAACCGGATGTGCCCAGACTAGTGCCCGGAGCAGGACGATCGGTTGTTCAGGAGAACCGCTGCTTACGTAACTTTTACGGGATTTTCAGAGATCTCGTTGAGCCCCGAGATTACAATAAAACACAACGTTCTCAGCAATGGCTGAACTGTTTGTTTCGAACCGTCAGGGCTTCATAAACAAGGTAATGACGCAGATACACACCAAAAAAACAGCGTTAATAGGAACTTCTGGTCTAGTTCCGCTTTAATATTTAATTAGTTCGAGCCGAGTAGTGCTAGAACTGTAATGGAAAAATGCCATTAGGATGATCGTCGTGTTATCAAGGTCAAGTTAGGGACATTCTCTTCAAGCACCATTTTCGGTGAATCATTGAATTCATACTGCACATGTAAGGGTCTTCTCTGATAGTCATCTTTGATTTGCACCAAACATTTGGTTTTGATACGAACGTACTTTGAGATAGCACCTTTTAAGTCTGGAGTTGGATACTGTACAATACCTTGTGTCTGATCGTCACTGAGGCCAAAAGCAGAGATGACGTTTTTGTTGACCTCGTCCTGGTTTTTCAGCGGATCAAAGGCCGACATGCTCGCGGCGCTGACTGGAGTGGCCTGTTTTACTGTGTGATCTCCCGCCACCATTTTTCCTTCGCGTCCATCGACCGATTCTAAAAACACAACCAGAAGAAATGTTTAACAGCAATAGAAAAGTGGGAGAAATATGGCAATAATGGAATGCATTGACGAACATAACAGATGTTACACCCAGTAAAAACATGAACTAGTGGTAAACTGACATGTATGTGAATGGGCACTTGGTAGGAATTAAACTGCAAAAAAGTTATAGCTTTAACTTAGATGTGATGGCCGGTTCAGCAGAACCTAGTGGAATATCACAACACATGTTTCTCACATTGACTGAGGTCAATTATGAGGACAAGGGGTGCATTTTTTCCTAAGCCGTGCATATGTGTGTGTGTAAACAAATGACCGCAAACTATCACCATGAACTACTCGTAATTTATGTAGTCCATAATGATACAAATGTGGTGTATAATTCAACACACAACGTCTTACGCAAAACAAAAATTATAAACATGTGGAAAAACATGGTTTCAAAAACTCTGTCAGATCATTTCTGTTGAGGAGGCTGTCCAGTGTCCATCAGCAGGATTAAGAGACCCAACAACGGATTTAAAAAAAAAAAAAGGTTTGGCTGTGTGTTTTTTTGCACATCTGCCAGATCCTATAGGGGGATCAAATCGAGCAAGGTAGTTTTTTTTTTGCACACATGCCGATATTAAGAGTTGAAAAGTAATTTTTCACTTAATATCCTAACTTTATGCACAAATAAGCGAGTGTTTCACAACAGTTGGTCTTTGGATTTAAATAATTTAAGTAGCAACTGTTTGGATTATGGGTCAGTAAATCAGCAACAAATGTGCCATGTTGGCAACACTGCATTTAAAAAGTTCAGCCAATAGTAATACATTTTGAAACAATACAATACTTTGTCTTTAAAAAATAAATGTCAGTTTACAAGTGTTCTGTGGTTTAATCTACTGTTTGACAAAAAACTGCTCCACACCAATTCTGACATTTCTGTACTGCAGATCTTTTTTAATTAATAGCCAAACAAACAAACGCCCCCACCTGCAAATTGATCTACTGGCAGAAAGCTACTGCATAATGCAGAGTACCTACCACTTTCTTGTGCTGTAGCAGCCAGTCCAGGCTCTGTGGGGGGCTCCAAACTGTCCAGGAGGTTGTTGACTTTATTCCTAAGCTCAATGAGCTCCCTGCGCAGGTACTTCACCTGGCTGGACTCCAAAGGCCGCGGCTGACCGTTCACTAAGGGTAGGAAGATGGACAGAGGGGACCAGAATGAGCACGTTTGGGAAAGAAAAAAGGGTTGTTCTATCGATCTATAATATGGGAAAGAAATGTTGATTATTTCTTACATCTTAAAACCTTGAAGAAAAGAGATGGATTGGTATACAATAACAAATACAACTAGAATGCATTTCCGGAGGAGCTGCAGATTGTGCATGCATATTTCCAAACAGGAAGCTGACAGTCGAAATATGGGACATACTTTGGGACATATTTTTATTTTTATTTTTACAATATCGCATATCGAACGGCTGCTACGCATTTACAGACTTTTATCTTACACCGTAAATCCAGAGATTGTAGTTTTCAATTCACTTTCAATTTCACCTTTATCCTATGACTTCTATTTAAATATTTTCTATTTAAATTGATTGAATAGACTTAATAAATCAAGTTTTTCTTAAAATAAAATCAAGAGAGGTAGGTCCTGAATACTGTATATATTAATAGGAAGTACAATAATTATATTGCGACATATTGTCAATCCTGAAAAAAACAAGCTCCGACTTGACTTCTTATATCCAGAAGGCTAAAGTGTTTGACTGTAAACATTTGCTGGACTTGTTCATATTTAAAACTAAGATTAGGAACCAGTATAACCGTAATGAATTAGTGCAGATGACTTTCATTTGGACAGTGTGAAACCTACACTGGACTGCCCTCTAGTGTCTGGTTGTTGTAACATCTGGTAGGAAACATTTTTGTTTATACAGCTCAACATGATGATGCTAGTTGAGTTGAATTTCTTAACTGTGCTCGTCTGTGAAGGTGCTACAGAAAGGAAATGATTTAATATCTTACCAAACAGAGTCAGTTTGAGTATTCTACTACACTGGATGGCAAAGGAGAGGTCAGAGCTGTCAAAGATGGTGATGAGGTCATCATCTGCAAAAAGAGAAAAATTACTCCAGGTGATGTATAGCAAATGATTACCTTCAAAACAAAGTCCACTTCCTTCAATTACTGACTTTACATGTTTACAGTGTACAAGTGAAGTGTGCATGTCATTTTGATGATAAACAGTGATAAAATAGCTTAAAACAAATACGTTAGGATAAGAAATGACTGTCAACACTCTAGAACTCTAGAAGGGTCAGCAACCTACGGCTCTTAAGCCCCTCTGCAGTAGCTCCCTGGAGCTTTGAAAAAAAAAAATACAGATTTAAATTACAGATAAAAGCCCCTTTTATATTATTATTTTTCATTTATAGCTCAATAGAAAATAATTATTTATATCAAAGCATTTTACAGCTTTCTCTTCCCCATCTCTTGCCGCTCCTGTCGTGGCTCGTGCACAATGACGTTTCGGGCTTTTGCGTGCTCATGTGGTCAGCACAGTTCAGTTGTGAGGCACACGATGAAGTTTCTCCATGTCATTTTTCAAGTAGCCAGTCTAGCCACCAGGTAAGTAAACATGGTACCATGGCTTTTCCAAAACAGTCAATAAATACAGCTTTTAAACATTCAACTTAAAATTAGTGCTGGGCCATGAACGGCGTTAACACGTGACTCGTTTCCAAAGATGACTGACCGGAAAAATATGCGTGTTACGTCATGTTTACGTGACGTCCCAATTGTTAAAATTAACACTCTCTAAAGTAACACTAAACATGGAAAAACAGAGGCACACATACACAGTACTAGGGCTGTAACGATACACAAACTCACGATTCGATTTGTATCACGATTTTTGACCCACGTTTTGATACATTCCACGATTTTTTTTAAGTTTAAAAAACATTTTATTCAACCCATAAAGGCCTGAAGCGCCTAAAAAAGTCCTCCATTTTCGCGAGTAGTAATTTCAAAACAATGTCGCGAGGAACCCTGATACCCCCGAAAATTGACGTATCCGCTTTACCGGCGTCTATGAGAGAATAAAACGCGCAGCCGCTCTCCCGGCGTCAATGGTAGAAGTGCGGCAATGCTTTCCCAGCGTCAATGGGTTAAACAACATTTACTTATATAGCAACTTAATCTAACATTTTAACTTTGTAACTGGTAAACGGTGCCAAGACTCTAAAAGCAGCACTAAAAACTGCATTACTTCCTCCTTTTTAAACCCAAAGTGCTCCCACACATCTGCTTTTGAGCACGAAAGTGTTGGACTTATGTTCGCCGCTATTTTCTTGAGTCTTCTCTCTCTCACTGAGTAAACAACAGGAAGAGGGAGATGTCAGCGTGTGAAGAAGGGTCACTTGCTACAAATGCTCGATCTATAATCGATCTATATCGCAGGATCGATAAAATCGCTCAGCCCTACTAGAAATAAGCTTTTGGATAGATTCAAATCCCTGTGAATATTGTATAATTATATATAAAACTATACACTGTGTTATCTTCATTTTAATGGTCAAATAGGTTTTGCGGCTCCAAATGAATTTTATTAAGGGGAGATGGGCCAAAAATGGCTCTTTCGATAGTAAAGGTTGCTGACCCCTGCTCTAGACCAATTAGGGAAAGGGGCCTGTGTCCCGACTTACCCTCATCCTTATATTTGATGGTAACTTCATCATTACTCTGCAGCTTGCCCCTGAAAACACGCTGCATCATCAGCACAAGCTCATCGTAAGTGATGTCTTCATTGTGGATGGGAATGCGTCTGATGTCGTCACCCAACTGGGCTTTGATGATCAGCTTCCCACTCAGGTCCAGCTGGCCGTTCATGGTACAGTCCAACAGTCAGAGGCGAGGTAGTCTGAATAAAACAAACAACAAATTCACAACATGATAATATGCTTCGGTCTATTTCAGTTGTTTAGACAGCATTTCGTAACATACTGATTAAACGTGAACTTTTCATGGAAAGTAATGATTGTGTTTGAGCAGGTTGAAGGCAACTCAGTAAATGGTGACAAGTTTCAATTTATCTAAATTTTAAATTTAAATTAAGTAAAATGTGCCTTGATGCCATTTTAGGCAGGGATTTATTTAAAATCAGTGAAGGAGTGAGATCGAACACTAGCATTACACAGGGTTTTGCATCAACGTTGGCTGTGTTAGCTAGTGGAAGCTTCAAAAATTACTTTAAATGGATGGCATCACATTTCCCTCTTAAGTATTCACAATCAATCAACATGAATAGCACTACACACCATTAGCATAGTGAGCCAAATAATTCACAAAAAGCTGATATCACTGTCCAAATTAGGAAGGCAGGATGAATACAGGAAAAACAAGGTTGATGTGTGACAGTACAGTAGTTGTGTAGCTTAGACAAAATGTACTGTTTGCAAGTAAAAAAAAGTGTTGGTTTAGTAATTAGGAAGTTAGTTTGGAAAGACAATTGAAGCAGATGTTTATATATTTATATATTAAAGGTTTTTAGATGTAATATAAATATAATTAGTTTAGTAGTTTACCATGAGATGCTTAAATGAGTGGTTATGCAATTGCCCTGGTGTATTTTAGCCTGGTGTGCCACAATCACGGAATAAACAAAATACTGTCAATTATTCGCAGTAAGAGATTGAGGCCTTGGTTTGTGTAAGTAGATCAGGACTCGGGAGACAAGGTTTGCTGTACGAGGCATTGCTGATGATTAAAATGTGATTGTTTCTTCAACATGACAATGACCTAACGATGTAATTATTATAACTATTTTGTAGTGAGCTTTATTTTGTCATTGAAGGTACCATTTGATCAAACAAAATTTTTTCAATAAGAATATCACATTGTTTATGTACAGTCTAAGGGTCACACAGCACACGTGAGGTGGCAGGGATTGTTACTGTACTTTCAGACTTTGACCCAAAATATCAACCAATTAGATAACAGAATAAAAGTTAAGGGAAAAAAAAGAAAAAAAAAGAAACTGGCATCCACATCTGCATCACTTCCAAGTAAGATTATTGCAATATTTTGCATATTATGGAAATATCCAACTCCACCCAATCCAAACTACAAATGTCCAGAATTTAAAGCGCTCAGTGGCTCCTCAACACATTTCTGATGGCTTAAAACCCTGTATTGTGCTTTCCTGTATTCCCTCAGTCCCCTTCTCGCATTTAAAAAACAAAGATTATGGAACTTCCTCCAATGGTGCACATGCCATTCATATTTTAAATGGAATTCAAAGTCTTATTTAAAAAAATATATATATATATATATGTATTAATCCTTATGCAATCGGATTGTCATTTTTTATTTGCATTACATGTAACCCTACAAAGACATGGCCGAAAATGTATCACAAAAAACGTATTTATAGCGCGATCAGCATCAAGGCGATGGGTCACTCGGGCCAATTTATTAGGTAAACATGACACCTATTAACACACAATTAGATTTTTTATAATAAATGATCGGTCAGCCCTCAACATAATGAACATGCTTCTCGTTGACTGTGCTGTGGGGAAGCAGCTGGATTAACTGTGACGTTCCCTGCTCAGGGTCGAGGCTGATTGGAAAAGTATACTTACTGTATACAGAAACACAGTGGCTTTTACTTGTCCTCACCGGACTCTTAATAATTGACTGGATGCTAGGGATTGAGCGGTAGCTAACGTTTAGCATTCACACAAACGGAGACGGCAACACACGAGCAATAAGCCGATACCAACTCCAACAACACGCGAGCGTTTAAAAACGTTGTTACGATGCAATCGAAGCTAACGCTAACAGCAAAGTTGTTCAATCGCAGAGTCATGTTTCAGTGGCCCGTGAACTGAAAGCTAACGTTTGACAACCACTTCACTGCGCTGACAATGTTTACACACGTACAATATAACTCGGCATTATTTTATTGAATAACCGTTGCATGAGTTGTAGGGTCAAAGACTTAGCCTTTATTTCACTTTTAGACAACGGGTCGACATTTTCTCCTGCGTAATCATATATCTAGCTATATAGCTAATAGCTTAAGTTCAGTGCTTGCTAGGCTAAAATGGTAAGAGTCAACTAATATGTCGAGTCCACTCTCCTTTAAATTAGTACACATTAGTTATGGATCTTTGCAAACTTCCCACAACTCAGTCCCGACACCTGTTTGGGCAAGCTATATTGGGCGTTAGCGCATAACATTAGCAAGCTCGCGGTAGCTAGCGACGTAGCTAGCTAGCAACGTAGCTCACTAGCTAGCAGTATAACCAATCAAAGAGTGAGAGCACAGAAACGGCTGTGTGGCTACATCTAAAACATAACTAAATTGGACGTGAGAGCCAATGGTCGTATTTACCTGAAACTGTCAACTTGACCACGCCGTGTTTCACAGGTTCACCCCCCCAAACCGTGACAATCAAACCAAGTTAGCTAGCCTAGCCAGAACCGGGCCAGCATCAGGAAGAAGCGTCCTCCACACTGTCAACGTCAGTCAGTACGTGGCATTCACACTCCGCGCAGCCGCAGAACCATGTGTACAAAGTGCGTTCGACTGACTCATTTCATTATGATAATAAAGCACCACCTTAGAATAGTAGTAATTCATGTATTACTGCCTGTTCAGATTGAAGATCAAAGCGGGCTTGATATTAATAAGGCTTCTTCTTCTACCGTGTCTTCCTCCAGAGTTTTATTGGGCCATGACATATTTTAAACATTATAATTTTATCAGTCCCTTTTACCCAATAACAGTACTGTGCTGCCACCCTCACTCCTTTTACTGCGCTTGTGCAAATAATAATGTGCATTAGTTTAGTTGCCAAAATGTGATTTGTGCTCCTACCTTGTGACAGAGATGGAATATTTCTCTCAAAATCATTTGGTTTCATTGAGGCGTGACACATTTACCTGTTGAAATACATGTAAATGGCGAGTGCAAACAATAATGTGCAGTATTTCAGTCGCCAAAGCGTGATTTGTGTTCCTACCTTGTGGCTGAGGGAATATTTTTTGTGTCAAAATCACCTGGTTGCGTTGCGATATGACACAATTTAAACATCATAGCCCTCTAGCCCCCTTTACCCCATAACCTGTTGAAATACCTGTAAAGGGCTTCTATATTTTTGCATCAACATAACTTGTTTCATTGGAGGTTTGACATAATTGTAAACATTATGCCACTCTCGGGCCCCTTTTACCTATTGAAATACCTGTAAAGGGTTTGTGCAAATTAGTAACATGCAGTATTCCAGTTGCCAAATTGTGATTTGGGCTACTACGTATTTATCTATATACTGTACACACGTATATACATACACATATGTGTGTGTATATATATGTATAGCGAGTGAAGGAGAGATAGACACCTGTTTCCCAATCACATTCAGACTTTACAATACCTGAAAACACATTGGGGGAAAAGTACTCAGAGAGCACAAACTTCCATCTCCATAGTCTTCCCAGATTAACTACAATTTACCAAAATCTGTAATCTACAATAATCTACATCTTCATCCAAATCTGTCCTTTTACTTTTTGGGTTATGCTGCTGAGAAACATTGCAAAAATGTAACATCCTTTCACATTACATTACATATCACATTAAAAGTTGACACATTAACTTATTAATAACAGCAGTACACACAGCTACTGAAATTACCACATTTATTTATAATGATCTGAACGCATCTTTCTGGAAAAAGTATCAACATAGAGAGAGTAGAGATAAAAAGGATGAAACATCACATCTACAGCGAGACAATCAACTTCCTTTCAGTACTGAATGTTTCAAGGCAAACTGTACAGGAAGAGTAAGATATTGAAACATTGAATACACTGTTACACTGCCCCTATTTGTTGTCCTCGATCTGTGTTGATTAAAAACAACATAAAAGTGTTTAAAACTTTTGGAAAAGTCTGAATATTGGAACAATAAATGCCTTCATCTTATTTATTTATTTATTTACTATTTACCTATCTATTAACCTTCCACACCCATTATGTTTAAATCATGATAACAATTTTTACAGAGATAATGACAGAAACCACATTATTAGTAAAGTTCCAGTTTCCACTATTGTATATGTATGTGTCAGGGAACAAAACATTTTTTTTTTCTAAGGTGTGCTCTATGTTGATGACATAATAAACCATGAATAAGTCTCAAAGGTCTGGTGTAAATGTAGATAAAAACAGTTTTTTCCCAATGGTCACATCTTTCTTCACTTATTATTTCTTCTTTTTCTCCTCAGTGGCATTGAACCACGAGTCGAGCAGCTTTTTCATGTAATATAACTGCCAGGCGTGCACTTGAACGGCAACCACCATGACGAGGTACATGACAGTCACCGCGGAGAAGCCGAAAATGAAGCGGTAGGCCTTTCCGTGGCGGTAGAGCTGCTGCGCTACGGGGAACATCTCCATCCCGCCGTAAATAAGAGGTGCCACGTTGAACAACCCTGCGCTGATCATGGATATGACCAAGTAACTGATGTTGTTCTTTGGGAGTGACAAACTGCTACAGAGCAGAGGGAAAAGGCTGAGCAGGTAAGGGTACTCCCACTGGTACGGCATGGACACCACGTCATGAGACACCAGGTTGAAGTGGCTGACGGCCACCTGTGCAGCAACCAGCAGCCAGATCAGCAGGTGGATCACGTTCAGCTTCTTTACCTCCGACTTCAGGCTAGCGCTGCAAAAACAGAGAGCAGAACATCGTGGTTTGGAAGAAATCCTCACAGACGGTGCTGCAGGTACACGACACGAGCAACGTCGGAAACGGATAAAAAGCAACTCGCCTCATTTGGTAGTTTGGGACGGCCCGTTCTCGGCGTTTGAAATCACTCCCATTGGTGCCAGCAGCTCTGGGACCCACGCGTGACGTCATGTTGAAAGAAACCTGCTGTCACAGAAAACAGAGGCCAAAAACATGAAAACAAAGCAGAAACTGACATTGTTTTGTTCTATTCGCTAATATGTCAGGAAATAGTTAAAACTGCACATCGCAACATGTTGGAAACGCAGAATACAAAGAGGATACATTTACTGTCACAGACAGCAAACTTGGAGTTCAATGATTAACTACTTTCATATAATTATACTTATTTAAGCTATTCTGATATTTTCGGATTTCTTTCCTCCATAACTAAAACGGTAAAATTTAACAGCTTCGGTTTGTAGTTGAAAAGGATGATTCATTCATTACATCTTTTAGAGCATTATCTAAATATTCATATACTCGTGTACTTTTATATTGTGTTGTCTTGTGGACCAAAGTACAAATTCAGCAAATTCCTGGTATGTTTTTTACTCACTGTTATTGATTCAGATTGTCTGTCTGAGCTGCTGTAGAAAACGGTGGCACCAGATGGAAAACATTTAAGGCTACGAAAAATCAATTCAATTACCAAATTTACCATCAAAGGAATTTTGCCTTTGATAGACGTGAGTTTGAAAGGTGTGACACTGTGCAAGAAGAGACATGGCGGAAGTGCAAATACTTCGTTACTGTATTTAAGTACATTTTTCACGTATCTGTACTTTACTTAAGTAGAATAAATAGTGCATACTTATTTAGTTTTACTTCGTTACATTTTGCAGCAATTATCTATACTTTCTACTTCGCTACATTTTCACAATGTTACAAAGTTACAAAAAGACGTGGTGGATTACGGGGACGTTTGTCCCAACACGTCAAACGCCGAGAGACGGACAGTCATTTTGAGATCAACGTAAGCGATATGCGGAAAGTTGTTGTTTGCTACTGTTGCTAGGCAGCGGGCGTTTATCCGGCGGCACGAGTAGAATAATTTTGGTTGTACGCCCCCTGCCGTTGCGGCGAATACTGCAACGAACAACATGGTGAGTATAAAAGCCTGTGTGGTTCATGTCAGATTAAAACTCATGCACTGAATCAAAAACGTTTACAGCCTTAAACATATGGTAATTAACAGTGTTGTTACAATGTTAAAATGGTTAATGTACTGAAATTGACATGAAATATTTGTGTTGCAGTTAAATAAATCTTTTAAAGATGTATAACCAGACTTCTTTGTTGGTGTTGCTATTGTTGATATTTAACACATCAGTATTGTTGATATTCAACACATTTTTGTTTTAGAATATAGACATTAAGAGAATTGATCATTATGCAAGTACTTTTACTTTTAATACTTAAAGTACATTTAAAATCAGCTACTTTTTACTTTTACTTTAGGGTTGTCATTTTGGTACTTCTACTTTTACTAAAGTAAATATTTCTCTGGTTATTTGTACTTTTACTTACGTAAGTACTGAGATGCAGTACTTCTTCCACCACTGATTACTAGTGTGATAGTCAATAATTCCCCGTATCCTATGTTAATTTGATAAAAATATAAGATTAGTAACATTGAAATAACTCCACTTGGTTTACTTTATTGTACATACCTATTAGGATCATATTTTATGTTATTTTAAGACTTTAAAAATATGCTTCCTGTTTAAGCTCACACAATTAGCCTGTTCATGTACCAATGAGATCACTTTAAATAAACCATGTATTGGATTTAAAAGCTTAAACAACTCACTGTCACACGAAAAACAGTATTAATGACTTTTATTAGTCGTATTAAAGCTTTTCCCGATGGTTATAACGGTGTTAAATGCTAATTTCAGGCAGATTACCTGGGCCGCAGATGGACAGATGATTTGAAGCAGGTCAGTGCGTTAGCTGCCGATGCTAACGAAACAAAGCTACCATTTCCTTTATTAAACACCCACGCTGTATGTGTTTAAAGGACTGCAGGCTGCCGTGGTTTCACCGACGGTAATTATAACACAACGCAACACGGCGTCCGGCTAATATAATAAGAGAAAACAACGCTTACCTCTATGTATATTTCCGCACGCCCAGTCCAGCGCAGTGTCTCAACCTGTGCTAACAAAAGATGTAATAAAAGGGATGTTGAACGACGCCCTCTGCGCATGCGCACAATCTCTTCGACACAAGTACCTCCCACCGCAGCATCAGCATCAGCATCAGCATCAGCATCTCTCCTCTCATTGTATTAATGAGCGTCATCCTGTGTTCCAGTATAATCCATATATATACACATATATATACATATATATATATATGTATATATATATAAAAAGTCCTTTTCATACTTTTTGTATATTTTCTTTGAATCCACGAATGCATGTGTGGGATGAGCAGCAGAGTTGAGTGTGTGGATTATACGCCCATGAAAAACTTGGCTGACAGCAGGGACGGGAGGAAAACTGATTTTAGGGTCACAAGTCAATTCAATGTGCTTACTTAAAGGGACACTGTGTAGTATTTATGGGTTTATATAACCCCAAATCCACTTTTTTATACATATTATGTGCTCCTGCATTGTCTTGTCCAGGGGTCTGCAACCTTTAGAATTAAAAGAGCCATTCTGTCACTTCTCCACCCAAATACAATCAATCTGGAGCCACAGAAAAAAACAAAAACATTTGACTCTTAAAATTAAGTTAATATCATGTAAGTTTTTTTTATATACTGTATATACATATATACTATTTTCAAAGAACTACAGTTTAGCCCATTTATGACATTCTAGAACTACAAAAAGAAAACTGTTGACACCTCTTATAAAGTGTGGGGGGAAAGAAATTACTTTGAAATGAAATGAAACGATTTTATGTAGTTTATGCCTATGACTCCGACTGAGTACTTCTTCATGTAAACATTACTTTAATTTAACAGCTTTCGAGGTTTTTCAATATCGCAGTTGACGCAGACATCGAATGTAATGCACAAAATATCAAAACGCTTTTATATACGCCTTTATCTCTACACTAAAGTGTCAAAAAACATGAAAATAAAATAAAAATAGACACTTCAAGGAGCCACTGCAGAGTGGCTGAAGAGCCACATGAGGCTCCGGAGCCACAGGTTGCAGACCCCTGGTCTAGTCGCTGTATAATATTCTTTGTTTCATTTTCGTAGTGTTTCAAAAAGTCATGTAAAATAACATGGTCGCGGGCCGCGGTTGCATAGCCACTGTTAGCAGAGAGACGCCATGTTTCTACTGGAGCCTGTAAGGACAAACGCGAGAGAACAAATCAAGCGTCTCTTTACTTGTAGCTGAAGTCCCGCCTCCACTCTCTCCGCTTCGTCTGCTACGGCCGCGGTAGCTCCGCCCTCTCCCTCGCCTCACGAACCTCATCTGCTGACACGGAGAAAGACGACGAGGACGACATTTGACCGGCTGAGGACACCGTAGCGCTCAGGGAAGGGAGGGGGTGAGCAGAGGAGCAGTTCTTTGTTGTAAATTTCAGCCTCTCCTCTAGATGGCACTATAAACTACTTACTTCACCTTTAATCCAAATGTGTCCTTTAGCTTTACAACTTTCTCACTGAAAAGCCCCCACAGTTTGTAGCAGTCTTATTCAAATGATTGACCTTTTGTGAAATAAATGTCAAAAAATCGCTTTTTAATTAAACAGTTTTTATTAAGAAAAACAACAATAGACAATGACAACAAACAAACATAATAACATAAATTCACTGGTTACACTGGAAAATATTAGCACCTTGGTTAAAAGAAAAACAAAGAAATACTCTTTTCCCTTTAAAACTCTCTTACTTGATGTCCATTTTTAGCATAAAGGTGATCGGCAGATAAAATAATAAATTATTGGCACAGCTGTTGGTGTGATTTGCTGAAATGGTGAATTAATATTTTCTTTGAGTCCATTAACTGTAATGCAGATCTATGCATTTTCTCCACAAACAAAGAAAACAGCACATTAAATAAGGCACAACGAAGATATTGTGGAAGCTTGTTTAGTTATATTATTTAGAAAGATATCACATGAATTATTGTTGCATGAAAAGTCATCGTTAAAACGTTTCCACATACGACTCCCTCTTAATAACAGTTCATTTTTGAATAATAATATTAAAATAAATCATACATCAGGTAAAATGAAAAAAATATATATTTCTGAAGAGATTCTTGTTTGGTTTGAAATGAAACTAGTCAAATCCATAAAGATTGAATACATTGTTGTTATAACCGCAGAGTTGTACATGTCCACAGATCTTTCATTTCTCGTATTTACCGTGATGTTATAAGCCAGGGGTTCTCAAAGTTTTGATACCTGAGGGCCAATTTAGGAACCCAACATTGGACTGAGGGCCGTCAAAGGAAAAAAAACGAAAAAAACCAGAAAGAAATCCCATTTGTAATAATTTTAATGACCAGATTGCAGTTCTACAGTTAAGCGTTAAGTAATATAAGCGTTAATATAATGTAATTTAAGCATTAATATTAAATAACGCTTTATAATTTGGGTAATTATCCAGTATTTTGTCCATTGTTCTTACCTTCTAATTACAGGTTAATACCAAGTAACACATTTCTGTTACCATATATTTACTGGGTAAATAGCTAGTAATTGGGGGCTGTAGCTACCTGCTTATTACCAGCTTATAACACAATAATACACTAAAATTCACCATATAGAAACCAGGAAAATACCCAGTATTTTTTTAACACTTATTGGTCTGTATCCAGTAATGTCCAATAAACATTTAACAAGCTTAGTAGCTCCTGGATTAAAACTATCAACTGTAATTCATCGCAGGCCGCCAGAAATGTTTCTGCGGGCCGCCATTGGCCCCCGGGCCGCACTTTAAGAAACCAATGTTATAAGCCATGAAAGAAGTGGTTTTCATTGGTGAAGAAAAATTTGTCAACTTTTTTTTTTTTTTTTTATGGAAGTATTTTTACAGCTGCTACATCCAGCAGATGCAAAACATAAAATCAACATTACATTCTCCTTCTTTTTTTGATTCTCACTCATGGGAGCAAATGTCAGTCATCAAATGTAACATGCCCATAAAATAAGCATCTAAGTTGCTCCCACAAATGACCACCAGGTGTTTTTCCGTAACATGTAACAGTACATGTATGTAAAAAGCGTATACGATTACTTTCACGTTCGTGCTATTTTAATTATTCATCGTAATCCAATGGAGAGCATGATGAATCTTGAGAACATCAGAATTTGGATTGTTTACAATTAATCTAATTACAAAATTACAAAACTCCACCATTTGTATTTGTAATTTCACCTCTAAAATGCAAATCTTTTCATGATCTGATCTGTGCTGGCTTTTTCAAGAAGTATTTACATGCTTGTTAACAATTAAGAGACATTCCCCCCCCCAAAATCTGTGTATGCAAAAAAAAAAAAAAGAAAGAAAGAAATTTGTTATCAGAATGTCTTTGTGTTTTCTACTGCATTTCACATTCTTACCACATGGGGTAGCTGCCAGTTTTGAAGAGGTTTGTTTTAACTTCTTTTCCACTTATTTGATACATTTCTTCTTAATAACAAATTGCACCTATTTTCTCTCCTTTGTATAAAAATACAACTGGTACCATATTTCCATTCTTCTGTCTGTATGCCTGTAAATACATCTTTGTTTTCTCATTTAAACAGCTTCTAGGGTTTATATGATAGCTTCTCTATATACAGACCACCGTCTTTAATATTGCTCTTGGAATACTTTCTCATACTCGTATTTATGTTCTTACATTAAAAAGACTGTCCAGTCTAAATTAATTCATGGTCTTGTTTTATGTTAAAAAAAACACATCTATTTTATTCTCACTGAAGCCTCTTTCACTCCCTACAATCAATGGCGTTACATCGGATATAACAAATACCCAGAAAAGGAGGAGTGCACGTACTGCCCAGCATAAAGTCCTGAGGCCTGATCTGAGGGCAGCTGAATATAAACAGTGTCTCCAGGTTGTAGAGGGAGTACTGCACTCCCTGAAGCTTGGTCTAGGACACCCTTTTTGTATTCATCGTATGTATACATGACTGGTTCATCGTTCCTCATCAAAGCCACCCACACATTAGCTCCTTTGCAATGGACATGGTAGGCAAAGTAATAAATACCTGGCATGTCACAGGTGAACATCCCTGTTTGAGGATTGTAGTTTTGGCGACCATTGTACAAGGTCTTGTCAAAGACGACTGGAGTACCCACAGGTGGGAAGGGAGTTGTTGCTATGGCTGTAAATGCTGGCATTTCCAACCCACTTACACCCATTACTTCTGCCCCATTATTGCCCTCATACTTGCCCTTTTTACCATAACTACCTGCCTTAACACCATCAAGTCCAGGGCCCA
This sequence comes from Microchirus variegatus, assembly GCF_963457635.1. NCBI lineage: Eukaryota > Metazoa > Chordata > Actinopteri > Pleuronectiformes > Soleidae > Microchirus > Microchirus variegatus. The sequence goes on along the minus strand of NC_139806.1, from coordinate 34,696,438 downwards.
TCTGAGAGAGTACTCCAGCCATGTCAGGAGACAGGCCAGGTACTCCAGGTGGACCCGGTGGTCCAGCAGGACCAGCCTGACCGGGTACCCCAGGAGGTCCCGATGGGCCCTCTCTTCCTTGGGGTCCTATGGGACCAGGAAGACCTGTGCTCCCCTCACCTGCAATTCCTGGCAAACCAGTTTGACCACTATCTCCTTTGGGTCCTAGAAGACCAGGGAGCCCAATTGGCCCAGCTGCACCGTCCATTCCTGGGATTCCTTTGGGCCCCTGAGGTCCCAGTTCACCTGGTAACCCACCTTGTCCTTTTGGCCCTGGAAGTCCTGCAGGACCAGGGGTACCAGGTAGTCCTTTATGACCATCATCTCCTTTGGCACCGTTCAGCCCTGGGGGACCTCTTGGTCCTGGTTCTCCTGTTTCTCCTGGAAGACCATCTTTACCAGATATCCCAGGAAAACCAGGTTCTCCCTGGGCTCCATCAAGCCCTTTAAGTCCTCCTTCTCCACAGTCTCCTTTAGGACCAGGGGCACCTAATCCTCCTGGGGGTCCCATGAGGCCTGAAGGACCTGGTGGGCCATTTGGACCACGGGGTCCAGACATGCCAGGGAGTCCTCCATGTCCTTTATCTCCTTTTGATCCTGGTGACCCAGGTGGTCCACCCATACCTTTATCACCATTCGGGCCTGGGAGCCCTGGTTTACCAAATCCAGGGAGTCCTGGCTTTCCTGGCAAACCTGGTGGTCCTGGATGTCCTTTTGGTCCTGGTATACCTGGCTGTCCTGGAAGGCCATTTTGACCTGGTTTTCCTTGACCAGGCAGTCCTGGTGGGCCAGGCCGCCCTACTTCACCAGGTAGCCCAGCTGGTCCTTGTTCTCCAGGATGTCCTTTCTCCCCTCGTGGGCCTTGTAAGCCTGGTTCCCCATTCAGACCAGGCTTCCCAGAACCAGGAATTCCTCTTGGGCCAGCTGGTCCCATGGGTCCTGGGAGACCTTTGTGACCCGGTTGGCCTGGCAGGCCAATTCCTTTATCTCCTTTGGGTCCAGGTAGACCTGGTAGTCCTGGCAATCCTTTGTGACCTGGCTCTCCTTTCATCCCTGGCTGACCAGGTAATCCATGTACCCCTGGTTTACCTATTCCTGGTAGGCCAGGGGGTCCTGGGGGACCATGAGGCCCTGGCTGTCCAGATGGCCCTTCTTCACCCCTAGGACCCATTTCTCCCTGTGGCCCAGGCTCACTGTTTCCTCCAGGCTTGCCTGGAAGTCCTGGTAAACCTGGTTTTCCAATTCCAGGCACTCCTGGTGGTCCAGTGGGTCCGGGTTGCCCTGCAGGTCCTGGTTGTCCATTTCCTGGAGGTCCAGGAGGTCCTTGGGGTCCCTCTGGTCCAGGTGGCCCAGCTGGACCTGGCTGTCCCTGAGGAATTCCCTCAGCTCCACTCGGGATTGTCTGACCTGTGAAAATTGACAAACATTAAAAAAATTAATAAAATAAAAGTACACATTTTTGGTAAATTAGTGCTACATGCCTTTAGAATGTTCGTGCCCAAGTCATGTCATATTTGTCCAAGATTTGAGGGTAATGTGCATTAAAAATATTAAACTTTCTCACCTTTGTCTTGACCACCATTATATCTGCCTCCCTTACGAGCATTTTCTTTGCCCTTGAACATGGGCATCTGGGGTAGCTCCTTCCTGTAATGTGGATACTGCATATAAGGAATCTCTTTGCCAATGAACTGTTGCTGGGGAAAGCCCTCTTTCCCCATGCCCATATGTTGTTGGTGGTGTTGTTGCACTGGTTGGTATTGCTGAGGGTGTTGCTTGTGTCCGTAGAAGGCTCCACCACTCACATAGGTAAGTGCTGCAAGTTCTAGCAGTGTCAGGATGAGGGGAGGCATGGCCAAGGCCTATAGATATAGAACACAAGATATCATTAAACAGATATAGATTTCAAACTTTGTATGTCAATATGCCGATCAATTGTTAGTGCTTTAAGAGTTTGTACATCTTGATCATCAATATTCATGAATGCCATCAAGGGAGTAAAGTGAGCAATGTGATTTGCTTAGTGCAGACAGTTGAATGCTGAGCTCCGTCTTCCTCTGCTGGCGATTTGGTTGAATTACACATTGGTCTTTTGATTTAAGGTGTGGGTTTAGTAGTACTTAAAATGTAGGCCAATGCATATACAGTCAAATATATATTTATATATATACATACATACATATATATGTATATATATATACATATATATATACGTATTTATATATATATGTATGTATATATATATATATAAATGAATGTCAACAATGTCAACAACAATGTGCGAGCATCTGTTATTCTGTTATGAAGTTGGTTTGAAGTTGGATATTGGACAGACACTCGCTCTACAGCGCCACCCAGAGCAAGCCTCTCATTTACATCGTCATCATCATCTTTCATTTGGAGCAGCATGGTGTATTTGTAGTTGTAGTTTCAGTGAGTGGGTTAAAATAAATTGTGTTTATTTTTGTTGAATAGCAGCACTAAACTTTATTTATTTTGAATTTGTGTGGTTTTATGTATGCGATACATACTGAACCGTGGAGAAACTGTACCGTTGCATCCCTAAGATATATATATATGTATATACATATACATATACATATATATATATACATATATATATGTATATATATATACCCTTTCACCTTTTCTCAGTCGACTGATGATTTTGACAGGGCTGTCAGATGGATCCTGGCATTTAAAGACTTTTTATTGTTTATTTTTTGTAATTGTGTATTGTATGTATTGGGTAACATCTACTGCACGTCTGTCCGTCCAGGCAGTGGCTCCCTCACCTTTGGTTCTCCCTAAGGTTTCGACCTTTTTCCCTGTTATAAGGTTTTTTTTTTCCCTGGTCGAAGGTCTAAGGACAGAGGATGTTACCGACCCTGTGAAGTCCCGTGAGACAAACTGTGTTTTGTAAACTGTGGGCTGTACAAGTAACATTTGATTGACTGATTGATTGATTGTCTTCACACATGTAGTGAAAGCATGTAGGGTTATTTTCACCTGTATTTTGTCATTTTATAATTATTCTTCGCGATCCAATGAAGAGCTTGGTGAATCTTCAACATCAGAATTGGATTGTGTGTAATTATCTCTTTTCAAAAATGTATTAGTTATAAAACTAAACATTAGCTTCACCTTTAAAATGCGTATCTTTTCACGATCTGATACGTGATATGATAAAAGATGATGGAAAGTATATTTACAAGACAATGTCCCCATTACCCACCATAAATCATTCATTAAAAAAGGCTGCTGTTAATGTTATAAAGTCCAACTTCATTGATACTTAAATCCTGCTCTGACTTCAGATGAGATTATATTCCTCAGACTGATAATACACCACCAAGAGAATCAGATTTTGAAAAAGGGTTTCTGCTTGGGGAAAACCTTTGAGATATGTTTCAAATAGCCCTTGGTGTAAACCTCATACCAATCAAATTAAGGATGAATTCATCAAAAATCTTAAATTAAATTACATATAAATAACACAAATTGGTGTAATTTTTTTTTTTTTTTTTTGCGAAACCTCTTGTTTCATGTACATTGACATTCTATTTTACCATATTACCATTTTCAACCTTGGCTGAGTCTCACATCTGAGTCCAGATGTGCATGACAAGTTATGGTATCATTTAATTTACTCTGGTAGACAGGCACTAAATCAGCCACACTGCACTCAATTCACATACTACAGTTGTCCACAAGAGGGCAGCATAGGGACCGTTACACAGATTCTTTCCACTTTTGACTCTCAGTTCATAATAGTAATAATAAGAATAATACATTTTATTTATGTATGCACCACTTCCATTAGTATTAAGTACATTCTTGACATTGCTAAATGAATGTCTGCTGAGGTCATCCTGGAAGTAAGAATATATTGAAGACCCACCTCTTGCAAACAGAACATCACTTTGAATGGGAACTTACTTGATCGCTTGATTTATAAAGTCAGGAGCTAATGGTCTCAATTACTAGTTTCTGGCCGAATATGTCACAGATGCTCAGGAATAATGTTCATAAAACATACTGAGCTCATCAACAACAACAGTACAGCCAAAATATTTGGATTAAAATTATATTTTGCGGACCGAAAAGTTATGTTTATGTTTTGAAATTAAATGTTTTGGCATGAGGCGCCGCCTACCGCCGTCTAGCAATCATTGCAGTCTCAGCTGCTGAGCAACCACGGGTTGCCAGGTACGTCAGAACTACAATGGACGAGAAAAATGAAACCCAAAAGACCTCGGTATGAATGTCAAAAATGCCACGATAAAGTTTGGATGCAGAACTGGCTAGTCCTCTCCTAGACGCGTAAGTTCAGCTTGGCTAACTAAGTTAGCATCATAGCTCGACGGGGATGGACATTTCTTATATTTTGAACTGTCCAGTTCTGTTTTGAACTGTTCCCTCGGTTTTGGAGGTCCGTGCTCTTGGATTTGGGACTGTTTGGCTGGCAGGGACCACCACCACCTCAGCAGCAGCGACCCCGTGGCGGTTGTACGGGACGCCGCTACGCCACTCGGGGCAGCTTGGCGGCGGTTCAGATGACACAGACTGGCGAGTGGTTTGTGTTGGTCGAGCAGTTCGCAAACCCGAGAGCACGGATGCGGCAGTGGGGTGTAGTGAATGTAGCGTGATCAGACGGCTGGGAACTGAGGGAGACTTAGCCAAATTTGAGTCCTCTTTAGGTCTTTGCATGTATATCGCCATAAACTATGGACGGTACCATAAATTGTAATACATCTCGATCTTTACTGAGAGAACAGTGCGTGTCTTAGAGCCACTCACTTTACGATAAAACGCTCGTCCTAGTCGCTCCTCGCATCGTTGCCGACGTAGGACACGCCAACGCTCTGGCAACCTCGAGTCTGGAGGGGGCGGCGGATAAGACTCGCAGCAGTAGTATTTTGAATTTGAACGTCATAACCGTTTTTTTGGCAAAATTGTTACAGATGGCGCCTTTAGTGTTGCGATGACTACATGGAAAGGTTTCAAAAGGTTATTTGAGTTGACAGCAGTGGAATTATTATTATCAACCAGTAGGTGCCAGGTCGCAGGTGACATCTGTGAAACTCAACATTGGGCTGGCCATATCCCAATTCTCAAAGTGCCAGAAAAGGAGTTTGGATTCTTTTGGGCGATGCCACTTGGGGCAAAACTATTTCTAATTGGCTCTACAGCTGTATTAGTAAGAGCATTGGTTCTCAAAGTGCGGCCCGGGGGCCAATGGCGGCCCGCAGAAACATTTCTGGCGGCCCCGCAGTGAATTACAGTTGATAGTTTTAATCCAGGAGCTACTAAGCTTGTTAAATGTTTATTGGACATTACTGGATACAGACCAATAAGTGTAAACAAAAATACTGGGTATTTACCTGGTTTCTATATGGTGAATTTTAGTGTATTATTGGGTTATAAGCTGGTAATAAGCAGGTAGCTACAGCCCTCAATTACTAGCTATTTACCCAGTAAATATATGGTAACAGAAATGTGTTACTTGGTATTAACCTGTAATTAGAAGGTAAGAACAATGGCCAAAATACTGGGTAATTACCCAGTAAATTATAAAGCGTTATTATATTAATGCTTAAATTACATTATATTAACGCTTATATTACTTAACGCTAAACTGTAGAACTGCAATCTGGTCATTAAAATTATTACAAATGGGATTTATTTCTGGTTTTTTTTCCTTTTTTTTTCCTTTGGCGGCCCTCAGTCCAATGTTGGGTTCCTAAATTGGCCCTCAGGTATCAACACTTTGAGAACCCCTGAGTAAGAGTGTCAGCTACTCTTCTCAGTATGTGCTTTTTTTTTTATTCTGTGATGTTTTATCATTACCATCTTAGTCTTTATCAACACACCTGATTTCTCAGGTTGAATTGTGATCCCAGACTCAGTTTTTCTGTGGCTTCTCTAATTCACATCCTCGTCCACATCCTCACCGTCTTCTCCATCATTTGCTCTTTGGATCTTTTTCTGCCCTTTCACCTTTTCTCAGTCGACTGACGATTTCGACACGGCTGTGCCACAGTCTCCGCCATGAGAGCTAGTCTTTGAAGGAAGCTCGCCTAGTTTCCACGGCGACAGAGGCCAGACATGCCGAAGAATCCAGAGGAATGCCGCTGATTTTTCCCCAACAAGAAGTGGAGCCTATAGTTTTTGACCACTTGGCAAAAGTTGTAGTCTTTATCCCAGTGTCTTAATCAGTTCTATGAATCTACTGTAGAGGGTTTTGCAGACAGCAGTCAATGAAGTTGATCTTTGAGTGTGACAGGATACAATTACCATGGTCTGTACACATGGATATTTGAGGACAAAGTCTGATAATATTACCCATTCGTACAGCAGTTCCTTTGAAAACTGTTGATAGTTCTACACCAGGGGTTCTCAAAGTTCTGATACCTGAGGGCCAATTTAGGAACCCAACATTGGACTGAGGGCCGCCAAAGAAAAAAAACTGAAAAAAACAGAAGTAAATCCCATTTGTAATCATTTTAATGACCAGATTTCAGTTCTACAGTTTAGCGTTAAGTAATATTAGCGTTAATATAATGTAATTTAAGCATTAATATAATAACGCTTTATAATTTACCGTGTAATTACCCAGTATTTTGGCCATTGTTCTTACCTTCTAATTACAGGTTAATACCAAGTAACACATTTCTGTTACCATATATTTACTGGGTAAATAGCTAGTAATTGGGGGCTGTAGCTACCTGCTTATTACCAGCTTATAACACAATAATACACTAAAATTCACCATATAGAAACCAGGTAAATACCCAGTATTTTTGTTTACACTTATTGGTCTGTATCCAGTAATGTCCAATAAACATTTAACAAGCTTAGTAGCTCCTGGATTAAAACTATCAACTGTAATTCACTGCGGGGCCGCCAGAAATGTTTCTGCGGGCCGCCATTGGCCCCCGGGCCGCACTTTGAGAACCAATGGTTTAGTTCATATATAGTTTATGAATGTTTGTTTTGAATAGTTTGTGCACACAATCATTTTGAACAGTTCAGGTGTTTTTTAAAGCCACGGAAAACTAACAAAACGGGGCAACTACAGATCAGAGTGGACCTTACAACGAGGGTCTGTTCAGTGTCACTTAGCAACGCCATAACATTGTCATGGCAACTGCGTGGTCGATGGAAATAGCTTCTGTTTTTACCTTGGTGCTCATTTCTCCAATACATTATTCACCATAGGTGTCGCCTCCCGAGTTGAGTTGTTCATACAGTGGAGCCGCACTCTCTCAGACATCAACATAAACCAGCAATTTCCACGTTTTTAACATGTTATTGCGGAAAACAGAGCGAGAGGGAGGCGCAGCTATGACAAAGCGACTATACAGAAGTCTGTTACTGCCATTAAATCTACTTTTAAACGTCGGTGTCATCCCTCCATCTATATTCATGCCCATTGCAGACATGAAGTCACGTATAAATGCGTGACAGCGGTGAGATTTTTTCGTGACGGCGTGTGTAACGTGACGGCAGCAGTCTTAATTTTTCACACGCTGGCGTCAAAACAATTTGGCCTCCTCGGCGATGACTCCCCTGACAAGCGGCCATTCGTAACTAACTGGGGCTAAACAGGAACAGCAACCATGTTCTACATTTTCACCAGCGTGTTATTCACCTCACGCCCTTTCCATACAGACTTATTTACGAGTCAGGAAGAGACTCACACGTGCACATGTTGCGCACACAAGGAGAGAACTGTAGACATTATGCGGACACACATGGGTTGTGTGTGCGTTGTAAAACCAAAGTTGAGGAAGTTTCCGAGGAGTAATGTGTTTGTATTTTCTGCTAAAACACCTCTCTATCATTGTATGTTACATGCTAAGATTCAGCCGCCCGAGGGCCCAATGGCGGCCCGCAGAAACATTTCTGGTGGCCACGCAATGAATTACAGTTGATAGTTTTAATCCAGGAGCTACTAAGCTTGTTAAATGTTTATTGGACATTACTGGATACAGACCAATAAGTGTAAACTGTACAACTGTATTTACTGTCATCAAATTTTGGATGACATAGTGACACAGTATGACGTTTATGTCAAATTTTGGCATTTACATTTTTTCCCAAAAAATTGTCACATTTTGGACGACATAGTATAGTATGACGTTTTTGTAAAATTTTGGACCAACATTTTTTTTGAAAAAAATGTTCAAATTTGGAACGGCATATGTCAGTTTTGTCAAAATTTGGATCAAATTTTTTTTGAAAAAAACTGTCAAATTTGGGACCAACTTTTTTTTTCCCCAAAAATTGTCACATTTTGGACGACATAGTATAGTATGACGTTTTTGTAAAATTTTGGACCAACATTTTTTTTGAAAAAAATGTTCAAATTTGGAACGGCATATGTCATTTTTGTCAAAATTTGGACCAAATTTTTTTTGAAAAAAACTGTCAAATTTGGGACCAACTTTTTTTTTCCCCAAAAATTGTACAATTTTGAACAACATAGTATAGTATGACGTTTTTGTCAAATTTTGGACCAAAACTTTTTTTGAAAAAAATTGTCAAATTTGGAACGGCAAATGTCATTTTTGTCAAAATTTGGACCAAATTTTTTTGGGGAAAAATTGTCAAATTTGGGACCAACATTTTTTGTCCCCAAAAATTGTACAATTTTGAACAACATAGTATAGTATGACGTTTTTGTCAAATTTTGGACCAACATTTTTTTTTAAAAAAACTGTCAAATTTGGGACCAACATTTTTTTTCCCCAAAAATTGTACAATTTTGAACAACATAGTATAGTATGACGTTTTTGTAAAATTTTGGACCGAAATTTTTTTAGAAAAAAATTGTCAAATTTGGAACGGCATAAGTCATTTTTGTCAAAATGTGGACCAAATTTTTTTTGAAAAAAAATGTCAAATTTGGGACGCCATAGTATTGTACAACGTTTTTGTCAAATTTTGGACCAACATTTTTTTTCCCCCCAAAAATCACATTTTGGACAACGTAGTATAGTATGACGTTTTTGTCAAATTTTGGACCAAAAACTTTTTTCCCCAAATATTGTAAAATTTTGGAACAACATAGTATAGTATGTCGGTTTTGTCAAATTTTGGACACCATAGTTAAATGGGATTTTTTTCTGTTTTTTTTCCTTTGGCGGCCCTCAGTCCAATGTTGGGTTCCTAAATTGGCCCTCAGGTATCAAAACTTTGAGAACCCCTGGTGTATCATGTATATTTATTGTATGTTGACTAAAGTAAAGGTCCACAGCTAATACAAGTGACTTTGTGAGGTAGCAGGAAAGTATGTTTAACACCTCAACGTGTCAGCATGTTAATGTTTGCTTTAAGGAGCTCCGGTAGCTGATGTCACATAATTCCGTCATGCAGTATTTGGAAATTTGGCTGGAAAACTGAGCTGCATGCATCTATGGACGTACAGTGCCAGGCATTATGGCTGCGGTCTCATTTATTCAATGGCTGAATTAATGAAAAGTGGTGGATTGTTGTTGCGCCTAGGGCAGGGGTTCTCAAAGTGTTGATACCTGAGGGCCAATTTAGGAACCCAACATTGGACTGAGGGCCGCCAAAGAAAAAAAAACTGAAAAAAATCCCATTTGTAATCATTTTAATGACCAGATTGCAGTTCTACAGTTTAGCGTTAAGTAATATAAGCGTTAATATAATGTAATTTAAGCATTAATATAATAACGCTTTATAATTTACTGGGTAATTACCCAGTATTTTGGCCATTGTTCTTACCTTCTAATTACAGGTTAATACCAAGTAACACATTTCTGTTACCATATATTTACTGGGTAAATAGCTAGTAATTGGGGGCTGTAGCTACCTGCTTATTACCAGCTTATAACCCAATAATACACTAAAATTCACCATATAGAAACCAGGTAAATACCCAGTATTTTTGTTTACACTTATTGGTCTGTATCCAGTAATGTCCAATAAACATTTAACAAGCTTAGTCGCTCCTGGATTAAAACTATCAACTGTAATTCACTGCGGGGCCGCCAGAAATGTTTCTGCGGGCCGCCATTGGCCCCCGGGCCGCACTTTGAGAACCAATGATCTATAACATGAAAAAGACCAGGATTCATCCTTAGGACCTGATAACCCATTCTACTGACACGGCCAAAAAAAAAAAGGCCATATTATATTTGCTCAGGCATAACTCTATGTGCAGACTAATACAACAAATACAAACGTTGCATTTGTGTGCAACTATTGCAATGAAACCAGTTACATCCTATAATTCTCTTCATCCTGTCATTTTAATTAAGACATGAAGACAAAAGCCTGGAGGGACAAAAAAGGTTTGGACCCTAATTTCTCAACATCTGTTGCCAGAATCACACGTGTCTGGTCATACACCACTGATTTCGCACCATGTCTTGCGCTGGCCCAGACGGCCTGAAAAATAAGCAAAAACCTTGCTATTAGTCCACCTCAAACGTCCACATGCCCATGTGCGAACGAACATGTTTGTGTGTGTGCCCCTGCTTCCTCGACTGCTTCCAGATGTCCATCTTTTTGACATTTCACATCAATGAAACATAAAATATAAATATAATTTTCCATCATGTGTGCGACATGATGATGAATCATTTTATTTTATTTTTTGCAGAGTCAGCCTTTGACCAACAGAAGCTGAGGTGCGACAAACCCAGTGATCCAGATGGATCCTGGCATTTAAAGACTTTTTACTTCCTATTCTTTGTCATTGTGCATTGTATGTTTTTGGGTAACATCTACTGCACGTCCGTCCGTCCAGGGAGTGGATCCCTCACCTGTGGTTCTCCTTAAGGCAGGGATTCTCAAAGTTTTGATACCTGAGGGCCAATTTAGGAACCCAACATTGGACTGAGGGCCGCCAAAGGGAAAAAAAACTGAAAGAAATCCCATTTAACTATGGCGTCCAAAATTTGACAAAACCGACATACTATACTATGTTGTTCCAAAATTTTACAATATTTGGGGAAAAAAGTTTTTGGTCCGAAATTTGACAAAAACGTCATACTATACTATGTTGTCCAAAATGTGACAATTTTTTTTTTTTTTTTTGTTCCAAAATTTGACAAAAACGTCATACTATACTATGTTGTTCAAAATTTTAAATTTTTTTGGGAAAAAAAATGATGGTCCAAAATTTGACAAAAACGTTGTACAATACTATGGCGTCCCAAATTTGACAAATTTTTAATAAAAAAAATTTGGTCAAAATTTTGACAAAAATGACATATGCCGTTCCAAATTTGAATTTTTTTTTCAAAAAAGACTGTCGAAGAGCCTCTGCGTCGTCTCCGACTGCACAAAATATTTTTTAAGTGTCCGTCACTCCGTCAAGGGACAACGGAGACGGCAAGAGCTGCGATTGGTCCTCAGGACAGGCCGAGCTAAGCTGCTCTGTGCCGGCTCACAGTGAGCACCGAGCGTCCACAGAGGCGGAGCTGATCCCCGCCGATAACGCCGCTGCCAAACTATAAATACGTCATATCTTAACACACACAGCACATGTTTAGACTCTAAATGGCCGATTTCTCGCCTCAAATTATCTTAAAACTGCGTTCCGTCACACAGAAAAGTGAGAAACGGCAACTGTTTCAACAACAACAGTCTTTCTCTCTCTTTCTTTCTCGGACACCATGGCTCACTGTAGCCTGAAGCACAACAACCTTGCGCAGCGACCCCTACTGATCGGGCGGGAAATTGCAGCGCGTGTCCGTCACCATGACGCAGAAGTATAAAGGCTTGAGGCGTCTCCGTGGTGATGCAGACGGATAACGCATACGCAGTCGGAGAAGTATAATGTGGCCTTAACTGAACACTGCTGAGCTTATGGGACGGGACTGCAAATACACAAACACGCACCAGATTCCTTCTTAAAACCACTTCTTAATCTCTCCTCCTCACACTCGGGGGGAAATACGATTAAAAGTGTCTCCTAACCTTGTGTCTGCAGACACATCTGTCTCTTCTCCCTCCGCTGTCACATGCAGACAACTCTCTTCTCACTGTCTCTCTTTCTTCCTTGCGTCCCTGTGTGAACAGAGCTGTGTCTGTTCTTCACCGTCTTCACCCTCATCTCTCTCCTCTCTGTCTCCAGCCGTCTGCCTGGTAGGTAAAAGATCTACAGAAACGTCCAGCGGCGGAGAGGTCTGGGAATCGAACAATGGATCTGTTGGTGTTTAAAGGTCCCCTATAGTGCAAAATCAACTTTTTAATCTTTTAGTACTTATATTTGGGACTCAGTGGGCCATACCAGTCCCCAAAATGTGAAAAAACAAGACTCAGTCATGTTTTAGTGGTTCCACTTTGTGTAAGTATAGGCGATAAAACACGCAATGTTTACACCTCCCGACCAAATGACTACAGTGCGGACATTTCACCGTGAATGTTGGCACCCCGCCAGGCAGAGTACTTCACAGCTCCACCGTAGCTCCCCCTTTTCCCTGTGAAATACTAGAGTGCAGGCGAGGGAGGAAGAGTGGCTGCACAGCGGAGCACAGTGTTTTACACAAACTTCCAGCCTCAGAGGATGTTTGTGTCCAGTGGATATATTTTATTTATGAAAAAAATGTTCACAAGCTTCACAAGCCCTTTGTTGTTGATCGTATGTGTAAATTCCTATGCTGGAGGGACACCTTGAACGCACCAGTTACGTGCCTGCGGTTAGCGAGTGGCGTGTGTGGATCGGTGATATGAGGAGCACGCGTTTGAAAGCACTGCAGAAAGATGTAGATGTTGTCCTACATTTCTTCTCAACCAAAGGCTGCCTTTCTGTCATGTTTCCACGTTTCTCTCCTCGTGTTGTTGATCCACACACGTCACTTTCAGCCGATGTAACACTGGTGCGTTCAGGGTCTTTTTCTAGCATGGGCATTTACATACTCGCCGCGCGGCGCATTAATCGTTTTTTTTTTCCGATTTTAATGTTTTTATGATCGCGAGAAGCCAAAATCGTGGTCACTCTATGCATTACGGTGAAACTCAGTAACAACGGGTAAACGGACATTACTATGGGGTATATGGAGCGGGGGTTGTGACGACGGTGCATGACAATAGGTGATAAGTGGCGACAGTATGGCTGTGGATAGTAAGTTAGATGGACACTCCCCTGGAAGCAGTGGATGTGTGTTTACCTGGGTCTCATTCACATGTAAATGATCAGGCACAAAACCGAGCGTTTTGGCAGAGTTATTGAACTGCTATTGTGCTTCATCCTTATGATATTTTGACTAAAGCATGACACAGACATGTTCATTAGGGCACCAGGACCTAGTTTAACTTGGGTTAATAGGGTATAATATGGGACCTTTAAGTCTTCTTATGTGTGTGTGTGGACAATACAGCATCACACGAGCACATACAACCTAAAACAGTCACTTATACGACCACATTAGGTTCTACTTCAATTTTCCCCAGTGCAACAGGCAGCCTGTCCAAAACCTAGTGTTTAAATCCCACTGAACATGTTGGGTAAAACCACTCTGGCCTTCCTGCCTGCCACCGCAGACCATTTTTACAAATTTATACGTAAGCCAGCAGTTGCCCTTACACTCAGTCTTGGTAAGAGCCCCAACATTGTGGTTTCTCAGTGAAAAGGGGAAAACATTTGCAGCTCCTCGGGCTCCTTAAACGCAGCTTTTATCGCAAAGCACACCTCGTAAAATTAACACCTCTACAAGTCACGCTACAACCGTCCTCGTTCAAACAAACCTTGCACACACACACACACCCGCACCCACACACACACAGTGACACAGCTGTGCAGCTAAATGACCCAAAGTGTTTACCTCTCTCCCGGTCCTTTACCCCACCATCATTCTTGGTTTCCATTGGCTCCTTTTGTCCCTTTATCCCTCAAATTCCTTAAGTTTGCTGAATAATGTGTGCAGGGAGGCACGACACACATGCGTCCACATGCACACACCTGCACTCCTGCACTCTAAGAGTGCAGGATGCAGGACCCATGTGTTCATTTTATAGTTTAAGCCAGATAGAAAAGGGGGAGATAGGAAGGTGCAGAACACCCAAACCTTTTAATTAGCATGTTAGATTTTATTTTCACTTAAAACAGGGGTTCTCAAAGTTTTGATACCTGAGGGCCAATTTAGGAACCCAACATTGGACTGAGGGCCGCCAAAGGAAAAAAAAACAGAAATAAATCCCATTTGTAATAATTTTAATGACCAGATTGCAGTTCTACAGTTAGCGTTAAGTAATATAAGCGTTAATATAATGTAATTTAAGCATTAATATAATAACGCTTTATAATTTACTGGGTAATTACCCAGTATTTTGGCCATTGTTCTTACCTTCTAATTACAGGTTAATACCAAGTAACACATTTCTGTTACCATATATTTACTGGGTAAATAGCTAGTAATTGGGGGCTGTAGCTACCTGCTTATTACCAGCTTATTACCCAATAATACACTAAAATTCACCATATAGAAACCAGGTTAATACCCAGTATTTTTGTTTGTCAAAAAAAAATTTTGGTCCAAAATTTGACAAAAACGTACAATAATATGTTGTCCCAAATTTGACATTTTTTTTTCAAAAAAAAAAATTAGGTCCAAAATTTGACATAAATGACCGATGCCGTCCCAAATTTGACAATTTTTTTCCCAAAAAAATTTGGTCCAAAATTTGACAAAAATGTCATAATATACTATGTCGTTCAAAATTTTACAATTTTTGGGGAAAAAAGTTTTTGTGTCCAATAAACATTTAACAAGCTTAGTAGCTCCTGGATTAAAACTATCAACTGTAATTCATTGCGGGGCCGCCAGAAATGTTTCTGTGGGCCGCCATTGGCCCCCGGGCCGCACTTTGAGAACCAATGATGTAGAACTTAAAAAATGGGACAATTTTTTAAATTGTAAATGTAGGAAACTATATACGAAAAGTTGGCAGCAGTTCCGAAAGGTGTTGGAATTGCGTTTTACTCATCAGCGCAATGGTCAGATCGACATGAACGTGTAATAAGACGAATATCAAGTCACAGAGATTTTTTTTATCTTGTTGCATTTTGCGAATGATTTAAAAGTTGCTGCGACTGACTTGAGCAAATCGGTCCGGAGAGACTGAGCCGCTGCTGTGTTTGCTCTGCAGTCTCTTCTCACCAAACTGCTGCACTTGCCCCCATCACATGCATCTGACAATTTGGCCCGAGCGCTCAGTCTCTGCACGCACACTCACTTGTCCGCACAAAACATTAGAGTGTCGAGAACATTTTGCCTTTGCAGCTCTCTGAAGCCCTGGGACAAATCCGCCCTCGCTGCCGTACAGAGGCACGAAGCAAACCCTGTGCCTGTGAACATGTTTTCAGCAGGATGGAGGCGATTGTGCAGAAAATGTTAACTTCTGCTCAAGGCCAAATGTGTGAGGCTTAACACTTTCATTTTGTTTGTACAACAAATATAGATTTGGACAATGTGTTCAGAAATGAGGATCTTTTTTACATTTATACATATTATGTTGTCCTTATTGTTCACATTTGAATCAGCAATTCTGTTTAAATCATTAAAATCTTACCGTATATTTTAAATTGGTCAGGTTGTTTTGAAAGGGAATGGAATTTATTAGATCAATTTATTGATCGTCGGTCAAAACCCATTCACTCAGAATAAAAGCTTCATTACACCGAGAAACTGCACATATACGATTCACTAAAGAGGGAAAAAACAACTTTCACACAAATTTCATAAACTAAACACAAATTAACAACTAAAACTCAAAAGTCTTAAAATCTAAATAAAAGAATCTTAAAGACAGTAGGAAGAGTGCAGTGCTTACCTTTGCAAGTGGCCGTTTATAGGGAATTAATCACTGCCGCTACTCGCAGACAGAAAAAGCCGGCAGACTGACAATCGCACAGAGGGAACCCTGGGATATGTGCTCATAACAGAAGGCACAACCTATGGACACAGCTTATATCTGCTGGAGGGTGGAGCCACGTGGGTGAGAGAGAGAGAGAGAGAGAGAGAGAGAGAAGGGAGGGATGGATGGATGGAGGGAATTGGCAGGGAATAAATGTAGCCTACCCAAAAAAAAAAAAAAAATCATATGCCACAATTTATAGTGTCAAAACATGGTCACATCCATGTGCCGAATGAGCGCAGTTACTGACAACGATGAAGAGGAATGTCTGCCTCGTTTATTTTGTCACCCACTGGTCACTGAGTGCAAAAATAAAGTGAGATAAATCTTTATACATCTGTTTGAGCCAAACACAGTGGAGGTTCTGACCCACACCTGTGAAATACTGTGTAAAAATGTATTATATCAAATTCTATCTATCTATCTATCTATCTATCTATCTATCTATCTATCTATCTATCTATCTATCTATCTATCTATCTATCTATCTATCTATCTATCTATCTATCTATCTATCTATCTATCTATCTATCTATCTATCTATCTATCTATCTATCTATCTAGGCCAGGTGAACATGTAGACCAGGGGTTCTCAAAGTTTTGATACCTGAGGGCCAATTTAGGAACCCAACATTGGACTGAGGGCCGCCAAAGGAAAAAAAACTGAAAGAAATCCCATTTAACTATGGCGTCCAAAATTTTACAATATTTGGGGAAAAAAGTTTTTGGTCCAAAATTTGACAAAAACGTCATACTATACTACGTTGTCCAAGATGTGACAATTTTTTCTTTTTGTTTTTTAATTTTGTTCCAAAGTTTGACAAAAACGTCATACTATACTATGTCGTTCAAAATGTGACAATTTTTTGGGGAAAAAAATGTTGGTCCAAAATTTGACAAAAACGTTGTACAATACTATGGCGTCCCAAATTTGACAAATTTTTTCCAAAAAAAATTTGGTCCAAATTTTGACAAAAATGACATATGCCGTTCCAAATTTGACAATTTTTTCAAAAAAATTTTTTGGTCCAAAATTTTACAAAAACGTTGTACTAAACTAAAGCGTCCCAAATTTGACAAATTAAAAAAAAAAAATTTGGTCCAAATTTTGACAAAAATGACATATGCCGTTCCAAATTTGACAATTTTTTTCCAAAAAAAATTTCGGTCCAAAATTTTACAAAAACGTCATACTATATACTATACTGTGTCACTATGTCATCCAAAATTTGATGACATAGTAAATACAGTTACATTTAACAAGCTTAGTAGCTCCTGGATTAAAACTATCAACTGTAATTCATTGCGGGGCCGCCAGAAATGTTTCTGCGGGCCGCCATTATCCCTCGGGCTGCACTTTGAGAACCAATGATGTAGAAGGAGCATTCAGTCACAGCCACAGACTAAAAAACATTGCCTCTCTCAGAGGGTCCTTGTTGGCCTATGACGACAGTCTCTTTCCAGGGCCGTTTTTGACACCTGTGCACGACAACCTGGTAACTCTGACGTGTCCATGGCCACCTCACCTCACTATACACAGTGGGAAATGAATGGAGCTGCACCTCTGCAGTGGCTGCTCCTCTTCTCTTTTATTCCCCTTGGGTGAATCACTGCACTCTTTTGCTCGCGCCACAGAACAGAGGCCAGCAGTGTTTTTTCGCGGCTGAGAGGCCTGCTTCAGGGTTTGCCTTCACGTGTGTGACTATGTGGGGAAAAGTGCATGCACGCAGGTCCAAAGTGACATGGTGGCGTAAAAAAGGGTGGATGTCCTGCTGCATCTCCAACAGCCGGGTGTCACCTTAGTCTCAGCTGAGTCAGCTTTCTGGTCACTGGTGTGATTTAGGAACTGAGGACTATTGGCGTGTTTCCAGCAGCTCTACTCAGCTCACCTCAGCGCGGTTAAAGGGACACTGTGTAGTATTTATGGGTTTATATAACCCAAAATCCACTTTTTTATACATATTATGTGCTCCTGCATTGTCTAGTCGCTGTTTAATAGTTTTTGTTTCATTTTCGTAGTGTTTCAAAAAGTCATGTAAAATAACGTGGTCGCGGGCCGCGGTTGCATAGCCACTGTTAGCAGCGAGACGCCATGTTTCTACCGGAGCCTGTAAGGACAAACGCGAGAGAACAAATCAAGCGTCTCTTTACTTGTAGCAGGAAGTCCCGCCTCCACTCTCTCCGCTTCGTCTGCTACGGCCGCGGTAGCTCCGCCCTCTCCCTCGCCTCACGAACCTCATCTGCTGACACGGAGAAAGACGACGAGGACGACATTTGACCTGCTGAGGACACCGTAGCGCTCAGGGAAGGGAGGGGGTGAGCAGAGGAGCAGTTCTTTGTTGTAAATTTCAGCCTCTCCTCTAGATGGCACTATAAACTACTTACTTCACCTTTAAGTCATTATAAAGTCATTTATTAAGGCTGGCTTTACACGACAACGCTCCCGGGTGAAACCGACAAAATATTTTATCAGATGTGCCTTTCGTTTAGACGGCAAGGGCGTTTTTTTGGGGCTTAAAAACACCCTCCAGAGTGGAAAATCTTAAAAACGCTCCGATGTCGCGTTCCCGTCTAAAGGGTTGAAAACGCAAAAGTGTGCTCTGAGCTGCTCACGCCGGCTATCCTCCTGTATGACATTGCTTCACAGCGCCACCTAGCCACCTGGCATGCATACTACATCAAATTTCACACACTTTTGCATCACCGTGTGCATGCAGATTTCCACCCAAAGACGCTCGTCTAAACGCAAAAATAAAAAATGGGAACGCAACGACCACTTTTGCGGTTTGTGTTCAGATCGTTGTTGTGTAAAGCTAGCCTAAGTCATAATAAGTCATTTATTGTGAAATTTACTCTTACAAGTTGTGAAATCCAGACAAACAAAAATAGCTTGTAACTGTTCTCCACCCGCCCATTCAAACAACGAACTAAATGCAATAAATGCACCACACACGCACAGACACACACACACAAACACGTTGACCTAGCAGATAGGGGACTGTCATTCTTCAATCACAAACAGGGAACTTGGGTTTCTGGTCATTTTTAAATAAAAAATTTTAGAAATAAAATAGCAAAGTGGGGCCTAAGATCCTTGATCCGCGTCTACCCATCAAATAGGGGACCTCCCACTGTATACGTGAAAGTGTCGGCAGCCATTGTTTTACCTAATGAGTGTCTATTTACTGCCAAGTCTTTCTTTGAGTCTCCAAATAAATGATCATTTAAATTCAATGTTATCGACATTTAAACCGTTCTCTGTGATACAAATATTAAATAAACACACACCACACACACACACACACACACGCACAGAGGGACACACTTTGAGTTGTGGTGTGAAAGGTACACGATAGCCAAGGGGTAATGAGTTGTGTGTGTTTGCCCTTGTGCTTCAAATCTCTTCCTGCTCCATTAATGAAGCCTCAATGGGCCTCACAACTGCCTTTCACTATCCGGCCTGCACCTGTTGAAGCTACTGTACTGAATGTACACTGATGCTGCTGCTGCTGCTGCTGCTGCTGCTGCTGCTGCTGCTGCATGTGAAAGTACAGGCCCTGAACACTGACTCACTGCTGTTGTATCAACTCTTTAAACCAAGGGTTCTCAAAGTGTTGATACCTGAGGGCCAATTTAGGAACCCAACATTGGACTGAGGGCCGCCAAAGGAAAAAAAAGAAAGAAAAAAACCTGAAAGAAATCACATTTGTAATAACTATGGCGTCCAAAATTTGACAAAACCGACATACTGTACTACATCGTCCAAAATGTGAAAAAAAATTTGAAAAAAAGTTTTTGGTCCAAAATTTGACAAAAACGTTGTACAATACTATGTTGTCCCAAATTTGACATTTTTTTTCAAAAAAAAAATTTGGTCCAAAATTTGACATAAATGACATATGCTGTCCCAAATTTGACAATTTTTTTCAAAAAAAAAATTTGTCATACTATAACGTCATACTATACTATGTCGTTCAAAATTTTACAATTTTTGGGGAAAAAAGTTTTTTGTCCAAAATTTGACAAAAACGTTGTACAATACTATGTCGTCACAAATTTGACATTTAAAAAAAAAAAAAAATTGGGTCAAACATTTGACATAAATGACATATGCCGGCCCAAGTTTGACAATTTTTTTCAAAAAAAAAATTTGGTCCAAAATTTGACACAAACGTCATACTATACTATGTCTTTCAAAATGTTACAATTTCTGGGGAAAAAAATTTGGTCCAAAATTGGACAAAAATGACAATGCCGTCCCAAATTTATCATTTTTTTCAAAAGAAATTTAGGTCCAAAATTTGACAAAAACGTCATACTATACTATGTCATCCAAAATTTGATGACATAGTAAATACAGTTGTACAGTTTACACTTATTGGTCTGTATCCAGTAATGTCCAATAAACATTTAACAAGCTTAGTAGCTCCTGGATTAAAACTATCAACTGTAATTCATTGCGGGGCCGCCAGAAATGTTTCTGCGGGCCGCCATTGGCCCCCGGGCCGCACTTTGAGAACCAATGATTTAGGGGAAAGCTCTCGTCAGATTTACCTATTCAAAATAAACAAATAATAAATAGAATCTTGAAATTATTGTGTTTTTTTTTTTTAAATATATATTTTTACAATATGCACTACAATTTAATTATGTAAATACAATTATACAAACATCTATAAGATACAATGTCAATATAGAGTAGTATATTTTGCAGATAATACCATTTAAAACACAGGTTACTCTTAGTTTCTAACTGGGTTCTATTATAACCGTAAGCATAAATAATGCAGCATACGCACATACAGTATTTTCTGCACACGTAACCAAATAACAAATGGGATGCAGTATATGTGGATAGAGCGTCTTTGTGTTCCCAACAGCTGGCACAGCCTCCTCTGTGCCGTGACAACATTTATGACGCATATTATATACGTGACATTGTCCAGACTCACAGTAGGTATTTATGTTTTAGCCTGAATGTCCCTATGGAACGCCACTCAGAGCCTGAGCACAAACACTAGTTTTAAATGCTTGCACCATAAATTATTAGAACAAACAGGATGGCAGACAGAGTGGCGTACAGACAGAACATGTAATGTTTGTCACTGTGGGGAAAAAGTGTTCTTATTATAGTGACATAGAGTGGTCCTGTCGCACATAAATGTTAGTTATGGAGGTCTACTTACATATATTAACTTGTTTTTACGCTCAAAAACCTCCTAGTTGCTGTAAACGAGCCGATAGAAATCTGTCTTTTCTGACGCTGTTTTTCTGCTGCGAGATTTCAGAGTGAACTTTCACCCCCAGAAGACAGAGTCTTGTGATTGGCCAGTACTATCCAGCACATCCGTTCTAAGAAGCGCAGCGCCCCCCTCTGGAACGGTGGATGCACTGCTCCTCATTATCAAAACATTGTTTTAACAGTGTTTAAAAATAGCTTCGTCACGACTCCCCGCCGCAAGTCAGAAGACACTGTCGCTCTGACTCGGACGTTATTCTTCTTCTGCGGTTCAATGTACGCAACCGGATGTGCCCGGACTAGTGCCCGGAGCAGGACGATCGGTTGTTCAGGAGAACCGCTGCCTTACGTAACTATTACGGGATTTTCAGTGATCTCGTTGAGACCCGAGATTACAATAAAACACAACGTTCTCAACTGTTTGTTTCGAACCGTCAGGGCTTCTTAAACAAGGTAATGACGCAGATACACACTAAAAAAAAACAGCGTTAATAGGAACTTCCTGGTCTAGTTCCGCTTTAAAATGTACAAAGCAATCCGTGCCCCAGTCAGTAATTTATCACTGTCTAATGCTCATGGTCTACAACTTTCACAGATCCATTTTTCTACAACCTCCGCTCCTCAAACTGTACATGTTTGTGCTCTGTGAATGAATGCACATGTTCCCCGCAACATGATGTCCATGCTCCAGTGCAGCATGGCAGCTACAGATGCATTTATAAACATTAGCACTGCTCTCGAGTTTGCATTTTGCACTCATAAACGGAGACAATCAGGCCATATCGCCGCAGTAACTCCCTGGCGAGAATCTGTTTTCTAACAGTTTTAAGAGTTGCTGTCCCACAGTCCTGTCACATTTTCAGATGACTTTATGGCATCTGAGTTTGTAAGGTGTCCACATTCTTTTAACTCCCTTCCCTCTTCACCGTGAGGCAATCCTTGGAATGTGCAGCGCAAACACCAGACAGTGTCCATGTCACCTCACCCGTAGGGACATGGAGCTGTGGAATTTAGCTCCACTGAAAAGTACCAATGATCTATTGATCAGGTCAGCAGCATCCATGAGTATAGTAGTCTGTTTTTTAACTTACTGTATCTTATCAACGATGGAACTGCTGCTTTCTTTTTTAAATCAGAGCATTCCCAATCTGCACAAATCCCCCGAATTTAGTCCAAAAATATTTATGTCCTTCTTGCCAGGTTCTGATCTCACACTGAGTTAATATTTACCCCCATCGTGATGTCATGCTGGGGCGTCCAGCTGCTGGGGGGGGGGGGGGGGGGATTCTTACAGTCCATCGTGATTGCCCACAATGCTTTTCAACAACTGTTTAATCAGCCTCTTTCTTTTTAGACTTTTACTATTTTGAACTTTTGCCCCAGTGCCCAGAACAGTGAACCTTGACCTTCCATCTCTGACCCTTTTAGGTCACAACGAAACTGGCCCTAAACGTTAACAATGGCGACGGTAAACCAAGAAACTCCCGAGCTATGTCTGGAGCGGTCACGATATATGACACAAATCAAAGTGCAAACGCAGACACAAACAAAAGCTACTACTACTACAAATCTACTTCTTGTGAATTTTAGCTAAGATTGACATCTGTGAGTTGCCATAAAGTTTGGTTCAGACATTCGTGGTTTCTGTCACCAATGAATTTGATTTGTGATAAACGTTCATTCATTCATTTTTTTTTTTTCCTGTTTTATCCTCCACATGAGGGTCAAAGTGGAGCTGGAGCCAATCCCAAATGACATAGTGCGAAAGGCAGGGTAACACACAGACAAGCAACCATTGACTCTCACACTCACACTTAAAGGGACACTGTGTAGTATTTATGGGTTTATATAACCCAAAATCCACTTTTTTTATACATATTATGTGCTCCTGCATTGTCTAGTCGCTGTATAATAGTTTTTGTTTCATTTTCGTAGTGTTTCAAAAAGTCATGTAAAATAACATGGTCGCGGGCCGCGGTTGCATAGCCACTGTTAGCAGAGAGACGCCATGTTTCTACCGGAGCCTGTAAGGACAAACGCGAGAGAACAAATCAAGCGTCTCTTTACTTGTAGCAGGAAGTCCCGCCTCCACTCTCTCTCTCTTGTCTGCTACGGCCGCGGTAGCTCCGCCCTCTCCCTCGCCTCACGAACCTCATCTGCTGACACGGAGAAAGACGACTAGGACGACGTTTGACCGGCTGAGGACACCGTAGCGCTCAGGGAAGGGAGGGGGTGAGCAGAGGAGCAGTTCTTTGTTGTAAATTTCAGCCTCTCCTCTAGATGGCGTATAAACTACTTACTTCACCTTTAAAACATTTAAATGTCATAATTTTGCAGCTGACAAAGCAGTTGGTTCATTGTGGCACCGCTACTTTGCAAAATCTGGCTCCGAATGACATCACAAACGATGGCAGTAACTGTTATTCGGTATACATTGGGCTTCGTTTTTGAAGTCGGGACACGACGGTGAAGTGGGCAGCATTGTTGCCTCACAGCACGAGGGTCACCGGTTTAGAAACATGGCGTCTCTCTGCTAACAGTGGCTATGCAACCGCCGCCCGCGACCATGTTATTTTTACATGACTTTTTGAAACACTACGAAAATGAAACAAAAACTATTATACAGCGACTAGACAATGCAGGAGCACATAATATGTATAAAAAAAGTGGATTTTGGGTTATATAAACCCATAAATACTACACATTGTCCCTTTAAAAACATTTGTTATAATAATACTTGCGTGTTGTCGTCATGGTCTCTACATTCATGCTGTAGAATAATGTAAATACTCACACATTCCTGCTAAGCCTGGTAACAGATTTACTATGGGTTACATTTACCATGAGATTAGTTCAGTCCTGCCCTCAGTCTTCACCTCACACCTGCTCTATACTCAGGGTGTGTGCACCTTTTCGCTGCCCGACCCCTCCCTCAGGTCTACCCATAAATCATTGGCTTTAAAAGTCCCTTGTGTCACCACAGAAATGCCCCCCCCCCCCCCCCCCCCCCTCACAAGGCCAGAGGTTTGTTATTCAGTTTTTTTTTTTTTAAAGAAAAACAACCTTGTTGCTCACACAGTGGAGTTCCACGGGTTTGTACCACCTCCTCCCTCTTTCATGGACCTCCACCCCGTGGAAACAGATGCACACTGTGGGGGTTTAAAAAGTGAGGGGTTCCACCGAGGTCAAAATCGCTATAGCTGTCGTTAGTATTTAGATCATTGGTTCTCAAAGTGCGGCCCGGGGGCCAATGTCGGCCCGCAGAAACATTTCTGGCGGCCCCCGCAGTGAATTACAGTTGATAGTTTTAATCCAGGAGCTACTAAGCTTGTTAAATGTTTATTGGACATTACTGGATACAGACCAATAAGTGTAAACAAAAATACTGGGTATTTACCTGGTTTCTATATGGTGAATTTTAGTGTATTATTGGGTTATAAGCTGGTAATAAGCAGGTAGCTACAGCCCCCAATTACTAGCTATTTACCCAGTAAATATATGGTAACAGAAATGTGTTACTTGGTATTAACCTGTAATGAGAAGGTAAGAACAATGGCCAAAATACTGGGTAATTACACAGTAAATTATAAAGCGTTATTATATTAATGCTTAAATTACATTATATATATTAACGCTTATATTATTTAATGCTAAACTGTAGAACTGCAATCTGGTCATTAAAATTATTACAAATGGGATTTATTTCTGGGTTTTTTTCTGTTTTTTTTCCTTTGGCGGCCCTCAGTCCAATGTTGGGTTCCTAAATTGGCCCTCAGGTATCAACACTTTGAGAACCCCTGGTTTGAATGTAACAGACAAATACTTATATGTTATGTGCTACAAACAACACAGTCTCCACTCTGTCTGCCCATCAAAACCACGAACAAACCTTTTGGCCACAGTTGCTACTGTACATCCTGCTGTTCATATTGTTTATGCCTCTCAGTGAGTACTGGGCTTTTTTAAAGTTTTTTAAAGCTCTGCTGTAAATGTACAAGTGGACCCTCTCACTCCCCCGCTCAGAGCTGGGCTGTAACCTGATGAGTATTCACACAGCAGTGTTGCAGCAAAGCCCCACGCACATGCACATACTAAAGACGTACACATGTACAAACACATGCAGAGTACTATATGATGTACAAGGTATGAACATATCAAAATCCAATTCTGGAGCAAGAATAATATGACATTTTGTTCTATAAATTACGTGTAAAAAACAAGTCACTATATTCAAGAGTTAAAACTGAATATATGTATTAACAACAATACATTGTGTTTTTTTCCCATATAATGGAAGTTCCAATTAACACTGTTTTCTTGGTGTGTATCTGCGTCATTACCTCGTTTATGAAGCCCTGAAGGTTCGAAACAAACAGTTCAGCCACTGCTGAGAACACTGTGCACTCGGGCTCAGCGAGATCTCTGAAAAAACCTGTTCTGGTTACTTTTAAAGGTGCCATATGTAAGAATGTGGCCAAAAAAACGGTTACTACATTCAAATTCAAATATACGTCTTTGAGGTTTTCGTTTTCTGACGTAACTGGCAACCCGTGGTCGCGCGGCAGCTGACACTCTACTGAATGCAATGATTGGTAGACGGCGGTAGGTGGCGCCACCTGCCAAAACATGATTTCAAAACATAAACATGTCACGCACCAGTCAGGCAAATGTTACAATGTAGCAAACAGAAGTGGGTACGGTTTGCTTTCACATATGCATAGTTCTAAACCAGGGGTTCTCAAAGTGTTGATACCTGAGGGCCAATTTAGGAACCCAACATTGGACTGAGGGCCGCCAAAGGAAAAAAAAAACAGAAAAAAAACAGAAAGAAATCCCATTTGTTATCATTTTAATGACCAGATTGCAGTTCTACAGTTTAGCGTTAAGTAATATAAGCGTTAATATAATGTAATTTAAGCATTAATATAATAACGCTTTATAATTTACTGGGTAATTACCCAGTATTTTGGCCATTGTTCTTACCTTCTAATTACAGGTTAATACCAAGTAACACATTTCTGTTACCATATATTTACTGGGTAAATAGCTAGTAATTGGGGGCTGTAGCTACCTGCTTATTACCAGCTTATAACACAATAATACACTAAAATTCACCATATAGAAACCAGGTAAATACCCAGTATTTTTGTTTACACTTATTGGTCAGTATCCAGTAATGTCCAATAAACATTTAACAAGCTTAGTAGCTCTTTGGATTAAAACTATCAACTGTAATTCATTGCGGGGCCGCCAGAAATGTTTCTGCGGGCCGCCATTGGCCCCCGGGCCGCACTTTGAGAACCAATGATTTAAACAGTGATAGGCTTTCACGTGTTTTTGCTGTTGTGAGCCCTGGCCTTGTGTACGTTAGTGGGGGGGGGGAGTCAGTCGCATGTACCTGTTAATCCAAAACAGCCTTATACAGTCACACATATGTACAGAGCACCAACACACAACACACCCTCATCACACTACAGTACGACTGCCCTGTCTCTACACAACCACGACCACAGCTTGGCAAACAGACAGGATGATATGTTATAGATCGAGACATGACAGATGGAGACGGGCGGTCTGTGGGTTACCGATCGGACCGTAGGTGAGTGGGGAGAAACAGGTTAGTGACGAATAAACAGGTTAGTGACCGGCGCCTACTCGCTTTATACACAGCGAGTAGGCGCCGGTATTTGTTTGGATTTAGGCCTGATCTGTTTTCTTGTCTTCTCTCCTTCTGCCATGTGGTGTTTGTTTGGACTTAACCAGTTTGCAGCATTGTCTAACCAATTGTCCCATTTCTGAAGACCGGCAAACAACACATGGCAATAATGCCTGTGTGCAAATCACACGTGCTCTGCGTGCTATGGGATTAACAGATCCTTTCTAAACCCAACCGTGCTACTTCATTCAGTGGCCACCCTGCAAAATGGGACCAACACATGTATTAATCCATCTAAGCTACATAACCTTCACTACTGTGTTTTCAGTGTAAATGCATTGCTGAGGTGTTTTCTCCACGGGTTCTCCGGCTTCCTCCCACAGTCCAAAAACATGCAATATGGGGATTAGGTAAATTAGTCACTCTAAAATAAATCATTGGTTCTCAAAGTGCGGCCCGGGGGCCAATGGCGGCCCGCAGAAACATTTCTGGCGGCCCCGCAATGAATTACAGTTGATAGTTTTAAGCTTGTTAAATGTTTATTGGACATTACTGGATACAGACCAATAAGTGTAAACAAAAATACTGGGTATTTACCTGGTTTCTATATGGTGAATTTTAGTGTATTATTGTGTTATAAGCTGGTAATAAGCAGGTAGCTACAGCCCCCAATTACTAGCTATTTACCCAGTAAATATATGGTAACAGAAATGTGTTACTTGGTATTAACCTGTAATTAGAAGGTAAGAACAATGGCCAAAATACTGGGTAATTACCCAGTAAATTATAAAGCGTTATTATATTAATGCTTAAAGGGACACTGTGTAGTATTTATGGGTTTATATAACCCAAAATCCACTTTTTTATAGCATAGCCACTGTTAGCAGCGAGACGCCATGTTTCTACCGGAGCCTGTAAGGACAAACGCGAGAGAGAACAAATCAAGCGTCTCTTTACTTGTAGCAGGAAGTCCCGCCTCCACTCTCTCCGCTTCGTCTGCTACGGCCGCGGTAGCTCGCCTAATAATAAAACAAATATGTTCCTCACTAGGTAAAAGGGTATGGGGGTTAGCTCTGAACACAGGTGTTTGCTGAAAGGCATTGTGGGTAGAGTATTCTGCAGTGAGGTGTTAGTATGTGTGGAATGCTGATAGGACTCATTGTTGACCTGGGACAAACAGACGGCATGCTGGGATGCAGCATGTGTGGAAATGACAAGCTCTGGCCTCTGCAGTGTCAGGCTCTCATGGGTGGTGATCAATGGTAGAAAAAGCCAGAGAACACAGCAGTTGTTAGAGAATACAACACAGAATACACACTTCCTTTACGAGGCAACGTAAAATTAAATGAAATAATATCATAATATCACATCAGATCATTGTCATTGTGGTGGTTTGCTGTATGTACAATGGCCACATCCTGGGAATTTATAAAAAAAAAAGAAACTTGGCATAAACAGATTTTAATTAGGGTCAAATGTGTTGGTAATACAGTTTTATATTATTATATATTAGTTGTGTGTCACGGCTAGGCTACATTATCTAGCCTACTTGCGCACGTTATCAAGGTTGATATTTTCCATTATATAGCTAGGCTTTACTAACCACAATAACGAACTTAAGTTGCACATGATTTCCAATCGGGTTGGTTCGTTAAAAACATCTTACATAATGATTTCTACATGAAATTGCTGACTTTGACCAGGGAAGATGCCAGACTTTTGTGCAAGCTACGAGCTATATTTGAATTCAAAATGTATGTAAGAGGTGTGTTTTGTGTCTGTGCAAAGAAAAAGAGAATAATAGAGGTAAAAAAAAATTGTATGTGAGAGGTAAAAAAAAATGTATGTGAGACGTAAAATTGTGTATGTGAGAGTCAAAAATAGTGAATGTGAGAGGCAAAATTGTATGTGAGAGGTAAAAAAAAAAATGTATGTGAGACGTAAAATTGTGTATGTGAGAGTCAAAAATAGTGAATGTGAGAGTCAAAATTGTATATGTGAGAGGTAAAACTGTGTATGTGTGAGGTAAAAAAAAGGCCTACTTGGCCTACACGGCTCTCCATAATTTACTGTACAGTGCTGTGCAGAAAGTCTTAAGCCTCCATTAGATTTGTTATTTTAGCAATGCTATAACGACAATAGACAATAATTATTTCTATTTCACTTTACTGGAACACATCTAGAAAATACGCCAGGTTTATTCAAGACATGCTTGAGCATCACATGCACATGTTGCATGGGTTAAACTCATTGACAGCTCACTAATATATAAGACCAGCTTTAAGTTGCTTCACTTCATTCCAAATTCCAATGATCACAGAATTTGACAGACAGAAAAAACAACAAAGATGGTGGTGTCCTGAAACATATAAGTATATATATATATATATATATATGTATATGTATTGCAGCAAGAAGACCCGGGTTCAAGCCCCGGTTGGAAAAAGGGATGTTCTCCCCTTGGTTTTTCCAAGGGGTCACTGTTTTTTGTTCTTCCTATTTTCTTTAACCTTGTTCTTAAAACTATTGAGTTCCTGGTTTCCAGTTTTATTTTGTGCTTTGTTCAATGTGTGTACGTTGTACGTTTTACTTCCTGTCTTGTCATCCCTCCTAAATGTCTGCCCTGCCCTAATGTGATCCACATGTGTCTTATTAGCTTCAGTGTCTTATTAGACACTCGGGAGCAAAAAGACTAAATACACGATGGGAGAGGGGGATAATCAAACTCAGGAAACACTAATAATAAGACAGAGGTGAATGAGGGCAGGACAGACAATGGGGGGGGGACAGAACAGGAAGTAAAACTTAACAAGGTTACCCACACTAGGAAAAAGCACAAAATAAAACAGGAATCCAGAAAAGATCCTAAAACCTAAGGTTAACGAAACATCCAAACAAAGTCATTTCCAACAAAAGCACCTGGAGAAACCTAGCAGTCATTTGGACATGCCTAACCCAGGCATGTCCAAATTCCGGCCCGGGGGCCAATCACGGCCCTCGGTCAGATTTTGTACGGCCCGCAGCTTTAGTTCTATGCTGTATTATTCATGACCCTGGGAGGGACTGGGGCAGAAAATCGGGCCTCAATCGCATGTTATCTTATGATGTTATTATGATGATATCTGACTCCAGATGTGAAAGAAATGCAGAATTGTTTCATTTGTTCACTCCTGCATGGCTTAGAATTGGTTACTTCTCCAAATCTAAGATGATAATTGGGGACCAAGGACAATAAAATGATTATAAAACAGTGCTTTTGTGTGTACATTTTACTGTTAAAAAAGTGTTAAAGGGACCATTGGCCCCCCAGGAAATCTTTACATTATCAAATTTGGCCCTCGTTAGAACACGTTTGGACACCCCTGCAGTAAGCAAAGTGGTATCCCTAATCTGAAGCATAACTACTTAATGCCTAACCCTAACTTTAACCTAGTCACAATTGAAAAACTTAACCAGTTCCTCAGAAATGCCTCATTAGGACCAGGTTTCAGTCAAACTATTGGTCCTGACAAGGTCAATGTAATGCCAGAAAATACACACAGACACACACGTGCACACACAAACACGCACACACACACACGCACGCACATACACGTTCCATATGTTGTTATGTTCCATATACTGTAGAGAAGTGTGGGCAGATGGACCTCCTACAAATGAACTTTGAGCATTACAGATACTGTGGTTTGTTTATTCTGTCATGGAAGATGAAACACCCATACATAACCTGTCTATTCCCCCCATTAAAACCTAATAATACTAAAAAAAAACTACTTCTCTTTTGACTAAAAAAAAATAAATAAATATGATTGGAGAAATTATTTTTCATTGGTCTGGCTACCAGTGAGATGATGTTTGAATAATAAATGAATTTGGCCTGGGAAAGCTTACGCTCGCGTAGAACGACAAAGAAAATACACGGCACCTGGACAAGGAATTTGACCAGAATGGATCTTTGTTGGTGCAGCTCAGGTGCAAATATATGATATATGTGGGGTTTAACCGAGACTTGTTATTGCTCATGAATCTTTGGGATAAAAAACATGAATAAACTCTCCTGGTTTTTAGAATCAATCAAACTGAAAATGTGTTGCAGATCCAAAACAGAATCACAGTTTTTAAACCTCTAATATGTAACTTCTGCAATGAAATATTATTATGACAACTGACAGACCATAATAACACACATTACAGTGCATACTGTAATATCATTATGTCATAACACCTATCAGAGCATGGCAGGTTTGCCCTTCACTGGAAATAAGGCCTGAAAAACCACTTAAATTCAATTATGATAATTAATAGGTTTGGCCAAATACTTATGTCCATATAGTGTAAAAAACAGAAATAAATCCCATTTGTAATCATTTTAATGACCAGATTGCAGTTCTACAGTTTAGCGTTAATAATATAAGCGTTAATATAAAGTAATATAAGCATTAATATAATAACACTTTATAATTTACTGGGTAATTACCCAGTATTTTGGCCATTGTTCTTACCTTCTAATTACAGGTTAATACCAAGTAACACATTTCTGTTACCATATATTTACTGGGTAAATAGCTAGTAATTGGGGGCTGTAGCTACCTGCTTATTACCAGCTTATAACCCAATAATACACTAAAATTCACCATATAGAAACCAGGAAGAGTCCCACTGGTGGGGCCAAGCACACTGGGGCCACAACCATCACCTGCAGCAGGTCAACACAAACACACAGTTTCAGCAAAAAAAAAGAAGGGGATTTAACAAGATAATCTATATTTGAGCTGTTTTTAGACATTAAGTAATACAAATATGTTTAAAGAGTAGCACCACAACAAGAATGTCCTGCTATTATAAGAAATTAGTTTGTGACCCGTTGTTAATAAAAAGTATACAGTGAAAAAGAATGATTATACATTTAATTTGTTAGCATTAAAACGAGGGGATGCCAGTTCTGTTTTGACGCCTGCTGACCACAAGATTAGTCAATGTCATTGATGATATTGATTGACTCATTGATTCGTGTTGAAGCAATATTTTTTTAGTCGTCTTACTATATTTATCTTTTGTATAGAGCAGGGGTTCTCAAAGTTTTGATACCTGAGGGCCAATTGAGGAACCCAACATTGGACTGAGGGCCGTCAAAGGGAAAAAAACTGAAATTAATCCCATTTAACTATGGCGTCCAAAATTTGAAAAAACCGACATACTATACTATGTTGTTCCAAAATTTTACAATATTTGGGGAAAAAAGTTTTTGGTCCAAAATTTGACAAAAACGTCATACTATACTGCGTTGTTCAAAATTGTACAATTTTTGTGGCAAAAAAATGTTGGTCCAAAATTTGACAAAAACGTTGTACAATACTATGGCGTACAAAATTTTACAATTTAAGAAAAAAAAAAAAAATTGGTCAAAATTTTGACAAAAATGACATATGCCGTTCCAAATTTGTCAATTTTTTTCCAAAAAATATTCGGTACAAAATTTTACAAAAACGTCATACTATACTATGTCGTCCAAAATGTGACAATTTTTGAGGAAAAAATGTAAATGCCAAAATTTGACAAAAACGTCATACTGTGTCACTATGTCATCCAAAATTTGATGACATAGTAAATACAGTTGTACAGTTTACACTTATTGGTCTGTATCCAGTAATGTCCAATAAACATTTAACAAGCTTAGTAGCTCCTGGATTAAAACTATCAACTGTAATTCACTGCGGGGCCGCCAGAAATGTTTCTGCGGGCCGCCATTGGACCCCGGGCCGCACTTTGAGAACCAATGATATAGTGTATTTGAAAAAAAAACAAAAAAAAACCATTCATTTATTTTATGTAAAGGGTGGTTCTACTTTCCTTTACGCTCAGTTAAAAACAGCCTGCTTGTTCACACACACACACACACACACACACACACACACACACACACACACACACACACACACACACACACACACACACACACACACACACACACACACACACACACACACACACACACACGCACACGCACACTGTGTCAAAATAAAGTTTGTCTTACATAATAGCACACAAATATCTCATAAATGGATACAGTAAGCATTTGTAGTTTGTCTAATAAAAGACTCAGCAAAGGAACTGAAGCTTAAAGTCTTCCAGAATGTAAACATCCAGTATATGACCTAATAACCAACCTGTCATGCTTAGATAATTCAAGACTTTCACATCAAATCTGATTTATGTGCAAATTACATTTAAAAAAGAAAAAAAAAACAGCTTTGCTTGATAGAAATTCATTTGTTTTGGCATAGGTTTTGCAGGATAAATCACTGGTTCTGGATTTGTTCCAATGGCGAAGTGTTTTTTTACTTGAACGAAGCAGTTTATATTTTTTTTGTACCTGCATGTTGGTCTGGAAAGACAGTGACATCACGGAGATGGGGATAATTTAACGCACTACAATAATGTGTTTCATACATCTGCAGGATAGGTCTTTTTACTGTTTTGTGCATGTATTTATGTATGTGCACAAAGTGTTGTGTGTTTCCCAGTGAGGATGGGAATCCTTGTTGAGGCAAAAAAAAAAGGACACCCATCATTTACTTTCAGCCCCGGTTTGGATTGAACTGTGGTTTTTCGGATTATTTAGAAACCTACAGCAAAAGGTGCAAGTGAGACTGATCATCGTGGAGGTCTGTACTGTGAGTGTGTGAATGAATGTGTGTCTTCCATACACTGTTTTGTGTATTTGTGTGAGGAGGAAGAGGGTAAAGGCTGCATGTGTGATGTACGTCCATATTGCGTGTCAACAGTCCCACTGAAGTGTGCTCCAGCGTGAACTCTCTCTCTCCCGTTAATGGTTATACAGACGTGGACCACCGGCCGTGGTCTCCCATACGTCCACTGGGAGGAGACACTGAAACTGACTTATCAAGTCACAGGTGTTTATTTGATGGAACGAAAATACACGAAACAAACCGGCAGCTGGAAAAACCACATTTCCTTCCACGTTAGGAAAAAACCACAGACCCTTAGACAAGAGTTAGCTCTGCAAAAACATTCATGGTGATGGATGGAGGACGACACATTAGTCACACGTACACACTCGGACACGTACACACAAACAAAAGGGTGTGCGTGCATGAAAAAAACGAAACTGCTGACTGAAAGACACTGAGCTCCTGTTGTCTGAGAAATGAAAACTAACCTTTGGATCTCATTATATTAGTGCAAAATGATGGTCAGTACACACACACACACACACACACACACACACACACACTCACACACACACACACACACACACACACACACACACACACACACACACACACACACACACACACACACACACACACACACACACACACACACACACACACACACACACACACACACACACACACACACACACAGCTATCCTTTCAAACTCTGCATTGATTTCCATTCATTTGAACAACCTAACCAAACCTTAACTTAAAGGGACACTGTGTAGTATTTATGGGTTTATATGACTCAAAATCCACTTTTTTTATACATATTATGTGCTCCTGCATTGTCTAGTCGCTGTATAATAGTTTTTGTTTCATTTTCGTAGTAAAAATACTGGGTATTTACCTGGTTTCTATATGGTGAATTTTAGTGTATTATTGTGTTATAAGCTGGTAATAAGCAGGTAGCTACAGCCCCCAATTACTAGCTATTTACCCAGTAAATATATGGTAACAGAAATGTGTTACTTGGTATTAACCTGTAATTAGAAGGTAAGAACAATGGACAAAATACTGGGTAATTACCCAGTAAATTATAAAGTGTTATTATATTAATGCTTAAATTACATTATATTAACGCTTATATTACTTAACGCTTAACTGTAGAACTGCAATCTGGTCATTAAAATGATAACAAATGGGATTTATTTCAGTTTTTTTTCCTTTGGCGGCCCTCAGTCCAATGTTGGGTTCCTAAATTGGCCCTCAGGTATCAAAACTTTGAGAACCCCTGTGTTAATCCCTCACGCTACAGTATAATTTGGCCAGATAATCTGTTCAAATCAGCCTAAAATCGTAAAAAGGGACCCATGAGTGAAGGAAGGGCCAGAAATGAAATCTGAAATCTTGTGCACTTGGTCAAAGCGAGGTCGCTTCAGTCATGTGAACTTATGAAGAGGTGAAAATACTTGATACTGTAAAAAGATTAACCAGTTGCTTTTAATAAGATCAGTGAAAAAGCCTGGGTGACTGACTGAATGTAAATAAATGCTTAGAGCTTATTTGGGAAAAAAAATAAAAAAATAAAAAAATATACTGTTCTATACTGTAAACTGAGGTTGGTGCCTTTGACTTTCTTAAAAAAAAAGAAAAAAAAAGAGGTATCCTAAACCTTAAACTTAAAAAAAAGTATATATTTTTTTAGTTATTGGTTTTTATCTCAGATTGATTAAAACTCTGCAACAGAAAATCTACTTCATGTTTCCTGTGTTCAGTCCAGTGACCAATCACAGGAGAGAAAAACTGGGACCGTTTTCCTACTGCGACCCTATAGTGACACCTGGTGGAGACAGTGGTGGTAGTGTGCAGGTTTTACTCCTTCAGAGCACAACTATTTGTAACATTTAATTGTTTTGTTTTTACAATATCTGTTTGTTCCTTTTTTCAGAAACGGGTCACACATTCAGACAAAGTTATCAAAATAAGTGAATTAAATAGTAAAAATAGTAAAACCAAACAGACGACAATAATCCAGGACAAACTAAAACAAAGTGTGTGTTCCTGTAAGGTAAATAAAGATAAAATGTTTGACATCAAATTAATGCTAATTGACAAATATAGTATAACAATAATAATAGTAGTAGTAGTAATAATGACAATAATAAATCCGTCCAAACAGCTCTTGGAACATGTAAAACAGGGGTTCTCAAAGTTTTGATACCTGAGGGTCAATTTAGGAACCCAACATTGGACTGAGGGCCGCCAAAGGAAAAAAAAAACAGAAATAAATCCCATTTGTAATCATTTTAATGACCAGATTGCAGTTCTACAGTTTGGCGTTAACTAATAAAAGCGTTAAAATAATGTAATGTAAAGGTGCCATATGTAAGAATGTGGCCAAAAACAGTTACTACATTCAAATTCAAAATACAGAGGTCTTTAAGGTTTAGTTTTCTGACGTAACTGGCAACCCGTGGTTGCTCGGCAGCTGAGACTCTACTGACTGTAATGATTGGTAGACGGCGGTAGGTGGCGCCACATGACGCCAAAACATGATTTCAAAACATAAACATGATT
Organism: Microchirus variegatus; assembly: GCF_963457635.1. NCBI lineage: Eukaryota > Metazoa > Chordata > Actinopteri > Pleuronectiformes > Soleidae > Microchirus > Microchirus variegatus. The sequence goes on along the minus strand of NC_139806.1, from coordinate 34,660,350 downwards.
TGCAGTCTGCAAAATATATATTTTTAATGCAAATATTTTGGTTGTACTGTTGTTGTTGGTGAATTCAGTTTGTTAAATGAACATTATTCCTGAGTCTCTGTGACATATTAGGAGGATTTTATGGCCAGTTGCTTTAGATTTATTACATAATGCACCTTTAAGTAATTTAAGCGTTAATACAATAACGCTTTATAATTTACTGGGTTATTCCCCAGTATTTTGGCCATTGTTCTTACCTTCTAATTACAGGTTAATACCAAGTAACACATTTCTGTTACCATATATTTACTGGGTAAATAGCTAGTAATTGGGGGCTGTAGCTACCTGCTTATTACCAGCTTATAACACAATAATACACTAAAATTCACCATATAGAAACCAGGTAAATACCCAGTATTTTGCGGTGAATTACAGTTGATAGTTTTAATCCAGGAGCTACTAAGCTTGTTAAATGTTTATTGGACATTACTGGATACAGACCAATAAGTGTAAACAAAAATACTGGGTATTTACCTGGTTTCTATATGGTGAATTTTAGTGTATTATTGGGTTATAAGCTGGTAATAAGCAGGTAGCTACAGCCCCCAATTACTAGCTATTTACCCAGTAAATATATGGTAACAGAAATGTGTTACTTGGTATTAACCTGTAATTAGAAGGTAAGAACAATGGCCAAAATACTGGGTAATTACCCAGTAAATTATAAAGCGTTATTATATTAATGCTTAAATTACATTATATTAACGCTTATATTACTTAACGCTAAACTGTAGAACTGCAATCTGGTCATTAAAATTATTACTGTTTTTTTTCCTTTGGCGGCCCTCAGTCCAATGTCCGGTTCCTAAATTGGCCCTCAGGTATCAAAACTTTGAGAACCCCTGCTTTAAAAGGTCTGATCCCTTTGTTGGAAACCATGAGTTAAAATGTGAGAACTGCACATAAAAGATTAAACCATAGCTCCACCTCAGCAACAACAGTAGCGACTGCTTCATCAACTGCAAAAAATATGTTTGACTCACTCGCGGGAGCCATTTTACTGCAGAACACGTACTATTATTACTATTCACTGTGCTTAGCTGATAAGAATCATGTTCTCAAGGTGAGTGTCGGAGGGTAAGTGTTGTTGAAACTCTGGTCGTGGTGCAGGTTTGGGTTGTCTTTACTTATTTAATGAGTTCGTTCCTGAGCTGATCTCTGTCCACACCTGGAGCTGCAGGTACAGACACGACTTGATGACTCATCATCTCTCACTAACTGTCGGGGTAATAATCTGACACTGGGAGAGAAAGGAAAGTTCCACTGCTCAGCAAACAGTCATTATCAAAACCACACACACACACACACACACACACACGTGTATATATTTATATTTATATATGTATATATATATATATATATATATACACACACATATATTCTTTGGTTTGCATTAAAACAAACTGATAAGAACTGAGTTGTACTCAGATACACACTGTGTGTACTGCTGTAATCCTGGTCAGTCTGTGTCATATCATGATGATGCACTATGATCTGTCCAGCAGGGGTCCTCGCTGTAATAGTTTGCCTTTTCTGTCTTCGATAATAAAACATGGTCGAAAAAAAAAAAATACAAAAAAGAAGGACGACATTTGACCAGCTGAGGATACCGTAGTGCTCAGGGAAGGGAGGGGGTGAGCAGAGGAGCAGTTCTTTGTTGTAAATTTCAGCCTCTCCTCTAGATGGCACTATAAACTACTTACTTCACCTTTAAGTGTCAAGTATTTAGTGTGACCTCAATCTAACACTTGAACAATACCACGACCCTGGCTCTTTTAATCTAAATGGAGTGGAACCCCAATCGTAAACATCTGTGTTTGTCCCAGCATTTCATGTTGAAAATGGCTGCAGTAAAATTCCAGGCTTCACCATCACATACACACGGTGTATGAGGTTGGACGCTTGTTTAGATATAAGACCAACTTTCAATTGCGTCATTCCAATCTGAAATGAATACAGAATATTTGCAGTAAGTAGTTTATAGTGCCATCTAGAGGAGAGGCTGAAATTTACAACAAAGAACTGCTCCTCTGCTCACCCCCTCCCTTCCCTGAGCGCTACGGTGTCCTCAGCCGATCAAATGTCGTCCTCGTCGTCTTTCTCCGTGTCAGCAGATGAGGTTCGTGAGGCGAGGGAGAGGGCGGAGCTACCGCGGCCGTAGCAGACGAAGCGGAGAGAGTGGAGGCGGGACTTCCTGCTACAAGTAAAGAGACGCTTGATTTGTTCTCTCGCGTTTGTCCTTACAGGCTCCGGTAGAAACATGGCGTCTCGCTGCTAACAGTGGCTATGCAACCGCGGCCCGCGACCATGTTATTTTACATGACTTTTTGAAACGCTACGAAAATGAAACAAAAACTATTATACAGCGAATAGACCAGGGGTTCTCAAAGTTTTGATACCTGAGGGCCAATTAAGGAACCCAACATTGGACAGAATTTGTAATAATTTAGATTGTATAAATTAGATTATTAGACTAGATTGCAGTTCTACAGTTTAGCGTTAAGTAATATAAGCGTTAATATAATGTAATAACGCTTTATAATTTACTGGGTAATTACCCAGTATTTTGGCCATTGTTCTTACCTTCTAATTACAGGTTAATACCAAGTAACACATTTCTGTTACCATATATTTACTGGGTAAATAGCTAGTAATTGGGGGCTGTAGCTACCTGCTTATTACCAGCTTATAACACAATAATACACTAAAATTCACCATATAGAAACCAGGTAAATACCCAGTATTTTTGTTAACACTTATTGGTCTGTATCCAGTAATGTCCAATAAACATTTAACAAGCTTAGTAGCTCCTGGATTAAAACTATCAACTGTAATTCATTGCGGGGCCGCCAGAAATGTTTCAGCGGGCCGTCATTGGCCCCCGGGCCGCACTTTGAGAACCAATGGACTAGCCAATGCAGGAGCACATAATATGTATAAAAAAGTGGATTTTGGGTTATATAAACCCATAAATACTACACATTGTCCCTTTAAGTCTTTTACATAGAGAGACACATATCTATAATTCCCCTCGTGCAAAAAACGTGTCATAGAAACACAGTTAGAAAACATAGAGAACAACACACAGAAAAACAATGGGTGTGTATGGGAGAGAACGTCGAAGTGGACACTTTCAGCATGAGCGACTCTCTGGCTGCTTCTCTAAACATTACACCGTCTTACACCCTCGCGGACGTCTGCACACAGATATGCAGAAACACAGTCTCAGAACTCTGAATCACTGGACACATTACTCACAGGCTACAGGCTAAAAAAATCTGTGTTTGTTGCCGCGCGTTGCTATTGGTTACTCTTGGCAGATGCATTACATATCAACTCTCACTGCCAAGCGAGGGTGTATCATTGCAGAACAATAACGAGCGGATATTTCTTTAAGTCTCCTCACATTGCTCGGCTGCTCTGTAACATTAGCCTGGACTGTGTGATGCGAGCCACCAAAAAGCTTTTTTATATCAGCCAGGAGCAATTTATGTCTGTACAGCTTCACCTAAATAGCTATGCAAGATATTTTATAGTCTCTTGTGCCAGGTTTGATTGCAAAGACAGACAGAGGCTTGTAACTGGGAGGACAAAACATTGATGGACTAATAAAAACAGGGCGATTCATTGGCTCACTCCCATTAAGTGACCAGCTACACAGTCGGCTGTATTTTTTTATACCTTTACTCATCTACATTATATTATATGGGGGAAAAAAATACTTCTTTCAATTATGTTTTACAACTTGAATTTCCTTACATTTATCTAACAGCTTTTTGATGGATTTACTCTGATGACTTGCTCCTTTCACAGGGACAGGGATTTTTTTAAGCGTGCTTAAAAGTAATTTGACCTTGAAGTAAATGTTAAAGGTGACATAGAGTGGTCCTGTTGCACATAAATGTTAGCTATGGAGGTCTACTTACATATATTAACTTGTTTTTTATGGTCAAAAACCTCCTAGTTGCTGTAAACGAGCCGATAGAAATCCTCTTTTCTGACGCTGTTTTTCTGCTGCAAGATTTCAGAGTGAACTTTCACCCCTAGAAGACTTGTAAGAGTCTTGTGATTGGCCAGTACTATCCAGCACATCCTTTCTCAGAAGCGCAGCGCCCCCCTCTGGCACGGTGGATGCACTGCTCCTCATTATCAAAACATTGTTTTAACAGTGTTTAAAAATAGCTTCTTCACGACTCCCCGCCGCAGTCCCTTTTATGACTTTAAACCGGAGTCAGACCCAGAGTCAGAAGACACTGTTGCTCGTGAAACACCTCCACAACGGACGTTATTCTTCTTCTGCGGTTCAATGTACGCAACTGGATGTGCCCGGACTAGTGCCCGGAGCAGGACGATCGGTTGTTCAGGAGAACCGCTGTTTACGTAACTATTACGGGATTTTCAGTGATCTCGTTGAGCCCCGAGATTACAATAAAACACAACGTTCTCAGCAGTGGCTGAACTGTTTGTTTCGAACCGTCAGGGCTTCATAAACAAGGTAATGACGCAGATACACACCAAAAAAACAGCGTTAATAGGAACTTCCGGTCTAGTTCCGCTTTAATTAAACATATCCCCACTGCTGAAAAACTTGTTTAAACACAGTATTAAACAGGTTTTCGGGGCCAGAGAGAACGTGTGGTCATGAAACACACAGATTTCCTCAGTGGACTTTGGTTTCCAGTCATAAAAAGCTGACTCACAGTAACATAAAGCGGCACATATATCGTTATATTTAAGTTATTATAGACCCATGACCCATCAGTGAGGGCAAGTGTTCTGGGTTGGTTCGTGGAAAATGGGGTGGTAATGTGCCATTACAAGAAGTTTCCCTTTAAAACTCGAAGGAAATAACATGAAAGCATATTTATTTAAGCATTTTTTTCTCCCCTTATCATGAAATCACTGGTACAATTATCTTTTTGTGGAGCAGGATGGTTTTCCCCTTATCTTTTGCAAATATAAATATAGTAAAACTGTAAAAATGTGTGTTATGTAAGTGTTTTATTACAAGTTTATAAGCTATATATTTGGCTATATTTGATTTTACTGTGTAATGTTTGGACTATTTCTAATAATATTTATAATGTTTTATTCTTTCCCTTGGAATAATGAGTATGTACTTGAGGACAATTACTACGATTGTGGAATTCTATTATATGAACAAATAAATAACTGAATATGAAATACTATTAATCTTGTTTTTTATCTCAATAACAGTAACTCCTGAGTGATTTCAGCAGTTCTTATTTTAAAATGTTCTTTTTTTTTTACAAAGTCTCTTTCATTGTCACTGCATTATTTGCCCTTGTTTATTTCCTCTCAACACTAGCGTGAGAGGCAGAGTTTGTCATGTGAGAGACATGTCGGGACAAAGCTCGACAAATGTCACCGAGAAGCAGGAACAGGAGCATTCTTTCATAATTAACGTTGAGGGATTTGTCTCATACATGGATATGAGAATAATAATAATAATAATATTATATATATAATGTAGACCTGTGGAGTATTCCTATTATTGTGACATTATGCCATTATGTCTTAATCCATTGGTTCTCAAAGTGCGGCCCGAGGGCCAATGGCGGCCCGCAGAAACATTTTTGGTGGCCCCGCAATGAATTACAGTTGATAGTTTTAATCCAGGCGCTACTAAGCTTGTTAAATGTTTATTGGACATTACTGGATACAGACCAATAAGTGGAAACTGTACAACTGTATTTACTATGTCATCAAATTTTGGATGACATAGTGACACAGTATAGACGTTTTTGTCCAATTTTGGCATTTACATTTTTTCCCCAAAAATTGTCACATTTTGGACAACATATTATAGTATGACGTTTTTGTCAAGTTTTGGACCAAATTTTTTTTTGATAAAAATTGTCAAATTTGGGACGCCATAGTATTGTACAACGTTTTTGTCAAATTTTGGACCAACATTTTTTTTCCCCAAAAATTGTACAATTTTGAACAACATAGTATAGTATGTCATTTTTGTCAAAATTTGGACCAAATTTTTATTGGAAAAAATTTGTCAAATTTGGGACGCCATAGTATTGTACAACGTTTTTGTCAAATTTTGGACCAACATTTTTTTTCCTCAAAAATTTTACAATTTTGGACGACATAGTATAGTATGACGTTTTTGTAAAATTTTGGACAGACATTTTTTTTGAAACAAATTGTCAAATTTGGAACGGCATATGTCATTTTTGTCAAAATATGGACCAAATTTTTTTTTTGAAAACATTTGTCAAATTTGGGACGCCATAGTATTGTACAACGTTTTTGTCAAATTTTGGACCAACATTTTTTTTCCCCAAAAATTTCACAATTTTGAACAACATAGTATAGTATGACGTTTTTGTCAAATTTTGGAACAAAATTAAAAAAAAAAAAAAATTGTCACATTTTGGACGACATAGTATAGTATGACGTTTTTTGTAAAATTTTGGACAGACATTTTTTTTTGAAAAAAATTGTGAAATTTGGAACGGCATATGTCATTTTGGAACGGCATACAGCATATGTGGGATTTGGGACGCCATAGTATTGTACACCGTTTTTGTCAAATTTTGGACCAACATTTTTTTTCCCCAAAAATTTCACAATTTTGAACGACATAGTATAGTATGACGTTTTTGTCAAATTTTGGAACAAAATTAAAAAAAAAAAAAAATTGTCACATTTTGGACGACATAGTATAGTATGACGTTTTTTGTAAAATTTTGGACAGACATTTTTTTTTGAAAAAAATTGTCAAATTTGGAACGGCATATGTCATTTTGGAACGGCATACAGCATATGTGGGATTTGGGACGCCATAGTATTGTACAACGTTTTTGTCAAATTTTGGACCAACATTTTTTTTCCCCAAAAATTTCACAATTTTGAACAACATAGTATAGTATGACGTTTTTGTCAAATTTTGGAACAAAATTAAAAAAAAAAAAAAATTGTCACATTTTGGACGACATAGTATAGTATGACGTTTTTTGTAAAATTTTGGACAGACATTTTTTTTTGAAAAAAATTGTGAAATTTGGAACGGCATATGTCATTTTGGAACGGCATACGGCATATGTGGGATTTGGGACGCCATAGTATTATACACCGTTTTTGTCAAATTTTGGACCAACATTTTTTTTCCCCAAAAATTTCACAATTTTGAACGACATAGTATAGTATGACGTTTTTGTCAAATTTTGGAACAAAATTAAAAAAAAAAAAAATTGTCACATTTTGGACGACATAGTATAGTATGACGTTTTTTGTAAAATTTTGGACAGACATTTTTTTTTGAAAAAAATTGTCAAATTTGGAACGGCATATGTCATTTTGGAACGGCATACAGCATATGTGGGATTTGGGACGCCATAGTATTGTACAACGTTTTTGTCAAATTTTGGACCAACATTTTTTTCCCCAAAAATTTCACAATTTTGAACAACATAGTATAGTATGACGTTTTTGTCAAATTTTGGAACAAAATTAAAAAAAAAAAAAATTGTCACATTTTGGACGACATAGTATAGTATGACGTTTTTTGTAAAATTTTGGACAGACATTTTTTTTTGAAAAAAATTGTCAAATTTGGAACGGCATATGTCATTTTGGAACGACATACGGCATATGACACATTTTTTTTTTGAAAAAATGTGTCAAATTTGGGACGCCATAGTATTGTACAACGTTTTTGTCAAATTTTGGACCAACATTTTTTTTTTTCAATACTACACAGTGTCCCTTTAACATGTGGCTAATTTTTATGCACTCGACCCAGATATAACCAGATACCAGACAGCAATACTACAAATTTGACCAGATCAAGACAATAGTTTGAATAATCCATTAAAACAGATCACTTATCTGCATAATAATAATAACAATAATATAATAATAATAATAATAATAATAATAAATAAGTAATAACCCGATTTGAATTATTCAGATGCAAATGTATTCCAATGTGTGTCATGGATTGTTCAGATTATGATATTTTACAAGAGTTGCCTAAAAGTAATCAAGTTAAATTGCTGTTTAATAATGTCATAGATTTCTTGTGTGTTTATCTGAGTCTTTAGTTATTGGGGTTCATGAGGGTAAATGTAGTGTCAGACCACTTGGTGGAGGACTCGGGTCTACTACCCAGGATCCAGATGGGGAGGAGGAGGAGGAGGAGGAGCCTGAGTGGAGGAAGTAGCTCCACACAGATTGGATGTGTGTGTGTGTGTGTGTGTTTAAGTGTGTGTAATGTGTATGTTTGTGTGGAGTAGAAGTAGGTGCCTCCATAGAGAGAGAGTGTGTGTGTGTGTGTGTGTGTGTCGCTAACCACTGGACTGTAAAACAAGGGACTTTAAAGGACATTATCCTGAAGAGGAACTCTCTCTTTTCCCTCTCGTCGTTTTCGGGAAGATAGGTGGATTTTTTTTTTTTTGGGTCCGCTGTTATTTTTTTCCACGGTACAGGTTGAAGCCCGGGGTTGGGGTTGGGGGGCGGGGGGGGGGTCCAGAAGCGAGCAGTATGCATTCAGACTGCAGGCTGCTATGGGCAGAGCGGTAATGGTGGACAGGGGACCGACAGGGGCCGAGGTTCTGGTTCTCGTCCTGTCGATTCTCGCCATTCTCACCGCGGAAAACTGTCGAGCGCAGAAAGGTTGGTTTCCCCCCGCACGGTGGGAGTCGGGCACAATCACGGGGACACACACACACACACACACACAGACACACACATGCGCGGCCATGCTGCTTTAGTTAAAGCGTGAAACAACACGGACGGTGTTTAGGTGGAGGTCGGAGACAAAAGTTCACGGTGTGATGTTATCGTCTTGTTGCCAAACCCTAACCCTTAAAAAAAAACCCGTGCCTTTACGCGGCCGCGTGTGTGTATACGTGGAGTTCCGCTTGGGTTTTTTTTTTGCATGGCTCGTCGCCGCCGCCCGTCACGGTGCTTCTTTGTGGGTAAACCAGGCGAACCGGTTCCCCCGAAAGAAAGAAAGATATGTGATTGTGAAGGTTCAGCTGCTGCTCATGTGTGTGTGGATCAGTTGCTTACATGAGGCCTTTAAGTGACGTGATAAAACATATTGTATTCAAATTATGTTTCTTATTTGATTTTTTTAATATATATATATAAGGAAGTTACTGTTAAAGGTGAAGTAAGTAGCTTATAGTGCCATCTAGAGGGGAGGCTGAAATTTACAACAAAGAACTGCTCCTCTGCTCACCCCCTCCCCTTCCCTGAGCGCTACTACGGTGTCCTCAGCCGGTCAAATGTCGTCCTCGTCGTCTTTCTCCGTGTCAGCAGATGAGGTTCGTGAGGCGAGGGAGAGGGCGGAGCTACCGCGGCCGTAGCAGATGAAGCGGAGAGAGTGGAGGCGGGACTTCCTGCTACAAGTAAAGGCCACACTATACTTCTCCGACTGCGTAATGCGTTTTCCGACTGCGTCACCACGGAGACGCCTCAAGTCTTTATACTTCTGCGTCGTGGTGACGGACACGCACTGCAAGTTCCCGCCCGATCAGTAGGGGTCGCTGCGCAAGGTTGTTGTGCTTCTGGCTACAGTGAGCAATGGTGTCGAGAGAGAAAGACTGTTGTTGTTGAAACAGTGGCCGTTTCTCACTTTTCTGTGTGACGGAACGCAGTTTTAAGATAATTTGAGGCGAGAAATCGGCCATTTAGAGTCTAAACATGTGCTGTGTGTGTTAAGATATGACGTATTTATAGTTTGGCAGCGGCGTTATCGGCGGGGATCAGCTCCGGCTCTGTGGACGCTCGGTGCTCACTGTGAGCCGGCACAGAGCAGCTTAGCTCAGCCTGTCCTGAGGACCAATCACAGCTCTTGCCGTCTCCGTTGTCCCTTGACGGAGTGACGGACACTTAAAAAATATTTTGTGCAGAGTCTCTGCGTAACGTACACAGAGAACTTTACACAGAAGTATAAATTGAGCTTAAAGCGACGCTTGATTTGTTCTCTCGCGTTTGTCCTTACAGGCTCCGGTAGAAACATGGCGTCTCTCTGCTAACAGTGGCTATGCAACCGCGGCGCGCGACCATGTTATTTTACATGACTTTTTGAAACACTACAAAAATGAAACAAAAACTATTATACAGCGACTAGACAATGCAGGAGCACATAATATGTATAAAAAAGTGGATTTTGGGGTAATATAAACCCATAAATACTACACAGTGTCCCTTTAAATTGCTAGATTTGTCAATGGAGTCCGAAGAAAGTGCGAGACAACAGCACAATTTAGGAGCTTGTGGCCTTGTTGTCCTTCCAGGTATCTCACTTTTGTGGTGTACGGTGAATCCAATGATACATAACTGACAGACTTACGTATTTTTTGATGAACTTTCACGATATTAGACTGCTAAAATTAACACTTATATGTTTTTAAAGGAGCGACAGGCAGCCCCAGGTGGTGAGGGGTTTGGGGTAGAGCATTGGTTCGGCCCGGGGGCCAATGGCGGCCCGCAGAAACATTTCTGGCGGCCCCGCAGTGAATTACAGTTGATAGTTTGAATCCAGGAGCTACTAAGCTTGTTAAATGTTTATTGGACATCACTGGATACAGACCAATAAGTGTAAACAAAAATACTGGGTATTTACCTGGTTTCTATATGGTGAATTTTAGTGTATTATTGGGTTATAAGCTGGTAATAAGCAGGTAGCTACAGCCCCCAATTACTAGCTATTTACCCAGTAAATATATGGTAACAGAAATGTGTTACTTGGTATTAACCTGTAATTAGAAGGTAAGAACAATGGCCAAAATACTGGGTAATTACCCAGTAAGTTATAAAGCGTTAAAATTAAATTACATTATATTAACGCTTATATTACTTAACGCTAAACTGTAGAACTGTAGCTGGGTTCCTAAATTGGCCCTCAGGTATCAAAACTTTGAGAACCCCTGGGGTAGAGGGACGCAGTCAGTGGGGGTTTGACTGTAAACGCGTCATAAATTAAAATTTCTCCAACAGCTGCTGTTTCCTCACGTGATAGATGTGAGTTTCTCCTTTAAACTGAGTCAGTGCAGGAACTTCAGCTGAACACCCTGCAGTTGTTCAGGAACATAAAGTGAGTCAGAGTGAGGGAGGCACTTTTGTTTTTGTCCTGTTCATCTGGATAGTGTCCACTGAGGGGCTCTTACATAACTGCAGGCCAACAGAACATCCACTTATCACCATGAAGCATGACTGTTGAGTGTTATCTCAGGGTATCTCAACTCAGCTCAGACAGCAGGACACTAGAAATTAAACTTCTTTAATTGTAAAAAAGGTGTATTTAACAGCAAGTTGACTTAACATTTGAACTGGAGAAAACACTCCGAGAGCGCAAACCTCTGCCAAAACCACTCGCTTTTTATTCTCAGTACTTCCTCATCATATCTTGCGATGTTAATAATTTATATGAAATGCATAAATTAAAACAATCTGGATATTTGTCCATCTAACTATCAAAATATAACCAAAATACCCAGAAAATGTCATCAAAAATCTATAAAAAGCACATTGGCAGAGGTGATTGTTTTGTTTTAAGCTGCTGCAAACAAGTACAATCAAAAAGCTGCTTTAATTTTATGATTTGTACACGATAAGTCAATGATTCTGTGCAGAACAGCCAAAGCAAACCCAACGATGAACCTGATTATCACTGTAGATTGAATGTATGCATATTATATAGCATTCACATCAACATTGGCCTATGGATACCAATAACCCCACTATTGACCTTATTCTGATTAAGATGTTCCATGTGTGACATTTACAAATTGGTAAAATAATATCCCAGTTGTATTCCTGTTTACATGCTACATAGTCTGATTATGACCATATATATACACATGCCTAGACAACGCGACTCGGATTGGAAAACTCCACATTGTGTCTATTCTGACAACGACCTTATTCGGTTTGTCGACTCGTAAGCGTGATACACATGGCAGTGTCTTTTTCAGAATAAAGTCTTAATCAGGTTAGTTTTGAAACATTGCTGCCCACATGTAAGTGAGTCTGTGTCTTGCTCAAGGACACCTCAGCGCGTAGACAGGATTTCGACCCCACGATTCAAGCTACAGCTACGTCACGTATCTCTGACACGCTACACTTCAAAGCCTATTCCGCAGTTGTTCCACGTGATGTTTTAACATTTTAACCTAAGCAATTCATCTTTTCTCTCTTTGTCTATATCAGGGGTTCTCAAAGTTTTGATACCTGAGGGCCAATTTAGGAACCCAGCATTGGACTTAGGGCCGCCAAAGGAAAAAAAACAGAAATAAATCACATTTGTAATCATTTAAATGACCAGATTGCAGTTCTACAGTTTAGAGTTCAGTAATATAAGTGTTAATATAATGTAATTTAAGCATTAATATAATAACGCTTTATAATTTATGGGTAATTACCCAGTATTTTGGCCATTGTTCTTACCTTCTAATTACAGGTTAATACCAAGTAACACATTTCTGTTACCATATATTTACTGGGTAAATAGCTAGTAATTGATGGCTGTAGCTACCTGCTTATTACCAGCTTATAACACAATAATACACTAAAATTCACCATATAGAAACCAGGTAAATACCCAGTATTTTTGTTTACACTTATTGGTCTGTATCCAGTAATGTCCAATAAACATTTAACAAGCTTAGTAGCTCCTGGATTAAAACTATCAACTGTAATTCATTGCGGGGCCGCCAGAAATGTTTCTGCGGGCCGCCATTGGCCCCCGGGCCGCACTTTGAGAACCAATGCTTTATATAAAATCATTTAACAAGTAATGTTGAACCTAAATTTCCCAGTCCCAGTTGATGTCAGCAGGTATCTGGGTTTATCTGAGCAACAATTCAAAACACAGAGATATTCTCTATACAAAAGATAAATATAGTAAGACGACTAAAAAAATATTGCTTCAACATGAATCAATGAGTCAATCAATATCATCGATGACATTGACTAATCTTGTGTTCAGTAGGCGTCAAAACAGAACTGGCATCCCCTCGTTTTAATGCTAACAAATTTAAATGTATACCTTTTATTAACGGGTCACAAACTAATTTCTTATAATAGCAGGACATTCTTGTTGTGGTGCTGCTCTTTATACATATATGTATTATTTAATGTCTAAAAACGGCTCAAATATAGTTTATCTTTTTTCGCTAAAACTGTGTGATTGTGTTGTCCTGCAGGTGATGGTTGTGGCCCCAGTGTGCTCGGCCCCACCAGTGGGACTCTGTCCTCTCTGGGTTACCCGAGGACGTACCCCAACAACACGGTGTGCGAGTGGGAGATCAGCGTGCCGCGCGGCAACAGGATCCACTTTCGCTTCGCGGAGCTGGACATAGAGAACGGGGACTGCCAGGTCAACTACCTCAGCCTCTTCAACGGTATCGGACCCGAGAGGAGAGAGATTGGTGAGACACTGTACTGTGGATTTGAACTGGTCTTTTATTGTCTTTATTAGCTTTCACCAGAACTTCTGTGCCTGTACCTCTGCTGCAATAACTTGGTTAAAGAGTCCAGTAAAAGGTTGAACTGTAACTGCGTTGTCACTTTGAGAAGATGTTGGAATTTCCACATTTAAGTGAGCGTTAAACGATTGCATGAACACTGTATTTACTATGTCATCAAATTTTGGATGACATAGTGACACAGTATGACATTTTTGTCAAATTTTGGCATTTACATTTTTTCCCCAAAAATTTCACAATTTTGAACAACATAGTATAGTATGACGTTTTTGTAAAATTTTGGACCTAATTTTTTTTTGAAAAAAATGGCAAATTTGGAACAGCATATGTCATTTTTGTCAAAATTTTGACCAATTATTTTTTTGGAAAAATTTGTCAAATTTGGGACGCCATAGTATTGTACAACGTTTTTGTCAAATTTTGGACCAACATTTTTTTTCCCCAAAAATTTCACAATTTTGAACAACATAGTATAGTATGACGTTTTTGTCAAATTTTGGACCGAATTTTTTTTTGAAAAAATTGTCAAATTTGGAACGGCATGTCATTTTTGTCAAAATTTGGACCAATTTTTTTTGGGAAATTTTTTTTCAAATTTGGGACGCCATAGTATTGTACAACGTTTTTGTCAAATTTTGGACCAACATTTTTTTTCCCCAAAAATTTCACAATTTTGAACAACATAGTATAGTATGACGTTTTTGTAAAATTTTTGACCGAATTTTTTTTTGAAAAAAATTGTCAAATTTGGAACGGCATATGTAATTTTTGTCAAAATTTGGACCAATTTTTTTTTTTGAAAAAATTTGTCAAATTTGGGACGCCATAGTATTGTACAACGTTTTTGTCAAATTTTGGACCAACATTTTTTTCCCCAAAATTTTTTACAATTTTGAACAACATAGTATAGTATGAGGTTTTTGTCAAATTTTGGAACAAAATAAAAAAAAAAAAAAAATTGTCACATTTTGAGAATATGTAGGGATTTCCACATTTAAGTGAGCTTTAAAAGATTGCATGAAATTGGACTTTAAACCAAACTCGTTAGCTTTCTGGAGAAACACCTTAAAACGCACCCAGTTTATTTTCCCAGAGGAACTGTTAAATTAAACTTTAGAAAAGAAGGTGATCAATATTTATTTTACCTCCCGTAGACAGTGCTGTTGTATGTATATTTGTGGCATTTCAATCAACAATATTAGACCTATATCAAACACTGATCATGGTCATGAACTCACGACATTGTAACCTTTAGTCAATTTAAAATATTCATAAAAATGCATTTTTTTAATGCATAATTACTAGGGATGCACCGATTGCCATTTTTGGGGCCGATTCCGATTTTTCAAGAAGTGTGACCTGCCGATACCGATTTTAGCTGATTCCGATTTCAATTTTTTTAAACCACTTTTCAGCATACTGAAAGATATATATTTTTGCATCTTTTCTCTTTAATAGAACATTTTAACATAGAAATACAATCAGTTCACATCCAATATCCAACTAAAAATACAAAAACGAATCACTACCTGTATGTGTAGTTTATTTAAGCTTAAACATATTTCACAACATACAACAAGTTAATGTGATGTGATGTGATCATTAATAATCCCATAATCTTCCACTGTGTTTTTTTTAAAAATGTGGAAATGGGTGTTAAATTACATTCTATGTGAGTGTGGAACTGAAGTTAAAAGTTTAACTTTGTCCAAATTGACGCCTTGAATCATTTATCAGCTGTGTTGTTATTCTATGAGAGACACTGTTTTTGGCTCTCGTGATGCACAACCCACTTAATTACACCAACCACTACACAAGGATTATTTCTGTATTTGTATCCTCTGCTAAATGCTTTGCTGTATGGTATATTTGTACTAAGTTGTAACTGTAACACATGTTAAATAGACTTATGTAACTTAACAAGAGCCTCCATCTCCTTTGCTGTTTTTACCAGTGAAATACTGCGGTTTGGGTCTGAAGGTTGAAGAACTGTCCACTGGTAATCAGGTCACTGTCCGGTTCATGAGTGGGACCCATCACACTGGACATGGCTTCTACCTGTCCTACGCCACCACTGAACACACAGGTAACAAACTCCCTAGTCACTCACTTGTGCGTCTGTCAACTGTCATTCAGCTATTGATCACGGCCCGTAAGAACCCACAGTGATGTTCTGTCATCTCAGAAACTACCGTAATGTTATAAAAAAGATTTTTTATATCAAATTTGTACATATACAAATGTTGGGACATTTCAAGCACGTCGTGTTTGTTTCTTTTCAAATCCATTGTAGTGGTGTATGGAGCCAAAAAGAAGAGAATTGTGGCGATGTTTTTGGATCTGACTGTATATGTTGCACTTGTGCATAAGCCACAGGTTGTAACATGAGATATTTACACAGAAATATTTTTTGAAATTTCTCCTCTTCATTCTCTGTGTTCGCCCAGTCTTAAAGGGACAATGTGTAGTATTTATGGGTTTATATAACCCAAAATCCACTATTTTATACATATTATGTGCTCCTGCATTGTCTAGTCGCTGTATAATAGTTTTTGTTTCATTTTCGTAGTGTTTCAAAAAGTCATGTAAAATAACATGGTCGCGGGCCGCGGTTGCATAGCCACTGTTAGCAGCGAGACGCCGTGTTTCTACCGGAGCCTGTAAAGGCCACATTATACTTCTCCGACTGCGTATGCGTTATCCTTCTGCGTCACCACTGAGACGCCTCGAGCCTTTATACTTCTGCGTCGTGGTGACGGACACGCACTGCAATTTCCCGCCCAATCAGTAGGGGTCGCTGCGCAAGGTTGTTGTGCTTCAGGCTACAGTGAGCAATGACGTCCGAGAAAGAAAGAGAGAGAAAGACTGTTGTTGTTAAAACAGTGGCCGTTTCTCACTTTTCTGTGTGACGGAACGCAGTTTTAAGATCATTTGAGGCGAGAAATTGGCCATTTAGAGTCTAAACATGTGCTGTGTGTGTTAAGATATGACGTATTTATAGTTTGGCAGCGGCGTTATCGGTGGGGATCAGCTCCGCATCTGTGGACGCTCGGTGCTCACTGTGAGCCGGCACAGAGCAGCTTAGCTCGGCCTGTCCTGAGGACCAATCGCAGCTCTTGCCGTCTCCGTTGTCCCTTGACGGACTGACGGACACTTAAAAAATATTTTGTGCAGTCGGAGACTCTTCGACAGGCTCTGTGTCGACGCAGAGCACTTTACGCAGAAGTATGAATTGGGCTTCAGGACAAATGCGAGAGCGTCTCTTTACTTGTAGCAGGAAGTCCCGCCTCTTCTCTCTCTGCTTCGTCTGCTACGGCCGCGGTAGCTCCGCCCTCTCCCTCGCCTCACGAACCTCATCTGCTGACACGGAGAAAGACGACTAGGACAACATTTGACCGGCTGAGGATACCGTAGCGCTCAGGGAAGGGAGGGGGTGAGCAGAGGAGCAAGTTCTTTGTTGTAAATTTCAGCCTCTCCTCTACACATCATTTTAAACTACTTACTTCACCTTTAAAGGATGTTTTCAAGTTTGAGCCATCTGCTTTTATTACATCTGAAAGCTTTGGTCGC
Source organism: Microchirus variegatus (assembly GCF_963457635.1). NCBI lineage: Eukaryota > Metazoa > Chordata > Actinopteri > Pleuronectiformes > Soleidae > Microchirus > Microchirus variegatus. The sequence goes on along the minus strand of NC_139806.1, from coordinate 34,643,266 downwards.
CTATTTGCATCGTCTATTTGCCCGTCTCCAACGTCTCACCATCGATTCATCGATGCCAAGTTAACGCGCAGCAGCTCTATTTCCTTCGTTGATAGTCAGATCGATTGCCCTTTAGCTTTAAAGCTGCATCATAGGCATTTCTTTGTGTGTTTTCCATGACGAGGGTGTGTGCGTGAAGTTAAATAGGTTCATGGTGCTGGCGTCATGTCGTCTCAGAAGTGACTACTGTGTCTGTTCCTCAAGGTGCCCAGTTATTCTGGTTATTATACAGTGGTATATGCAAAAGTTTGGGCACCCCTGTAGATGTTCAGGATTTTCCTTTATAAATCATCGGTCGTTTAGATAAGACATTTTAGTTTTGGAGTAAAAACACAGTGACATTTGAGAAGTGAAATAAAGTTTATATGATTTACAGAAAGTCTGCGATAATTATTTAAACAAAATTACAAGTTACGGCACCGCAAAAGAAAAATTTTGTGCATCCTCCTTTTGCAGAAATAACAGCCTCTAAACACTTCCTATAGAGTCTGGATTCTGGCAGAAGGTATTTTGGACCATTCTTCTTTACAAAACATCTCCAGTTCAGTCAGGTTTGATGGACATTGTTCTCTAGAACCTGCTGATATTGAGTGGAATCCATGCGACCCCAACTTTAAAGCTCACATAGAGTGGTCCTGTTGCACGTATATGTTAGTTTCTGAGGTCTACTTACATACATTAACTTGTTTTTATGGTCCAAAACCCGCTATTTTCTGCAAACGAGCCGATAGAAATCTCCCCTCACTGATGCTGTTTACGTAACCGGAAGATAGATCTCGCTGAGCCCGAGATTGCAATAAAACACAGCGTTCTCAGCAGTGGCTGAACTGTTTGTTTAGAACCGTCAGGGCTTCATAAACAAGGTAATGACGCAGATATACACTAAAAAAAACAGCGTTAATAGGAACTTCCGGTCTAGTTCCGCTTAAAAAGCTTTTCCTCTCAGGTGAAAAAGGTGCAGTGTTGCTTACATTGACAGTGTTGATATTCATTTTACATCCGCACCGTCTCTAGTAAACGGTTCAAGCTGAACTCTTTTTCCTGTTTAGTCAATAAGAGGATTTTTATTATTAGTGAATTATTTCCCAAACAAAACCCAACCCAGTTTCTAGCCTCTCAGATCGAGGTTTCAATATCAACTCTTTCCTTTATTTGGATTTTTTTCGTAATGTTGTGAATATTTTTGAAGACCAGCACTGTGCAGTTTTCCACTGTTTTTTCACAAGTTATAATCAGAACCAAGAGAGGGAAACGGGGAAAAAAGAAAGCACGAGTGACGCGTGATGACGGGTTAAACCATGTTCTGACAGGTTGACCTGTCGAGGTCTGACCTTGTTGTTTGTTTGCCTTTTTCAGATCTAATCACCTGTCTGGACAAAGGAACTGATTTCCCACAGCCAGAGTTCAGGTAAAGGGCGTTAGTTAGTGTGGCTATTTGTGCAGCGCTCATGTTGTCAGATACTCATTGTGTGTGTGTGTGTGTGTGTGTGTGTGATCTGTCTTCATAGTAAATACTGCCCAGCAGGCTGCCTGACATCCACTGAGGAGATTTCTGGGACTATACCAAATGGATACAGAGAGGTGAGTACAGATATACTGTATGAGCACTGCAGGTGTTCTCTCTTTTGTGCGGGTTCTCCCCCGTCTTCTGCATCACATTTCCTGTGGTGGTGCAACTGATTTCTGGGTGAATGGTTTTGAGTTGGTAGCATATTAGCGAATCAAAAAAGGTATATCAGATATAAATCATAATATATATGTATATATATATATATATATATATACAAACAAAGTACTTGAGTGCATCTGGAATTCAAAATTATTCACAACTGCACTATAAACTCAGTCGTAGTAAACTTGTCGTCGATTTACTTGCATGTTTACTTAAACCTTCCAGACATAAACTTTGGTCAATGTTGGGAGGCAAGGACGTTTGTCAACAGTTGCATCTGCTGCAGTGCCACAAACCGAGCAGGAAAACAAAGAGCTGCTGGGTGTCCTCCGTTGTGTGGTTCTCTGCTATGCCATCATGCTTGATGTGGTTGTTTGTTTATCGTCGCACCGGTATGACGTCACGCTATGTATCTCGCTGGCACGGCCATCAAACACGGCCCACACCAAGTTAAAGATCACACAGAGTGGTCCTGTTGCACATAAATGTTAGTTATAGAGGTCTACTTACATATATTAACTTGTTTTTATGGTCAAAAACCGCCTAGTTGCTGTAAACGAGCCGATAGAAATCCTCTTTTCTGACGCTGTGCCCCAGCCGCGATATTTCAGACTCAACTCTCACACCCAGAAGACCGACTGTCTTGTGACAGAAGCGCAGCGCCCCCCTCTGGAACGGTGGATGCACTGCTCCTCATTATCAAAACATTCTTTTAACAGTGTTTAAAAATAGCTTCTTCACGACTCCCCGCCGCAGTCCCTTTGATGACTTTAAACCGGAGTCAGACCCAGAGTCAGAAGACACTGTCGCTCGTGAAACACCTCCACAACGGACGTTATTCTTCTTCTGCGGTTCAATGTACGCAACCGGATGTGCCCGGACTAGTGCCCGGAGCAGGACGATCTGCTGTTCAGGAGAACCACTGTTTACGTAACTATTACGGGTTTTTTCAGAGATCTCGTTGAGCCCCGAGATTACAATAAAACACAACGTTCTCAGCAGTGGCTGAACTGTTTGTTTAGAACCGTCAGGGCTTCATAAACAAGGTAATGACGCAGATACACACCAAAAAACAGCGTTATTAGGAACTTCCGGTCTAGGTCCGGTTTAAAGGAACTGTTCTCAGTTGAAATGCAAGCCTGACTTTTCTGTTCCAATCCATACTATACCGTACCAAACCAGACTGTACCATAATGGAAACACAGCATTGTTCCCTGCTGCGTGGTCACCCCCACCCCCTCCACACACAGAAAACTCATGTCCACTGATTGTTTACCCATTACTCAGCTTCATTATTTGGGCCTTTTGTGTCTAAACATTTTTTCAGTTTGATTCAATTAGGCCTCCTTTCATTCCTTGTGTAAACGGGCCGCCCCCCCACCCCCCCCACCCCCCGCTCTGTGGAATGCGAGTCCTGAGCTGATGACCTCACAGCACCCTCGCTGCGCGTGAGGTCATGGGTGCAGAGTCTCTGGCTGATGACCTCATGTTCGGAGCTTGAGGTTTTTTTTTTTCTTTGTCGGAGGGAGGGAGGGGGGGAGGGAGGGAGGGAGGGAGGGAGGATCGTTGCTGGCTGATGGGAGGACAGTGAGGAGTGTCGGGGGGGGGGGGGGGTGTGCTTCAGGGAGCGAGGCGCCCCCACAGGAACAGAGGAGGGGCAGGGTCAGCGGGTGAAAGGGAGGTGAGATAATAGTTTGGATGAAAATAATAAACCCTCTAATTCAGCACAGCTGTAAGAGGGTGCAGAGCAGTGTGTGTTTGTGTGTGCGAGGGAGTGAGAGGGATCGAGAAGTTAAGACAAAACCTTTGTGAGCGCACGCCTGATTATTTTCTCCATGTTTGCATTCACACTTGTGTGTGTGTGTGACAGTATAGGCTGCGATTTAACTGCTTCTGCGAAAGCATTGCAGAGCATATTTATACTTGCGTAACTTTAAAAGACAATCGAACATCTGTTACGTTCGAACCGCTGTCAAACGAGTTCGCACAGTGTTGATCGGCTTCACGTGATTCTCTCTCTCTCTCTCAGTAAAGCAGTGTTTGGATCTCATGTTGCTCTGCCACATTCCCACGCCGCACACGGGAAAGGGATAAAAGACAAACGGAGGCGATGGCAACATTGCGCTAGTAAAAGGAGACGACTACAAACGGGAGTATGACTGAAAACAAAAATAATTGCAAAATCCTACTGCTTAAAACAACCTGTGTTGGTGTATACACACAAACGCTCCCTCAGTCAGGTCAGACAGAGCTTGTTTTTAGATCAAAGCTCACATAGAGTGGTCCTGTTGCACATAAATGTTAGTTATGGAGGTCTACTTACATATATTAACTTGTTTTATGGTCAAAAACCTCCTAGTTGCTGTAAACGAGCCGATAGAAATCCTCTTTTCTGACGCTGTTTTTCTGCTGCGAGATTTCAGAGTGAACTTTCACCCCCAGAAGACAGAGTCTTGTGATTGGCCAGTACTATCCAGCACATCCGTTCTCAGAAGCGCAGCGCCCCCTTCTGGAACGGTGGATGCACTGCTCCTCATTATCAAAACATTGTTTTAACAGTGTTTAAAAATAGCTTCTTCACGACTCCCCGCCGCAGTCCCTTTGATGACTTTAAACCGGAGTCAGACCCAGAGTCAGAAGACACTGTCGCTCGTGAAACACCTCCACAACGGACGTTATTCTTCTTCTGCGGTTCAATGTACGCAACCGGATGTGCTCGGACTAGTGCCCGGAGCAGGACGATCGGTTGTTCAGGAGAAACGCTGCTTACGTAACTATTACGGGATTTTCAGTGATCTCGTTGAGCCCCGAGATTACAATAAAACACAACGTTCTCAGCAGTGGCTGAACTGTTTGTTTAGAACCGTCAGGGCTTCATAAACAAGGTAATGACGCAGATACACACCAAAAAAACAGCGTTAATAGGAACTTCCGGTCTAGTTCCACTTTAAGGACGCAGAATATATATAGTGTTGCATCATTTCTGTTCACGAAAAACAAACAGGCAGAATAATAAAATAAAAGGTTATGCACTGCAGCTTTAAGTTGAGTGTGTATCAAACAGGGACCAGACTGTGCCACTTACTTCCTCTTTCTTAATTCTCCCTCAGTATCTTTTACAGTGATCCATATGCTGACCCCCCCCCCCCCCACACACACACACTTATCATCTGTAGGAATAGAAAAGTGTGTGTTAGTGTGTGTTTCCTCAGTGAGGGGCAGGGTGCGGTGGTTTTCGGAGCAGGGCTCTGACTTTGTGTTAGTGGTTTTTGTATGACTAGCTTTAGGATGTGGTGTGTGTTTTTGGGGGAAGTTTAGGAGTCACACAGCAAGTGTTGATTGCTTGTGGCAGCTTTCTGACTGCTGTGCACGTGTGTGTGTGTGTGTGTGTGCGTGCACTGTATGTGTACATGTGCACGTCAGTCTCTGGGTCACTGGAGTTTTCCCACAATCTCTCTGGATTCCAGTGTGGGCCTTTTCCAGTAATAAAATTCCACCTCGCTGCTGCAGCAGCAGCTGTTCGTGGGAAGGAGCTCGTGGCCAGAGAGGACTCAGGTTTTGTCCTCTTCGCAAGTGATGTGGCAGCGGGTTTGGACAGGAATGCAGCAGCGGTGAATCATTACCGATGCCACTCGAGTGATCTCGCTACAGAGAAGTGACTTCATGCTGACTCATCTGCATTTATCTTTCCCTCTGTCTGAAGGTTAAGAGCTGACTGTGTTATCTGTTCCCACTCATTTACTTAAAGGTCCCATATTATACCCTATTATTAACCCAAGTTAAACTAGGTCCTGGTGCCCTAATGAACATGTCTGTGTCATGCTTTAGTCAAAATATCATAAGGATGAAGCACAATAGCAGTTCAATAACTCTGCCAAAACAGCCTTTTTCAGAACGCTCGGTTTTGTGCCTGATCATTTACATGTGAATGAGACCCAGGTAAACACACATCCACTGCTTCCAGGGGAGTGTCGCCACTTATCACCTATTGTCATATTATTATAATATTATCATACATATATATTGGCACCGTCGTCCCAACACCCGCTCCATATACCCCATAGTAATGTCAGTTTACCCGTTGTTACTGAGTTTCACCGTAATGCATAGAGTGACCACGATTTTGGCTTCTCGCGATCATAAAAACATTAAAATCGAAAAAAAAAAAACGATTAATGCGCCGCGCGGCGTGTATGTAAATTCCCATGCTAGAAAAAGACCCTGAACGCACCAGCGTTAATGCGGCTGCAAGTGACGTGTGTGGATCAACAACAACGAGGAGAGAACGTGGAAACACGACAGAGAGGCAGCCTTTGGTTGAGAAGAAATGTAGGACAACATCTACGTCTTTCTGCAGTGCTTTCAAACGCGTGCTCCTCATATCACCGATCCACACACGCCACTCGCTAACCGCAGGCACATAACTGGTGCGTTCAAGGTGTCCCTCCAGCATAGGAATTTACACACACGATCAACAACAAAGGGCTCGATGTACGTACACGAGGCCTACGCAGAACAAACGTCCATTCCAACAATGATGCATATTCCAAGAAATTGACCAAGAATGGCTTGCCCAAGATCCCAAGGGATTGCAGATGCAGATCCAGATGCAAAGCATGGTGCAAATCAATACCTGTGGCAGAGCTGAAACAATTAATAGTAGTTTTGATAATCACTTTGAAGCTTTTTTTCATTATTAAAACAACATTTCTTGTTGTTTTAGCTTCTTAAATGTGAGTGTTTTCTTCGTTTCTTTGCTCCGCATAAACACATAAATCATTAAAACTGAATCATTTTGGTTTGTGGACAAAACAAGACGTTCGAGAACGTCGTCATTTCCAGGTTTGACAAACACCGATCAACGTTTTCTGACATTTCATGGACCAAATGATTACTCGAGAGGGATCGACAGATTCATCGTTTACAAAAATAATAATCGTTAGTTGCGGCTCTGACCTGTGGACGCCTTGATCCTTGGATTTGAGGGAATTGGTCCAAGGTGTCAACCAAGATGTGGGAACCCTGGTTAGAGCAACAAAAACAAACATGCAACACTTTTGTTATTGCTCCCATTTCCCCGTTATTTGATGTAAAGATATACATTTCTTATATGTAAGCAAACGGCGTAAGTAAACAGGACTCGTCGCGATAAAATCCTTTTGTTTGCATCAAGGAAATCTTACATCCGTTACTTCAATTCATGGAAAATGGGAGCAAAAACGTGGTGTTTATATTAGTGTTAGCTGGAAATCCCTCAGACTTTCTATCATTCTGTGATACATTCCACAATCACACGAAGACGATGGCAATGAGCAACACCGTGATTGTGACAAAGCCTTGCTGATATAATCTGGCCTCATCTTCACACATTTCCACCATGTGCAGCAGATGATAAAAAGTTAATCCGGGACTGCAGATGTAAATTAGCCTAAGGCTAACTCTGGTGCAATGCATCAAATGGCGACATTTATGTTTTTAATTGCACATGGTCCCTTTCGAATAAAGTTCAATCAATCAATCAATCAATCAATCCGAAATGTCTGTGATATTTCTCTGCCTTTGTGTGTTTTTGTTCCGCAGTCCTCTCCACTGTGTGTGGCGGCCATTCATGCAGGTGTGGTGTCCAACGCTGTGGGAGGGAGGATCAGCGTGGTCAGCAGCAAAGGCATCCCTCGATATGACCGCACACTGGCAAACAATGTCACTTCCACTGAGTAAGAACCTCCCACAACCTGCCGCTCTCTGCTCTTCATTTACTCATGGTTTACTCATCATACAGAGTATATAGAGTGCATGTGTATACATATAATGCATTGGTTCTCAAAGTGCGGCCCGAGGGCCAATGGCGGCCCGCAGAAACATTTCTGGCGGCCCCGCAATGAATTACAGTTGATAGTTTTAATCCAGGAGCTACTAAGCTTGTTAAATGTTTATTGGACATTACTGGATACAGACCAATAAGTGTAAACTGTACAACTGTATTTACTATGTCATCAAATTTTGGATGACATAGTGACAAAGTATAGTATGACGTTTTTGTCAAATTTTGGCATTTACATTTTTTCCCCAAATAATTGTCACATTTTGGACGACATAGTATAGTATGACGTTTTTGTCAAATTTTGGACCGAAATTTCTTTTGAAAAAAATTGTCAAATTTGGAACGGCATATGTAATTTTTGTCAAAATTTTGACGAAATTATTTTTTTTTAAAAATTTTGACGAAATTATTTTTTTTAAAAAATTTTGACCAAATTATTTTTTCGAAAAAATTTTGACCAAATTATTTTTTTGAAAAAATTTTGACCAAATTATTTTTTTGAAAAAAATTGTCAAATTTGGGACGCCATAGAATAGTAAAAAAATTGTCAAATTTTGGACCAACATTTTTTTTCCCCAAAAATTGTACAATTTTGAACAACATAGTATAGTATGACGTTTTTGTCAATTTTTGGTACAAAATAAAAAAAATAAAAAATAAAATCACATTTTGGACAACGTAGTATAGTATGACGTTTTTGTCAAATTTTGGACCGAAATTTTTTTGGAAAAAAATTGTCAAATTTGGAACGGCATATGTCATTTTTGTCAAAATTTGGACCAAATTTTTTTTTTGAAAAAATGTGTCAAATTTGGGACCAACATTTTTTTTCCCAAAAAATTGTAACATTTTGAACAACGTAGTATAGTATGACGTTTTTGTCAAATTTTGGACCAAAATAAAAAAAAAAAAGAAAAATGTCACATTGCCTATAATTCTACTCTTCTTTCCTCAGAGGAACTTTGTCAAACAGCCTCTTCACCTTCAGGACCAATGGTGAGTTTTTTTCTGTAAAGCATCATTATTAGGTTAATCGCTTTATATCTGGGCCATGAGAAGGAATCTCAATGTTTCCCAAACATTTTACATTATTAATAACACAGTTTTTTTTTTTTTTGTCTCTCTTTGTTTCTTGTTTCTGTTTGTGTTCACAGGCTGCTATGGGACACTGGGATTAGAGTCTGGTAGCGTTGCAGACATTCAACTCTCCGCTTCATCCGTGTGGGAGTGGGACTTTGGTCAGCAGCGCGAGTGGCTGCCGTCGGGGGCACGCCTAAAAAAGGCGGGGCTTCCGTGGGCGCCTTCTCAGAGCGACCAGCAGCAGTGGTTGCAGGTCGATCTCAAGAGGGAGAAGAGGATCACAGGTAGACGAATGGATGCATTCAATCAGATATATATAACAGCACATTAAAGGGGAGCTGGAGAGTCGAGTTAGTAGAGCAGGCACCTGTACGGGGGCAGCTTTCTACAGCAAATGGGGTTAAAATGCCTCAAAAAACGCCAACTTTTCGGTTCAATTCATCAGTAAGTCAAGAATAATGCTTTCAATTACGTGTCATCGAGAAGTTGAATGAGCAGGTTTTGTAGATTTTGGTCCAGACCTGTAAAATCTATGGATTAGGGCTGCAACAACGAATCGATAAAATCGATAAAAATCGATTACTAAAAGCATTTTTTTCTGGGGAAAAAAAAATAAATGTACTCGTGGCACTGAAATGCTTGAGTGCTTTTACTTAGAAATGGATACAGGATTTTGTTTTTTTGCGACAGATGCTACTGATATCAAACAAATATGACATGCGTGCCCTCAGTTAATCAGTTAACGTGTGCGTCAAAATGAAAAGCGAGACACTGCACGTGCATCTTAATGTGAACCTGACCTGTTGTTAGGGTACATCATGTCTTTGTCTCTGCTCTGTCCAACCAGGCATCACCACCACAGGCTCCACCCTGAGAGAGTACCAGTACTTTGTGTCAGCATACCGGGTCCTGTACAGCGACGATGCCCAGCAGTGGTTTATCTACAGGGAAGCAAATTCTACTCAAGACAAGGTAACTCAATCAGAAGATCAATAAACCATGCTCGCTCAACAATAACGTAATTGCTTTCATGCTCCCCCTCCCCCTTCTTTTAAATTAGCACAAATGGACGAAAATGTCACTTTAGACGGCAGCAGCAGACACTTTCTTGGACCGTTTCCGTAGCGACTGGTATTGACTGAGACATGTTTGTGGCAGGAAATGAGAACAGTCAGTGGTTTGAGTTAAGTGCCGTTGTAGACAAGTCAAGGCACTTGGGCATTAATAATGAATGGATATGGATTTAGTGGCCGTGGTTGTTAGAGTGGAACTGCTGTCGACAAGCTGCAGTTTTCACAGGCAGCAAAGTAGGTGAACAATAATCAGCTTAGGGCTTAAATTGCGTTTCAAAGTCTGAAACGATAGCTGCTTCAATTCAAGTTTGGTCTCATTTCATGGCAGATTTTCCAAGGCAACGTCAACTACCTGGACGAAGTGAGGAATAACTTCATTCCTCCCGTCGAGGCTCGGTTTGTGAGGATAAATCCCGCCTCGTGGCACCAGAGGATCGCGCTGAAGGTGGAGCTGCTCGGCTGCCAAATCCCTGCAGGTAAACGACGCGGATAAACAAAAACAATAACACGACCGCCGTCTTCCAAAGATGCTGAGACGTCGTTCCTTTTTCTCGTCTTTTGCGCAGTGAGGCGAACGACCGGGCCGAGGCAGGGACCGAGGATGTTCCCCCCGTCCCGTCACACTCCGCCTCCTGCTGGTACAAAGCGTCCACCGAACCACGGCCAAACCACGCACACCCCAGACATAAGGAACACCACGATGCCCCCCCACACCAGCAAAGGTGCGTCACACAGGCAGTTAAAGCAGAACTAGACCGGAAGTTCCTATTAACGCTGTTTTTTTTTGGTGTGTATCTGCGTCATTACCTTGTTTATGAAGCCCTGACGGTTCTAAACAAACAGTTCAGCCACTGCTGAGAACGTTGTGTTTTATTGTAATCTCGGGGCTCAACGAGATCACTGAAAATCCGGTAATAGTTACGTAAGCAGCGGTTCTCCTGAACAACCGATCGTCCTGCTCCGGGCACTAGTCCGGGCACATCCGGTTGCGTACATTGAACCGCAGAAGAAGAATAATGTCCGTTGTGGAGGTGTTTCACGAGCAACAGTGTCTTCTGACTCTGGGTCTGACTCCGGGTCAAAGGTCGTCAAAGGGTTTTAAAGTCATAAAGGGACTGCGGCGGGGAGTCGTGAAGAAGCTATTTTTAAACACTGTTAAAACAATGTTTTGATAATGAGGAGCAGTGCATCCACCGTTCCAGAGGGGGGCGCTGCGCTTCTGAGAACGGATGTGCTGGATAGTACTGGCCAATCACAAGACTCTGTCTTCTGGGGGTGAAAGTTCACTCTGAAATCTCGCAGCAGAAAAACACCGTCAGAAAAGAGGATTTCTATCGGCTCGTTTACAGCAACTAGGAGGTTTTTGACCATAAAAACAAGTTAAAGCTCACATAGAGTGGTCCTGTTGCACATAAATGTTAGTTATGGAGGTCTACTTACATATATTAACTTGTTTTTAAGGTCAAAAACCTCCTAGTTGCTGTAAACGAGCCTCATTATCAAAACATTGTCTTAACAGTGTTTAAAAATAGCTTCTTCACGACTCCCCGCCTCAGTCCCTTTTATGACTTTAAACCGGAGTCAGACCCAGAGTCAGAAGACACTGTTGCTCGTGAAACACCTCCACAACGGACGTTATTCTTCTTCTGCGGTTCAATGTACGCAACCGGATGTGCCCGGACTAGTGCCCGGAGCAGGACGATCGGTTGTTCAGGAGAACCGCTGCTTACGTAACTATTACGGGATTTTCAGTGATCTCGTTGAGCCCCGAGATTACAATAAAACACAACGTTCTCAGCAGTGGCTGAACTGTTTGTTTAGAACCGTCAGGGCTTCATAAACAAGGTAATGACGCAGATACACACCAACAAAACGGCGTTAATAGGAACTTCCGGTCTAGTTCCGCTTTAATATATGTAAGTAGACCTCCATAACTAACATTTATGTGCAACAGGACCACTCTATGTCACCTTTAAAACACGCTCGTTTGATCCCCAGTGAAGAAAATAGTGTCACCTGTTGTGTTGATTTGTAATTTCTTCACTCTTAGACGTGGCTCTGGCAGCAGTTCTGGTTCCTGTGTTGGTCATGGCGCTCACGGCTCTCATCCTGACTGTGGTTTGTGCGTGGCACTGGAGAAACAGGTATTTATTATTATCAGGTTTGTTTTTTAGCCGCTTCTATAAACTTCAGATTTTGCCTCCCATTTTTTTTTTTTTCCTTGCTTTACAGGAAAAAGAGCTCAGAAGGAGCGTATGATCTTCCTCACTGGGATCGCACAGGTATGCAAACCTTTTACTGTGTGTCATCACCTAGAATTGTGGTTCTCTTTACTTCTGTGTGTTTCACGAGTGCAACACTGTGTGACACTGTGTCGCCAGACTGGTGGAAGAGCATGAAGCAGTTGCTGCCGTCCAAGATGGTGGAGACGGACGACTCGGTCCGGTACAGCAGCAGCGACGTGGGCCGGCTCTCGGGGAGAGGGGCCGTACCAAGACTTCACGCTGAACCTGCAGGTAAACGCCACCGATGCATAATATGGTGTCATTTATACTGTACATTTTCTTCTGTACATTTCCTTCCATCCGTCCCAAACTTCATCTCTGTCACTACTATGCGTCGATATGGATGTTGCGTAATACTTCCTCTAGAGGGCGGTGCCAAGTTGCAAGGCATAAACAAACATGGCGACGATTGAAGAGGTTATTTTATTGTGGTTGATTTTCCTGGCTCTGGAATTTAAGACCACGGAATGTAAGTCGTCCCATCAATGTAGAATAAGATAAGATGGTCTTTTTAGTGCTGCAGTGGAGTATATTGGATAAATAGGATATTAAAAATATGACTTTAAAAAGTTGAAATAGAATATATTATTATTATTATACAGTTACCAGAATATATACAGTATAAACAGGGGTTGAACATGATATATTGTGTATGTTTATTGCACTTATGTAAAGTATATTACATTTATTGCATGTGGGATGAGGAACCTGTTACGTGGTCTTACTGAGAGCAGTACAATATTAAAGGTCCCATATTAAACCCTATTAACCCAAGTTAAACTAGGTCCTGGTGCCCTAATGAACATGTCTGTGTCATGCTTTAGTCAAAATATCATAAGGATGAAGCACAATAGCAGTTCAATAACTCTGCCAAAACAGCCTTTTTCAAAACGCTCGGTTTTGTGCCTGATCATTTACATGTGAAACACACATCCACTGCTTCCAGGGGAGTGTCTAACTTACTATCCACAGCCATACTGTCGCCACTTATCACCTATTGTCATGCACCGTCGTCACAACCCCTGCTCCATATACCCCATAGTAATGTCCGTTTACCAGTTGTTACCGAGTTTCACCGTAATGCATAGAGTGACCACGATTTTGGCTTCTCGCGATCATAAAAACATAAAAAAAAGAAGAAAAACGATTAATCTGCCGCGGCGTATATGTAAATTCCCATGCTAGAAAAAGACCCTGAGCGCACCAGTGTTACTGCGGCAGAAAGTGACGTGTGTGGATCAACAACACGAGGAGAGAACGTGGAAACACGACAGAAAGGCAGCCTTTGGTTGAGAAGAAATGTAGGACAACATCTACATCTTTCTGCAGTGCTTTCAAACGCGTGCTCCTCATATCACCGATCCACACACGCCACTCGCTAACCGCGGGCACGTAACTGGTGCGTTCAAGGTGTCCCTCCAGCATAGGAATTTACACACACGATCAACAACAATGGGCTTGTGAAGCTGCCTGGCGGGGTGCCAACATTCATGTCGTCATTGCGAGAGAGGTTAAAACATCGCGTTTTATCGCCTATACTTACACAAAGTGGAACCACTAAAACATGACTGAGTCTTGTTTTTTTCACATTTTGGGGACTGGTATGGCCCACTGAGTCCAAAATATCAGTACTAAATGATTAAAAAGTTGATTCTTTGCACAATAGGGGACCTTTAATGGTGCTGCTGATGAGGGAGATTAATGACGAGTGTCATTTTCAATACTTCCATTTGAAACATTCCGCCATTTTTAAATCCTCTTCATTGTTTTCCTGTCTGATTGACTCTATAATGAAAGGACGAAGGGCTCCGTCTGTTTCACAGAGCATAAATGGGCCTTAAAGCAACACTATGCAACTTGTTAACATGCTATTTCTTATTTGTATATTGTTGACGTGTGGTTGAGGAAACACATTAATCTAATACATCGTGCCGTCTTCTCAGAATACGCCCAACCGCTGGTGAGCGGCGTCGCAACATTGGGCGCTCGTTCAACGTTCAAACCGGACGAGGGTCCCGACCCTGGATACTCGGATCCGGATCTGTACGACGCCCCCATTTCACCGGACGTCTACCACGCGTACGCGGAGCCCCTGCCCGCCTCGGGATCGGAATACGCCACGCCCATCGTGGTCGACATGGGCTGTCATCCTTCGGGGGGCTCCACTCTGAGCCAGCCCTCGGCTGCGTGCGGTTTCATGGGCGCCGGGCCCGCCTCCCTGCTCGCACAGACGGACAGCGGCCAGTCGGGGAGGTCGGCGTACGACACGCCGAAGAACGCCGCCGGTCAGGCCACGCCCCCCGAGGATCTGACCTACCAGGTTCCTCAGAGTTGCACTCAGAAGCCATCAGGACAAGGCTGAAGAGCCCCGGGGGGGACACACATGGCTCTTGATCTGCCCTTCACTGCTCAACACAACCCTGAAGGACACAGGAGGAGGAGGAGGGTTGTTAAAGGGATGAGGAGGCGTGAACCTGTGGCTCGAGTCTTGAATGAACGCTACCTTACGTTTAGATTTCGTCTGGAGATGTCTGTATTTGCCCGTTGTCTCTGCATGGCCACGATCTCTGCTTGTGTAGTGCCATTACAGTCCTATCACTGAAACCTCAAAGATGAATGTGTTTTGTGCCCAGGCGCGTGAGTCGGGGAGGCGAAGAGGAGAAAGCTGACTACTGTTCGATTAAGACTCCGTCTCGTCCCTGTTCTGTGATTCTTAGTAGTTCTTTCTATGAAACTGTGATGTCCAAAATTCACTTTTTTTTTATTCTGTTACATAAAAAATCCAACGCTTTCGGATTAACTGCATGTTGCATTTGAGTAGCCCACGTTTAAAGTTTCATGGTACGTTTTTGTCTTAACTTTTGTTTAAAAGCACAACTTGAAATGATGTGTTACGTTAAATCCATTAATGCAAACCTGTTAAAACTCTAAAGTGATTTACTAATATTTATTTTTTTTTTACTTCACATCCTGCTGATGAGGAGAGCCTCTTATTAATTAAAACCCCACCGACTTCAAATTGAAACCTCACTGTCGGCTTCTTTGCAAACCTCGTCGATAACTTGCAGAGGCCGATTGGGAGAATTGATCAAAGCCCAATTTATACTTCTGCGTAAAGTGCTCTGCGTAGGTAACGCAGAGACTCTGCGTCGTCTCCGACGGCACGAAATATTTTTTAAGTGTCCGTCACTCCGTCAAGGGACAACGGAGACGGCAAGAGCTGCGATTGGTCCTCAGGACAGGCCGAGCGAAGCTGCTCTGTGCCGGCTCACAGTGAGCACCGAGCGTCCACAGAGGCGGAGCTGATCCCCGCCGATAACGTCGCTGCCAAACTATAAATACGTCATATCTTAACACACACAGCACATGTTTAGACTCTAAATGGCCAATTTCTCGCCTCAAATTATCTTAAAACTGCATTCGTGGACACAGAAAAGTGAGAAACGGCCACCGTCTTTCTCTCTCGGACGCTATTGCTCACTGTAGCCAGAAGCACAACAACCTTGCGCAGCGACCCCTACTGAGCGGGCGGGAAATTGCAGCGTGTGTCCGTCACCGCGACGCAGAAGTACAAAGGCTCGTGGCGTCTCCGTGGTGACGCAGTCGGATAACGCATTACGCAGTCGGAAAAGTATAATGTGGCTTTAAGTGAACGCCCCAAAGAGGAAATACTCAATGCGATATTGGAGACTAAATGTTGCCTTTTCTGCGTTTATGCAATATTGATTCACAATGCAAACCTGCCAAACATCACGTTTAGCCAAATAAAGCAGGTCTTAACAGGATTTTTTTTTTTTTTTTTTTTTTAAAGACCTATGTAGTGGACGTTGGAACAAAAACGGTACACAGAGAGAAGTCTAGTATTAGACCAGTGAATCCATTACAGCTGATAATTCATAGTTTCCTGTGTGTGTGTGCATCGTGGTGATCGTTTAATGTCGAAATTGGGTGTGACTTTGTTTTTTTCCTTCCTCGTAATTATGTGCATCGACGTCTGTGCGTGTGGTTTAGCTGTTGTTACATATTACAGCCCCGTGTGTTTTGGTATTACCGTCTGGTGTGATTGTTGTGATGATGATGATGATGATGATGATGATGATGATAATGGCTCGTAGTTGTAGCAGGATGTATTCAACTGTTGTCTATAGCGCCTCTCCTTGTCCACCTGTGGTACTGACCTGACCAAACACAACGTGGCATCGGGGCGTAGATTTAGAAAACGGAACAAAAAAAAAAAAAAGGAACAAGCTGCTTTTATAACTTTACTGAACGGCCAAAACTCTCCCACTGAGGGAAGAAGGCACCGTTCACACAGCTGTGACACCACCGGTCGATGCAGAGTTTTGGTGCTCCCTGGTGGTCACGGCGGGGTTGTGTTTGATGTGGCTCTCACTGATTGTATATAAATAAATAAAGAGTTATTAAGATAAACAGTTTTCATTTGTCGTCAACAAAACGGTAAGTAATACGCTTCACGTCTCTCTGTGTGTGTGTGTTGTCGTTACATGTTCACTTCAAGCTTTACAAATGTTTTTTACGACTCAAATTGCAATATAAATCATGTTCGTCTGCAACACCCGGGCCCGGTTTTTCAAAAGTAATCGACTCGGATTTCGGGGTAACGGGTTGGATCAAATCTAGAAAATGGGTTTTTTCAAAAGTAATCGGCTAAGATTTTGGGGTAACGGGTTGGATCAAATCTTGAAAAAGGGGTTTGTCAAAAGTAATCGGCTTGGATTATGGAGTAAAGGGTTGGATCAAATCTTGAAAAAGGGGTTTTTCAAAAGTAATCGGCTCGGATTTCTGGGTAACGGGTTGGATCAAATCTTGAAAATGGGTTTTTCAAAAGTAATCGGCTCGGATTTTGGGTCTAACGGGTTAGATCAAATCTTGAAAATGGGTTTTTCAAAAGTAATCGGCTCGGATTTTGGGGTAACGGGTTGGATCAAATCTTGAAAATGGGTTTTTCAAAAGTAATCGGCTAAGATTTTGGGGGAATGGGTTGGATCAAATCTTGAAAATGGGTTTTTCAAAAGTAATCGGCTAAGATTTTGGGGTAACGGGTTGGATCAAATCTTGAAAAAGGGGTTTTTCAAAAGTAATCGGCTAAGATTTTGGGGTAATGGGTTGGATCAAATCTTGAAAAAGGGGTTTTTCAAAAGTAATCGGCTCGGATTTTGGGTCTAACGGGTTAGATCAAATCTTGAAAATGGGTTTTTCAAAAGTAATCGGCTCGGATTTTGGGGTAACGGGTTGGATCAAATCTTGAAAATGGGTTTTTCAAAAGTAATCGGCTAAGATTTTGGGGTAATGGGTTGGATCAAATCTTGAAAAAGGGGTTTTTCAAAAGTAATCGGCTCGGATTTCTGGGTAACGGGTTGGATCAAATCTTGAAAATGGGTTTTTCAAAAGTAATCGGCTCGGATTTTGGGGTAACGGGTTGGATCAAATCTTGAAAAAGGGGTTTTTCAAAAGTAATCGGCTCGGATTTTGGGGTAACGGGTTAGATCAAATCTTGAAAATGGGTTTTTCAAAAGTAATCGGCTCAGATTTTGGGGTAACGGGTTGGATCAAATCTTGAAAATGGGTTTTTCAAAAGTAATCGGCTCGGATTTTGGGGTAACGGGTTGGATCAAATCTTGAAAAAGGTTTTTCAAAAGAAAAAACGGATTATGTAATCGGATTAGATCAGGTAATCCAATCTTGGTTTTGATCCGGATCAAACCCTTAGTTTGGGTTTTTCAGAACTTTGTAGTAGGATTGGGATCACTTTGATCCAAAAAATCTGGATTGAACTGATCCCATCAGAAGGGTGGATTGAGCGTGGATTTTAGGCCCAAAATGTAATGAAACTTTATATAAAAATTATATAAAACAATACAATATTTGGATCACGTAGTTACAGCCTACAAGATATCCTATTTATTCATAAGGGTTTAATTTGATTTGGTCATCCATCAGGCTACAGTGATTAGAGTTTGGCCTCATAAAATAATCCCCCAAACTGCTGTCAACATTGACCACAAATCTAATATTTAATTATGTCACTAATTAAAGTGTATTCAATATTTTTGTTTTTAGAATATTTTTTAGTGATGCATGCAATGATAAAACAGAATAACAAAGCAATGACATCACTGGTTTTTGAAATCCAAAACAAATCCAAATCAGAACTAGTGTCTAACTATTGCGTCCCTTGTTGCACATCCTGTTTGCACTTGGTAGCGATGTTGTGCAGAACAATACAGGGAAGGGTTATGTTTCATGCTTTCTGTGGTTCTGCTCTCAGGTAGCATGCAACTCCATTTAAACATTGCTAACATTGCATTGCTATTCTATATTCTACTTGTTGCTCTTTACATATCTATAGTCCTAAATTATTGATTTTCCTATCCTATTTGAGCTTATCCAGATTTGGTGATCCTGAAAAGTTTCTATCCGGATCAGATTGATCAGATCCGATGTTGCTTTGAAAAACCGGCTCAAAGGTTAGATGGATTACATGATCATGGATTGCAAAAAACCAAAACCGGATTACCAAATCCAGATCAATTTTATCCAGATTAAACCTTGAGATTAAACCCAGGAGATTTTAAGCACTTTTAAAAAAAATAAGTAAAAGGCAAGAAAAATACAGTCTTAAAAGATTTGTTGGCATCTACAGGTAAAGTTACATATCATTTGCAATCAAACATGGCAGACTTGGAAAACGGTATGACATAAGGGACTTATTCCAATTTAATTCTTAATTTTTAGGTGATTAAACAAATAAATATTGTATTCATTTCTATTGATAGACCTCCATTAGGTTCTATACACTAGCCCTTTCATAACATCGCTGAAAATACAATTACAGCATAAATGACCACATTTAAACCTTAACATTAAAACCGAAACATTTCATTTACATGATGTTATTAGGTCTGCAAATCAAAATATTTGACAATTACCAATTCCTTCAAGCTCCATTTGCTAATCGGGTAATAAGCAAATGCTAACATGCTAAGATTGTACATTAAGACTGCATTGGCCACATTTAGCTGAAAACCACTAATGTGTTTGCTAACATCGATGTGAGTGCTATAATGTAGCATCACAAGCACCTATAATCACACATAACATTTATTTAGAAACAACAGTCTGCATAAATTAACCTTAATGCTGCCAGTAGTATCTGCATCATTACCTCGTTTATGAAACCCTGAAGGTTCGAAACTGATGAGAACGCTGTGTTGTATTGTAATCTCGGGCTCAGCGAGATCTCTGAAAAAAACCTGTTCTGGTTACGTAAACAGCGGTTCTCCAACCGATCGTCCTGTTCCGGGCACTTGTCCGGACACATCCGGTTGCGTTCATTGAACCGCAGAAGAAGAATAACGTCCCTTGTGGAGGTGTTTCACGAGCAACAGTGTCTTCTGACTCTGGGTCTGACTCCGGGTCAAAGTCATAAAAAGGGACTGCGGCGGGGAGTCGTGAAGAAGCTATTTTTAAACATTGTTAAAGGTGACAGAGTGGTCCTGTTTCACATAAATGTTAGTTATGGAGGTCTACTTACATATATTAACTTGTTTTATGGCCAAAAACCTCCTAGTTTCTGTAAACGAGCCGATAGAAATCCTCTTTTCTGACGGTGTTTTTCTGCTGCGAGATTTCAGAGTGAACTTTCACCCCCAGAAGACAGAGTCTTGTGATTGGCCAGTACTATCCAGCACATCCGCTCTCAGAAGCGCAGCGCCCCCCTCTGGAACGGTGGATGCACTGCTCCTCATTATCAAAACATTGTTTTAACAGTGTTTAAAAAAAGCTTCGTCACGACTCCCCGCCGCAGTCCCTTTGACGACCTTTGACCCAGAGTCTAGCTCCGCTTTAAAACAATGTTTTGATAATGAGTAGCAGTTCATCCACCGTTCCAGCTGGTGTGCTAATTACGTCACTTCAGGGTATTGGCCAATCACAAGACAGTTGGGAAAGCTCTCGCTGGCTGGCCAATCACAACACAGTCTGTCTTCTGGGGATCAGATTTCAGTCCGAAACATCGCAACTGACGAGAGCTTCAGCGAGGAGAGATTTCTATCGGCTCGTTTACCGCAAACTCTGAGGTTTTTGACCATAAAAACAAGTTAATGTATGTAAGTAGACCTCCATAACTCACATATATGTGTGACAGGACCACTCTATGGGAGCTTTAAGAAATGCATTCACAAAATCAAAAAGTACGAAAAGCTTCAACACAATCGGTCAAATATGTGGATCATTAAGTTGAAAGGGAACAATGTCAAACATAACTCTTCATTGGTTTTTACTGCATATGCCGTCACGGTCGTTTGACCAACTTTTTTTTTTGTCGTATAAAGCAAGTTCTAAATCAGCTGCTACAACGTTTTTTTACTGTCCGGCGTTCATTCTTCCATGTTCTTCCCGTTCTTCCCAAACTTAAACCACACCACTGTGAGGGTGATCGCGATCAACAGGACGAGACCGCTGGTCACCAAGTAAGCGATGGGCAGGAAATGGTTCTGACCTCCAAACCAGGTCAGCGTGGTCAGCACTATTTCCTTCCTGCCTTGGAAAGGCTGCACGGGGAAGTCTGGAAAGAGGTTGAGGTCAAGGAAGGAAATAGGTGATTTGCAAAGAGAAGCTGTTTGGAATATATAGCTGGCTTGTAGCCACACAAATAGTCCCCAAGACAAAAGACACAAACAGGACACCTAATTTAAAGGTGAAGTAAGTAGTTTATAGTGCCATCTAGAGGAGAGGCTGAAATTTACAACAAAGAACTGCTCCTCTGCTCACCCCCTCCCTTCCCTGAGCGCTACGGTATTCTCAGCTGGTCAAATGTCGTCCTCGTCGTCTTTCTCCGTGTCAGCAGATGAGGTTCGTGAGGCGAGGGAGAGGGCGGAGCTACCGCGGCCGTAGCAGACGAAGCGGAGAGAGTGGAGGCGGGACTTCCTGCTACAAGTAAAGAGACGCTTGATTTGTTCTCTCGCGTTTGTCCTTACAGGCTCCGGTAGAAACATGGCGTCTCTCTGCTAACAGTGGCTATGCAACCGCGGCCCGCGACCATGTTATTTTACATGACTTTTGACTTTTTGAAACACTACGAAAATGAAACAAAAACTATTATACAGCGACTAGACAATGCAGGAGCACATAATATGTATACAAAAGTGGATTTTGGGTTATATAAACCCATAAATACTACACAGTGTCCCTTTAACCTCCGTAAAAGTTCCCTCATGACAGCAGTGGAAGGATACTGTAGGATATCTCGATGCTGTAATTCCCTGCTGGAAGCCCCGCAGTGAAGGGCTTGTTAGTGCGATGTAAAACCCCATAGAGCTTCTTGAAGTTGGGGAAGGCCGCCTCCCTCATCCACACGATTAGATCATCGTTTATGAAGCCGTTGTTGTTTTGGTCGAAGGAATCGAGCTCATACACCGACCTCTGCCAGTACAGTGGTTTTGCAGTGCCTGGGTAACGAAATGCAAAGAAATACTGATGAGAAACTACAACAACGTTCCCTCTGTTGAACTCGAAGATTAAAGACACGTTTACCTTCAAACACCTGAGCCAGATTCATTGAGCTGTTCATCTTGGGGTTG
Source organism: Microchirus variegatus (assembly GCF_963457635.1). NCBI lineage: Eukaryota > Metazoa > Chordata > Actinopteri > Pleuronectiformes > Soleidae > Microchirus > Microchirus variegatus. The sequence continues at coordinate 34,621,694 of NC_139806.1, read as the reverse complement.
CGGAACTTGACATTTTTGTCCGTGTACCAGGTGATGCCTCTCCGCAACAGCGGAACCTTAAATGAAGTACTGTCGGATTTGTGATACGTCAGAGCGAAGGAGTCTGGGAGAACAGATGATGACAACGGTCCAGCGAGAGGAGGATGAGAGTTGTGACCACGGATGATGTGTTTAAGTAACAGAGCTTACGTACCATTGAAGATACTGTTGGCCACAGCACCACAGGGAGCAATGGGGAGTCCACTCTGGTCATGTACAAATGGCTTGCAGTATGAAGTGGGGTTCTAACAGAAAGTACCGAGGCAGATTAATTAACAGAGACAAATGAGCAACAAATCAGCAGGAAATATATTTAATTAGCAACTGTATATAACTGTGTAAGGCAGAATTCAATTCTTTCTATTCTGATGGTATGAATTTGGTATGGTTCAGGCGACGTTTCTGCCCCATGACCTCGGAAATTTCGACTTCCAACTACAAATGGAACACACCATATGGCCTGTTTTACATTGGATGAGTGTGCAGTGCATTATTAGGGCTGCACCAACACTCTTTTCATTAAGGCGCACCTATTAACCTATGAGACTGCAGGGTTTCCCCCAGAAAACCTGCTGAGCCCGGGGGTAGGTGGGCGGCCCACGGTGTTTTTGTAAAAAAAAAATTTAAAGTTCACAGGAAATGTTAAATTATGACTATTAAGTGTTATTGTAAGACATTTATTAATAATACTTAAACACCAACTATAGTCTTACAAAAAGATCTTAAAACAAGCCATGCAATGGTCACATTTAAAAGTAAATAATATCGCCGTTTGTCGCTTCTGCGTCTCCAAGCGGTCTCTTCTGAATCATTTCTCCACGTGTTTTATCCCCACATAAAAATAATGATCTTTACGACGAGGATGGAGTACTGTCGCGATGAAGTGCAGGTGATCCGAGTAGATCGGAGTAAAACGTGGTGACAGACTCTGAAGAGAGTCTTGCGCACTTTTCATCAGTTTTACTCCGTGGTCTCAGTATTTATGGAGAAGACGCTTTAGCGCTGTAATTAAGGGAATAACGGATGCATCAGATGAGCTGATCTCTTTAGTTAACTGCTCAAAAAGAGAGAATGTTCTCCAGTCCATAATCTGTGCCGCACGCAGTCAAGTTTCGCTTTTGCACAGAGACTTTCCAGCATTTAATAGTCGCTGTTCCACAGCGTTCTAGCTCTGTTTCGACCGCCGGATTATCGGTGCATCCCTAAATATAACATCTTTATTAACAAGAACAATGTAACCGTAATAATGACGCATTAGTTAGTGTGATTTGGGTTTCAATCGGCACCTGGACAAAGCGTGCGCTGAGCCGATTACATGGGTTTCCCCCGTATAGAAAAATGCGTGGCGGCCCGCCAGGCTTATAATACACTGGGGCAGGGGTCTGCAACCTGCGGCTCTAGAGCCTCATGTGGCTCTTTAGCCACTCTGCAGTGGCTCCTTGTAGCTTTGTAGAAAAGTTTTATATATAAAAGTGTTTTGATATTTTTTGTATGTCACATCCAATTGGAAAAACCTCCCCTGAAAGCCATTAAAGTAATGTGTACATGAAGAAGTTCTGTCCTATCTTTAGATCCACATACGCCAGGCAGGTTTTTCTCAGACATAAACTACACTAAATTGTTTTATTTCATGTAAGAGTCGTTTTTCTACTCTTTAGAGGTCGGGTATCAATTTTACATGTGATATTATCTTCATTTTAAGGAAATAATCGTCTTTTTTGCGGCACCAGATTCATTTCATTTGGGTGCAGAGGGGACAAAAATGCCTCTTTTCATTCTAAAGGTTGCAGACCCCTGCACTGGGGGAAACCCTGGACTGTTCAGACTGCCTGCGTGAGACACGCAGCTCTTTTTTGAATAAACCTCTGCCCTAGTTTTCATGCCGGCCGCATGTGTCACAGCAAAAATACACAGTGAAAATGTTGTTCCGGCACAGCGTCAGCGTCTGTTACATATGTCACAAACACAACACGTCCTGTTCCTGTTTCAAAGAAAAAAACACTCGCAGCGTTCCAGTTCAGTGAATCACCTTTTTGCTGCAGTAACTCGACACGAAGTGCTGGTAACAATGGCAGTCTGAAGTGATGAAGTAATGCACAATAACGGAGGAGTTACCTTTAAGTTGGTCTTCCAGCCGACCATCTGCTTATCATCCCTGGAGTCCATGTATCTGCGAAGGTTCTGATGAAAGTTTTTGAGGCCGTAATAAAAAAAGACGTCTCCCTGAAAACAGCAGAGGGTCAAAGACCGTCAGCACAGATAGTCAAGAAAGACTGGATGGTGAAATATACACTACACAACCTACAACGAAGGATTAATTAAAGGTCCATTTAAAAGCTGTTTCAGAACATTCAACCAAACTTAAGTAAGATTATTATGAAAGAGGGGGGACTTTTAAATATAAACAGTTCCTGCGCTGCACACAGGAAGTGATTGTTTTAAATCAAGACCGATGGAGGAAACAGTATCATTGCTCTAGAAAAGCAAAGACAGCTGCAAACAGGTGGTGGAGTGTGTCCACAGAAAGTTTCAGACGTGAATTTGTCTGCTTAAAAACCTGGATAAACACCTATGTTGTTGTTGCCCGCCCCTTTGCTGCAGCTGTATACACACACACGCTCCCTCAGTCAGGCTTGATACTATTGCTTAACAGAGTCCGTTTTCAGACGAACGATGTGGCATTCAAACATTATGTCGTTTCTGTTCACGAAGGCCAAGCAAAATCAGCAAAAGTTACTTCCACACTACAGCTTTAAACAAATTATTTACCTTGAACCGTTTCTCAATGGAAAACTCCACCGTGCATTTGCAGTCCTCTGCTGCTCTGGAGACATTTTTGCGCGTTTCATAACACTTTTCACACGTCCCAACAGTGTAGTCCAGCTGCAAAAAACAAGAGAGCGTTCATTGTACATTGTGGGCAAAGTGTTCCTCTTTATCTAAAGCAAACCCAAACCAAAGACCTTTCATCTTTGTCACTTTTTTATTACTGTGCGCGCAACCAAGTCTCTTCCGTCTTCCTGCTTCTCTTACACATTCAGTACAAACCGTGGCGATTTTATTACAGTATTTTTCACCCTGAAAAAAAAAAGAACTACTAAAATATTAAGTGCAATATTCTCCACTCACCTTTTTCTCCTGTGTGCTCTGAACTGTGAGCAGCAGCCACACTCCCAGCAGCAAACATATCAAAGCCATAATGTAGAAGAAAGGCAACACGGTGTTGGCGGTCAACATGGGAGACCAGGCCGGTAGCCTCTGCTGTTTGAAGGCAGAATTGTCCGGCCTCCGAGCCAAGGGCCCGAGTTTGCCCTTCACCACTTTACCCATGAGAGGGATGTTCAAGCGGGGAGAAACGAGAGGAACTTGCTACACAGCGACAGCAAGGCACCACTATCTCCTCTTCCTGTTCTTTATTTCAGCAATATCTCCCTGCACACGCACACTACTACTGCCAAGAGATTTTCCCAGCAGGCCTTGCAGGGCGGGGAGATTGCTGTGGTCTGTTACTTATTAACCGCAATCCTTTACCAACTGCCCCTTTCTTTTTCGGGACATCCATATTTTTTTAGCGACTCCTCCTTTCTACAAGGCAACACGCAGGTTTGTATTTTATATCGGATGTTGTGATAAAAGAGACTTTCTAGTGGGCAAGTATATGACCTCAGACATCGGTAGGAGGGACTTCACCCAGGTCAGAGTAAACAAACAGAAGGATGTCGCCTTCATTCTCAATCTGTTTATTCAATCCGTCACACTTTTGCATTGTGTCATGCGACAAGAAAGAGAACAGCGCCAACACGTTTGACTCAGTCTCTGAAAACAGTAAAAGGTAAAAGCAGTTTCACAGGCACACAAACAGGATGAGGCCCCTCGTCATGTTGAGACATCGGTGCTTCAAACACCTACAAACTTTATCAACAAGTTAAAAAAGTCCAATTTTGATTTTGCCTTCTCTGCATCCTTTGAGGACACCACCCTCCAGCATCTTCATGACGTCAAGTTTGACCTGGAAAAGACACAGAAACGGGAGAAACGAACCCTAAATGTAACGCTTTCACAACAATCTCAGACACTAAAGATAAAAAAAGGTGCGTCTAAGTGTCTAATTAGACTTCTTGCTCAGGTAAATTAAAAGAACCTTTTAATTACAAATGTCTTCTCAATCTTTGAAACATTAAGAAATTAGAATTTTACATTATTTTATATAAAAAAAAAGCTCAACTGTTAGATATGTGGTCTCTCCTTTACTGTAGTGGTCGTAGTAGTAGTAGTAGTAATAATACGAATGTCAGTGAGAGTTACTCACACAAAGTAACTGGTCACAATGTCACTAATCCTCTGTGTCAGGGGTTCTCAAAGTTTTGATACCTTAGGGCCAATTTAGGGACCCAACATTGGACTGAGGGCCGCCAAAGGAAGAAAAACGGAAAAAAAACAGAAATAAATCCCATTTGTAATAATTTTAATGACCAAATTGCAGTTCTACAGTTTAGCGTTAAGTAATATAAGCGTTAATATAATGTAATTTAAGCATTAATATAATAACGCTTTATAATTTTCTGGGTAATTACCCAGTATTTTGGCCATTGTTCTTACCTTCTAATTACAGGTTAATACCAAGTAACACATTTCTGTTACCATATATTTACTGGGTAAATAGCTAGTAATTGGGGGCTGTAGCTACCTGCTTATTACCAGCTTATAACCCAATAATACACTAAAATTCACCATATAGAAACCAGGTAAATACCCAGTATTTTTGTTTACACTTATTGGTCTGTATCCAGTAATGTCCAATAAACATTTAACAAGCTTAGTAGCTCCTGGATTAAAACTATCAACTGTAATTCATTGCGGGGCCGCCAGAAATGTTTCTGCGGGCCGCCATTGGCCCCCGGGCCGCACTTTGAGAACCAATGCTCTATGTCAATCGGTGGGCTATTTCTACAATTGATTGATTATTTCACCATCAACAAACTTTTGATTTTTTGTTTTGTGTAACCTGCAATTCACAACACACATATCTATCTATCATTTTATTATTATATAAATAAGTCCCTGGGATTAGGAAAGGTTTGGCTTGAAAAAAGGCCACAAATTACCCGGTTTTATTGCTGCTTAGTTTTCTATAATAATTTAACAGTCCAGCTCAGATTTAAAGTGAGCAGAATGAAATAGTCGTCTTCAGCAGGTGATGTAAAAAAAAAAAAGCGTCTCACATCTTTTGCTTAGTAAAGGACAAGAAGAAACCAAGACCCACAACATCATTAAAAGCATGTGTGTGTGTGTGCAGGAGGACTACTTTAACTGTCTTCAGACAACCATCTAATAATCAACTCAACATGTTACGTTTGGTCAAAACAAGCCAATGATCTATTCAGTCCAGCAGGGGGCAGTATGTCACCTCAGGAATGTCCACCATCCTCCTCAGCTTCTGGTCCCTCCAGTTCCAGTCCAGGACCATGTATTTCAGTGACTGCAAATTCACACCCTCTGTAATAATAACCAGAGTTTACACACACACACACACACACACACATTAGGAGGACTTTTAAGATATTGATATTGAGATATATTTTATTGTATTTATTTTATTGTAAAATACTTTTTTTCCTCTATGAAAAGGTGCTACATAAATACTTACTTACTCACTTGCCTCTAGTGGTGGACCGACTAATGGGTGTTAGGCTAATTGACTGGACAGATTTTTGAAGATTTTTCTTAAAAATCAGCATCAACTTATTATCATTTAAAAATCAAAGTACTGATAATTACTTATTGCTGTGAGTTTATGTGTGTGTGTGTGTACATTTGTGCTCATGTTTATATAACCTGACAGAACTTGTGATTTCTTGGCCATTTGTCAGAGAATTTGAATGAAAACAACAACTTATCTTTCACTCATGGTTTACTCTTATCGTTTACTCTTTTTTAAAGTCATAATGACAACACAACTACAACAAAAGACTACAAGCCGTCATTGATGTTAAAGGGGGAAATACATGCTATTAAGAACTGGGGTATGTAAACCTGTGATCAGGGTCATTTGGATAGTTTGTGTTGCAATTGTGATTTAAAAAGAGTAAACACAATAAATGGCTTCAGCCAACCACTACCCATGAGTGAAAGAAAAGTTTTTGTGTCATCATTCATATTCTCTGAAAAAATGGTTAAGAAATCCTCAATTCTGCAAGGGTATGTAAACTTATAAGCACAGCTGTATATACGGTCATATGTATGTATATAAAATGGCACTGTAGTGCACAACATGCAGATCATGAGTGTAATTCAATAAATGTTTATTTAATTTAAGCGATTAGATGTTTAATCTATTATTTAACCGTTATAGTTCATCAGATGGAGGGGGAAAAGGACACTCGGACAAATGAGATTAAACAAACATGTCATGTTATTTGATCTATAAAGATTTGCATAGACCATAGGAAGAAGCAGATTGGTTGACCTCTACCTACCGTTCTCAATTAGAGCACTGATTCTGCCGGGAGTCCCCACTCCAATGTGAGTGACGTTGTTTTGTAAAAGCTTGACCTGCTCATCAATCTAAACAAATCAAAACACACACACACACACAGAGACAGACAAAGAAAATCTGTTTGTCCCTGCACACGACCCACATGCTTCATGACTGCTTGACGCCATCTTTTGTACCTTGATGTGTTTTGCAAAGAGCTTCAATGCTTTGGCTTCCCCTTTGAACGTCGTCAGCTGTCTGTGAATGACAATGACGAAATATTTTTTAAGTGTCCGTCACTCCGTCAAGGGACAACGGAGACGGCAAGAGCTGCGATTGGTCCTCAGGACAGGCCGAGCGAAGCTGCTCTGTGCCGGCTCACAGTGAGCACCGAGCGTCCACAGAGGCGGAGCTGATCCCCGTCGATAACGCCGCTGCCAAACTATAAATACGTCATATCTTAACACACACGGCACATGTTTAGACTCTAAATGGCCAATTTCTCGCCTCAAATTATCTTAAAACTGCGTTCCGTCACACAGAAAAGTGAGAAACGGCCACTGTTTCAACAACAACAGTCTTTCTCTCTCTTTCTCTCTCGGACGCCATTGCTCACTGTAGCCAGAAGCACAACAACCTTGCGCAGCGACCCCTACTGATCGGGCGGGAAATTGCAGCGTGTGTCTGTCAGTAAGTATAAAGGCTCGAGGCGTCTCCGTGGTGACGCAGACGGATAACGCATTACGCAGTCGGAGAAGTATAATGTGGCCTTAAGAGTCTATATGCGACGCTGTGGTATGGGAAATGTAGTGGTGCGCTACTTACTTGATGAGCTCAATGGTTCGGAGAGCAGAGCTGCAGACGATGAGCAGAATCACAGAGCTCTTTTCCGCATGCTGCTTTTGAATCTTTGCCCACTTAGGACAAACTAAATGGTGAAAATGGGAAATGGTCAATGTGTGTTTTGAAGAAACAATCAAAAGGACTTCTCTGAAATAAGGTTAAAATTATTACTCACTCTGTTTCAGATAAGAGGAGAGACTGTGAGTCAAGTCGTTGCACGACACGAAACAGGAATCTGGAGGATAGAGGTGGACAGATGTCAACCTCGGTGAATCAGCGCATTAGCAGATATTGACTTCACTCCTAAGTTGAGGGGAGACTTGCCCCCGACTCACCCTCCATTTTGAGCTCCTCCTGCTCAATCACAGAGCGCTTGTCTGAGAAGTACTGTGTGACCAGGTTCTGCAGATCAGCTGCACAGCCTGGTTTTGGCTCAGAGGTGGCCAAGACATCAGTAATCGTCTTCTTCTTCTTCTATAAAACAAAATATAACTTCAGCACCTTTTCACACTAAAATAAGTGGATATACCTAGGATTTTTGGGACCCAGGTAAATCCACCGAAAAAAAAAAAGAGTACCGGTAACGGACAATCCAAAACAAGGCCATTTTGGCAGGAAGATGAGTTTTGTTTAGGGTAATAAAATATAATATTATGTAATAATTCTTAGCCTTTTCAATTTTTTTTTGTCCTTCATTTAGGGAATTATGGGTAATTAGCCACTGTTATGTTCACAGTTGAGTCTGTTTAGCCATTTAAACTTGTTAATAAATAAATTAAAAAAACTGTAAAACTAAGTACACACCATTACCATTAGTTAAGCATGAATAAATATTGAATTCATCACTTAATAACACATAAAATACTCATTAGTATAATATATTTATACTAACACAGTTATAAATGTTTTACTAATGTGCTGAAGTGAAGTAAAACATTTATAACTGTGTTTATAAACTACATACTAGTGAGTATTCATGCGTTATAAATGAATTAAATAGTTATTAATGTTTAACCTAATGCTAAATAGTGTGTATTTATTATAAAGTGTTACCAAAAAACAATTTCATGTTTTTCCCAAAAAAATTTCTGTACCTAAAACGTATGTAACAATGATGTCAAAACAGAGGCACGTACAGAACCGTGACCTTTTGTGTACCGTTACACCCCAAAGTACATATATATGTTCAATAATCTGAGACAACATGTCAGAAGATTTGTGTTTTTGCCGAATGTATTCATAGAAAAGTGAAGATGGTGGATAACTGCTGTGCCAATACCAAAACAATTGCATATAGTAGAACATTTTAGTGGATCACTGAAGACAGAGCACTTAGAAACCACAGGCGACAGATTCCACTTGATTTGTGATACCTCTTCATACCAGGTACAGAATCAGAATCAAAATTTCATTGATTTTATGTTCAAGTCAGATGCGACTATGTTTGCCTCACTTGTGAACAGCAGATGTCGCCACACTCACCTTCCGCTTTCTTTTGGGTTTAGATGACTTTTCATCCTCCGTCTCTTTCTTTTGAGGGATCGTACTCTCGGACTGTGAAAAGAATACACACACACACACACACAGCACACAGCACACAGTTCAGGCAAAGTACGTATGTATTATACAAACGTGTGTTAAACAAGATTCATTTTTTATTTCATTCTACCATATTTAACAATACATAACATACATAGTCCATCAAGATGCCACAACACATGGGTCTAATTCATAGAATTGGTTGATTCAACACAGGTTGAAGGTGGGATACTGAATGCTAGGTAAGGGCCATTGATACTGAAAACAAAAAGCACCCCTCACTTCAGAAGCTTCTCCCTCATTGTTCTTCTTTTTCAGATTGCCTTCATTCATGGATAGTAGAAAGCTATTGAACATTTGAAAAGTTATCTATTATAAAATGTAGCAGGTAATGTGCCAACGGTTTTATTGATATAGCACTCCAAGAAAGAGGATCTAAACTACTACTGCCAGGTCCTTCAATGATGTGTGGTTGTTTGAGTTGACTGAGTTGAATGAAAAAACTAATACCTGTCCACTCTTCTTCTTCTTGGCTCCATCTGTTTTCTCTACTATCTTTTTCCGTTTTTCTGGTTTTGTCTTTGTGTTCGATTTTTCTGCGCTCGATTTTTCCGTTGGATTTTTTTCCTCTGCATCAGATGCATCTGGAAAAAAAAAGAAGAGAAATGCGGATTTATTAAAGTAACACACAACTGGTAAGTGAGGAGATTTGATGCTGAAAATCTTTGCTTTAACAGAAATGTCAAATCGTTTTGTCTTCTGGGAAACAAACAAATAAGCTTTCAGAGACTAAAACCAAGTCAAGGCAATGTTTAGGGTGAATATGCACTAAAAAAACAACAAAAAAAACAAACACAAAAAGATACTCAGTCAACTTTATTTATAGAGCGCTTTAAGCAACCATCGCTGAGACAAAGTGCTGAACATGGCTATAAATAAAACATGGCACATAAAAACATACGAGACAAAATAAAAACAATAAGACAAAAAAAACAATACTATAAAACAATAAAAATGTTTCAACAATAAAAATGCCGGCCCCGGTCCCTTGCACCTGCCCAACCCCTGCGGTCCCACCAGTGAGCCTCCAGGCCCTGGGCGGACCCCTGCGGCAATAGGAAAAGGTTTCCACGGTTGGTGTAGTGGTTAGCGCTCTTGCCTTTGCAGCAAGAAGACCTGGGTTCCCCGTTTGGAACAACTTCGGAACAAGAGCCTTTCTGCAAGGAGTTTGCATGTTCTCCCCGTGTGTGTGTGTGGGTTTTCTCCGGGTTCTCTGGCTTCCTCCCACAGTCCAAAATCATGCTGATTGATTCTAATCGTCACTCTAAATTGACCGTAGGTGTGAAGTTCCAAAGTTTGGGAACCGGCAATGGAGGAGGCTCTATCCTCTCTGAGGAGGTCTCAGCGGAGCAGCTGGTCAGCTGACCTGAGGCACCGAGCAGGAGCGTAGGGATGGAAAAGCTCATAGAGGTAACGCGGGGGGCGAGACCATTTAAAGATTTAAAAAACGGCCAGGGAGGCCAGAATGGGAGTAATGTGCTCCCTCTTACGTGCTCCAGTTAAGAAGCGAGCAGCAGCGTTCTGGAACAACTGGAGATGATGGAGAGGGAGGACTGGCTGAATCCAAGATAAAGTGCATTACAGTAATCCAGCCGAGATGTAATGAAGCAATGGATTACTGTTTCAAAGTGTTTTTGTGAGAGAAAGGGCCTCACCTTTGCCAGCTACCTGAGACTTATACATATATATATATATATGTATATATATATATGTATATATGTATATATATATATGTATATATGTATATATGTATATATATATATGTATATATATGTATATATATATATATATATATATATATATATATATATATATATATATATATATATATATATATATATATATATATGTATATATATATATATATATATATGTATATATATATATATATATATATATATATATATGTATATATATATATATATATATGTATATATATATATATATATATATATATGTATAAGTCTCAGGTAGCTGGCAAAGGTGAGGCCCTTTCTCTCACAAAAACACTGTGACATATATATATATATATATACATATATATACATATATATATATGTATATATATATATATGTATATATATATATATATATATATGTATATATATATATATGTATATATATATATATATATATATGTATATATATATATATATATATATATATATGTATATATATATATATATATGTATATATATATATATATATATATATATATATATATATATATATATATATATATATATATATATATATATATATATATATATATATATATATATGTATATATATATAAAACCAGGGAGCAGTCCAACTATTCTGCATCAGGTCAGTGTTTTCTACCTGCTGGTATTGCTCTTCATGTGAGTGTCACTGTGGTTTAGCTGTGTCTAATGTTTTAATTGTGATTTTGATTCTAATTGTATTTATTCAAACCTGTTTTAATAACTTTTAATTGCTTTTGCGTTCCTTTTCTCATCCCGAAGTACAAGAGGGATTTTTACAGTAAGTGCCTTATAGTTTCATAAAGTATTATAGCTCAACAATTATTTTCTTATTAGGTGGTTAAAAATTTAATGGGTTTTTCCCCAAATCCCAAAGTGATGACGCCCAATGAGACATTTAAATGTGTGTTACGACGAGCAAACCAGACCCCAAAAAAATGAAGCTGAACTCAGAGAAATTACTCCATCTTACTCACAAAAAAATTATTAATTGACTGTGAACATAGCTGCTGAATTATTAAATAGCTGATAAATCCATTAATTGTTGGAGCCCTAATGGCTTTTGAAACATTGATCAGGAAGGAGAAATGTGAGTAAAAAAAAAAAGAATGAATTCACCTTTCTAAAGGGACTGGCATCATCTACATGCACAATTTGTGTGCTTGCACTGACAATACATAATACAATCATCCGCTACTGCTGCTGTTTGTTAAATGAACTATGAAATGCACAGAAATTAAGCAAACTCTCAGAATACTTTGGCTTTTATGTGGGGAATGAATGGGACTGTCTGTATCATTTGTCAACACTGGGGCTAAACCATTTGGGTAAAATATCCGATAGCCATTTTGCTGACATATATTGCAACTGCAACTTGATTTGCGATACAGATTTTTTAAAAGTCAAACTTATTTAAAGGTGAAGTAAGTAGTTTATAGTGCCATCTAGAGGAGAGGCTGAAATTTACAGCAAAGAACTGCTCCTCTGCTCACCCCCTCCCTTCCCTGAGCGATACGGTGTCCGCAGCCGGTCAAATGTCTTCCGCTACAAGTAAAGAGACGCTTGATTTGTTCTCTCGCGTTTGTCCTTACAGGCTCCGGTAGAAACATGGCGTCTCGCTGCTAACAGTGGCTATGCAACCGCGGCCCGCGACCATGTTATTTTACATGACTTTTTGAAACGCTACGAAAATGAAACAAAAACTATTATACAGCGACTAGACAATGCAGGAGCACATAATATGTATAAAAAAGTGGATTTTGGGTTATATAAACCCATAAATACTACACAGTGTCCCTTTAAGAAGTTAAAGATTTAAAAAAAGATGGAATATTACCACATGACACCGTCCAATATTAACTAATATTTTACCCTACTCCAATATGAGGATTTATCTGAACTAGGGCCACATTTATCGATTGTTTTCATCATATCATCATCTCATCGTTAACCTAAGAGAAAGTCAATATCTTCAGTGTCCCCAAACCCTTATTCCCAATATCCACCATAGCCAAAGCTGATCCTGATGCTGCAGGCTGAAGGAAGAAAAAAAGCGCATATTTATAGCTCGGATAAACAGAGATCAATGAATGTCAAAGGGTGTTGTGAGAAATCACAGGCGGGAAAATGGAGCAACCAGGTCATCTTTAATGGGGGATCAATAGAGGTGACTGCTTTTAATGGACGATCAATGGCAGTGAAAGGATATAATGAGGATCTATTGAATGGAGCTAAGAAATGGTTCATTGTTTCAGTTCTTGGTTTACAGTGATGATGATGAACTAAATCACGTAAACCGATATCTTGACCACGCCAACTCTTAAAAAAACCATTGTCCTTGACCTCAGCTATTCCTCACTACTGTAAACTATACATTTGACATCACTTTGTCCAGGCATCAGACACACACACACACACACACACACACACACACACACACACACATACACTGATTTGTATGTGGCTTAGTATCGCTAGAATATCAGTATTATTATTATTTTTTGTTTTTTAATTGTGCTTGATTGCGGAAAAAATTTTTTTCTGAATTCTCAGCAAAGAAGGCACTTTCTTCAAATATTATTTCACATTTATACTACACAGATGACCTAGTTTTAATAGACATAGTCATCTTTTAAACTGTGAAATATCCCTTTAATTATCCTAATAATCCTGCTTAGACTTAGACTTATTTGACAAGCAGGAACGGTGTATTGCCAGTAGGTGGAGTACTGGATGCACAGTAAGGCACCAGAGGACATGCTGTAACAGCCTTCCGCTCTCTCTCTCAAACACATATTGAATCTGTATTTACTGCTCTAAAGGTGGAGGTCAAGGGTCACCGAGGTTACCAAACCAATTTTGAGTTCCAATAATTAGTGCTAAAGGTATTGAAATCAATAAAATGACAGGGGTGGCTAAATGTATGCATGTCTAATTGTGTTTAATTAATTCTTGCACACTTTCTGTTAATCATATAAACTTTCTTTCACTTCTCAACTGTCACTGTGTTTATCTACTATATGATATATTTAACTGAAATTTCTTATCCAAACAACCAATTATTTATAAAGGAAAATCATGAAAATTTACAGGGGTGCCCAAAGGTTTGCATACCACTGTATATACATATATTATTATACTATAATAATGTCCAACTTGGGCTGGAGGAAATCTTCTACCCTTGATCTACATCATCAAGAAAATTACGTAATTGTACGAATTGTTGTCTCGCGGAGCTTCACTTGGTCCCTAAAAACGCGATTGCGGGCAAGGTCAATAGTATCCAGAGGAGCGTAAGTCTGCAAGTGTTCTGTTCTTGGCTGCATAGTGCAGCACAGAGTTCTACACAAACTACCAGCCTCAGAGGATGTACATGTCCAGTGTGGATACATTTTATATATGACGGCAATTTGCTGGCTAGAGTTGGCAAATTATGGCTTTTCCAAATACTAACTGCTGTTAGCTGTTAGCCGTTCTGAACAGGGCTGTTTTGGCAGGGTGATTGAACTGCTATGGTGCTTCATCCTCAAGGTATTTTATTATTATTATTATAGATCTTGACCAAAGCATGCCTCAGACATGTTCATTAGGACACCAGGGAACTAGGTTAACTTGTAGAAATAGGGTATAATATGTCTCCTTTAAAAACAACCACTGGATGTCAACAAAATCAACTAATTGCATTTTAGACTTCCACAAAGCAGGAAATAACAAGGGCCTTTGGTTACTTTTCTGAGGAAACGTGACCAAAAATAGGTAATGAGAGGCGTTGCTGGCTTCTGTGAGAGCTTGGATCAGAGAGGCTGAGCTGAAGAACAGAGAGATGACATCATCTTTTACTAATATGAACCTGTTGGCTTTCTGGTTCTAAAGCCGTGTTGCAGGCATTAAGTTAGAGAAAGCTGGCAAACAAACACATTTAAGCTGATGTGAACTGCCTTTGCAGCACACACACACACATAAATGCACATGCCGGCAACATATTTGAGCCTTATGTATGTGGTCGGTAATCAACATCCGACTTTTTGGCATGCATTAGCCCTTTTGTCTGTCGAGCAGACAGTGATTGCTGTATCTGTGCCAAGACTATGATGTGACATAAGCCTCGCACAAAGTAATGCCAGACCCACACTTATCTGTTTTAGTAACACCAAGTGCTATGCCAATAGGCCTTCTGACATTGGATTGGCCCAGAAAGATTTATATAATCTGCATCAGAAGGGTTATTATTAAATCCACACAACAACCACTTCTACTGTAAAGAGACAACACGTGATCTTGTTTCAAGCATTTCTCAATTTCCTATTGCTTTTAGGTGGACTATTAGAAGGGTTAGACATTGGCACTGTGATTGTAACGACAGCCACCATCGTATATTTAAGGTTAAGTAACTGCTGTATTTGTTACGCTAGGCCAGAGATGAAGTAATCACTGTGCTGAAATCGGAGACAACAGATCCGGCTCTACTGGAGGTCCCCACTACGGTTTCAGTGGACCGGAGAAGGTGCTCCGTGCCCTGCAGAGAGACTCCCTCTGGGCCCAGCAGGACCAGCTGTACGATGTGTATGAAAAACCAATTGCTAAAAGGTACCACCAGCCAACATTGAGAAACCAGACACCATATGGAGCACATAATCAACTTTAATGAGATGAATGCATTACCGTCTGACAAAAGAGCATCCATTACGCCTGCATCATTGCACAAATTTGCCATTTTGCACTACAGGTGTTACATGTGCTGAATCTGTTCTTCGCCAGTGATGATACGTCTGTCGAGTGTGGCACTGTTTTGTACTAATATACATCTGACCTCACGGTCACATATTTTGTAATGAATATTTCTTCAGAATAAACGTATTCCAGTGATGTGATTTCCCTTGGTAACCACGAACGCGTTTCAATAAAATTCTCAAAAGCTTGTGCGAAAACTAAACCAACTAAGAGACTGTTGATGTTTAAATTACTAATTTGGCCAATAGAAAATACTGATACAGATGTTCTGCTCATTGGTTTAGTTTTTGTTGTTCTTTTGTGAGAGGGAGACCCTCACATCGGACATCCTCACTGGTCTGTTTCTCTCACCCTCTCGCAACCAGCTTGATCACCTGTTGGCGGCCCAGAAGCGTTCATTTAAACGGATGCTGGAACAGCTTACTGAGGTGTTCCACTCTCACAGTGCATCCCAACAAAAGCTGGAGGAGCATCAGAGAAGCCACAGGGATTTTGTCCACAAGAGCAACTTCCTCACCACTCTACTTGAGAAGGACAGGGAAAGGTTGGTGCACCAAACCCAATAGGCTCCAATGAACATCTTTGGTACCGATCAGACCTATTAACACCCATCCTGAGACATTTGATCACATGTGGATTTGTTCATTGTGTAATGTAGTGTTTTGTGTGTGCATCAGTGTATGTCTGTGAGTCTACATGAGTGACACAGAGAGAGAGAAAAAAATCAGGAGCAGCAGAGTGAATCAAAGCACTGCTGGCATGAAACTGCAGCACGTCAGAGGGCGTCAGCTGTCTCTAATCCCCTTTGAGGGCAGATTGCATGCATCCATGCTCAGGAATGCTGCCATGTGTCCTCAAACCACCTCCAAATGTGGTTTTTAGTGATCGGATCGGAGGACGCATTCAGAACCG
Organism: Microchirus variegatus; assembly: GCF_963457635.1. Classification (NCBI taxonomy): domain Eukaryota; kingdom Metazoa; phylum Chordata; class Actinopteri; order Pleuronectiformes; family Soleidae; genus Microchirus; species Microchirus variegatus. Next base: position 34,605,371 of record NC_139806.1, on the reverse strand, counting down.
ATTTTGGGAGCTTTAATACATGTGATCTGCAAATGTTAATACCAGGTCTGAACATGGTCTATGAAAAAATAACACTGACATTGTATAGTTGTTTCACTGAAAGTAGACTTGTTGAAAGAGTACAGGATTTACAGGTAGCATAGAGGAGGCTAAGGTATTCAAGTATTTCAGCTCAGGAACAAACCAGAGCTGAGTGCTGTGATGTTCACTTGTGGAGGCTTAGATTCTAGTCTATGTTGGTATGTAATGCTCTTAATGGCTGAGTGATGGAGCAAAGGAACTTCTGGCTGCTGCATTTATACCTGACAGTCAATGTGACCTCAAGACTCATACTTAAAACTTATTCCACTCAGACACAGTCAATTACATCCTGGACCTGGACAGACCTTGCGGCCAAGCCCGGCTCTGTTCACTTGCCCTTGTAAACACATAAACATGCACTCGCATGCAATTTCATGTATAGTTTAAATTGGCACCCTTCTGCCAAATCCAACAATACCACAGAGGCGATGATAAAGCCTTCTTCTACACCAAGTACATCAGCTGAGGGTTCGCTGGTGGTTTTCCAAATAGGGTACACATTTAGATGTGGAAGAGTGAGGTCTAAAAATCAAGGCGGCCAAGAGTTCTCGTACGCAATTTGAGGCCTACAACGGGGTTGTTGTGTTGAAGTCCCTGGTTGTCTCGCCTCATGCATCACCAGAGTCCACTCTGTAATCGAGCCTGTATTGAGACTGGATCTACTCTGGGCTTGCAGCCTTGGGAGGAGACTAGTTGTCTGCATCTGTGTGCCAAAGTGAAAATGCTTTACTGGTCCACCACAGGCACACACACAATTAAAAAGGCCAAAATAGTCATGCCAGTAAAGTGATTAACTTTACTAGGATTCTGTCTATTCAAATACAATGTGGAAAGCCTAAACACGTACACATAAAGGCTTTGTGGTATATCTCGGCTTAATGATGATTAATACATAAGTAGGAAGGATTTCTGTGGTGTGGTGTGAACCCTGTGTGGCTCAAACATTCCTGACTCCTCCAACACACGGTCACAGGCCGTCAATAAGCAACAGGATCATCTAGCCAAATGCAGTGATTTATTTTGTGTGAGACTGAGTAAAAGAAACGTTTACACCGCTCTGACTCACGGCCTGAGCCCTTGATCAAGCATTTGTGTTTTTTCTCCAATGTCGTGTTCACGTGGTATGTTATAGCACGTTGTATTGTGTGAAGGAGTAAAAATCTGCGGCCGTGAACGTATCATTTAAAAACCAGGAAGCGTATCGTCACTAGCAACATGTGCGGATCTCAGCGGCTCTGTTATTGTTGTAAATTAGACTGTGGCAGCAGGTACAACAAGCTCCTGCTGTGGGGTGGAGGTACCTGTATTTGATGCTCGCGTATTAAAAAATTGTCGGGTTTAAATAGGGCTCGGGCAGCACCCGCTGCTTGTTGAGAGGGATACGTGCTTTCGCGTGAGAGTTTCCAAACACCACAAAAGTCGGGAGATTTGTCAAAAAAGTCGCTAGGAGGAGTCAGAAAGTCACCAGATTTAGTGACAAAGTCGGCAAGTTGGCAAAACTGCTACCGCACCCGCCGCGGTTGCCGCTACGTCTTTCCTCACCGCCTCTTTCGCTTGTTACAGAGGGCTGGGAGTCACGCGACTACACACGCTGTACACAGCCGAGTGTCTTAAAGGGACATGAACATGCCGGTAGCCTGCCTACATAAACTCACAGCCAATAACGACTTTTATTTTTTTTTAATTATCGAATATATCGACATGGACAAAATGACGTCGATCATCGTCGTAAATTTCGATAACGATACATTTTCGACATATCGCTCCCCGCCCAAAATGAAGTCATCAGCTACATGCATAATTTCTTCAGCAACTTTGGAGTTGGAGAAACAGAAGTGGATCTTCATTGTGACAACCGCAGTGGGCAAAACAAAAACAACTTCATGCTCTGGTACGGTGCCTGGCGGGTTGGACACAGGCTTCACTCCATGCTGTGCATCCACTTCGTGATTGTTGGCCACACCAAATTTGCCCCCGACTGTTGCTTTGGACTAATCAAGCAAGCATTCATGAGGACCAGAGTCAATACTTTGGCAGACATCGCACAGGTTATTTCATTTTATTAGACTGCAATATGCAATGTGTAAAATGTGATTTTTTGGTAAAGTAAAGAAGTAGCCCCTTTTTTAGTTGCTTGTTACTTATACAAAGACAGTGCCGCTTCAAACTTCCTTTTTTCACAGGCTCGTTCACTCACGCCGATTGACGCTAAAGGCGGCATGAGCAAAGCAGTGCTGCGCTCATGTCTCTGCTCCTGAGTGGATCTAATCACGCAGTATTGTGTATTTTAATACATTTTGACAGACTGAAACGTACCGAAATACCGTTGTTGAAGCGAACAGGGTGCACCGAACGGTTTGGTGAAATACCGAATACCGTTGCATCCCTAATACCTGTATACCCATAGTCTTGAAACAGACATAGACGGCCTGAGACGAGCACTACGGCGGTACTGCCGAGCCCAATGCTCCCGCCACTTGATGCACAAAAATAACAAACGGTTACAAAATAAAAAACCAATACAGCCACCTTATGTAGCAGTACTACAGTAATTCATGAGACACAAACCTGTGTGTGAAAGTGTGGTAGATTCATACCTCATATCCATTGATTGACAGGACAGAATCATGAATGAATAAGACGTAGTAGTGGTCTGCGCGTTAGGGGCGCTCCGCTCACTCTACTTTCTTAATGAAACGCTTCCTAACAATTCACGCTTCAAATAAAACTTTTGTTGACTAGTATAGCGACTAATCGTCATTAGATTACTTCAATGACGGGCCGCTGTAAGCGGTAAGGTTCTCATTGAACTCGTGCCAAAAACCAAAAAATAATAATAAGAAGAAATAGAAATAATACACAGAACACTGAAATAAGCATTGATGCGTTCAACAAAAGATTTTCGCTCCACCGTGCTCACCCTATGTCATGACTGACAACCAGCAACCAGTGAACTGGGGACAGCAATCCTTTATCGCCACATACTCCCGGTAGTGACACAGCATCACTCAACACAGAATGAATATACAAAACTTACATGTATGGCTCCTACACGAAGGGTACCAACAATTTTGTCCACGTGTGCATCAGATGTCACCGACCGCTAGACTGGGTGGGGGTTGCGACTATGTAAATGTCATGCAAATGAGCAACTATTGGCTTGGCTCCTCGAGTAGGTCAAAAACTTTCAGACTGAATTTCTCCCTAAAGCAGTTTGTGACCGGTTTTGCCATGGCTGGCCACATATTTTATTATTTTGGGTAATTCCAAACAGGAGGGGGATTCTGAGACCAAACAAGTCCAAGACAAAAACAAGCAACTAAAAAAGGGGCTACTTCTGTCACATGACAAGCCTGACAGGGACCAGAAAGCCATACTTGGGTTCCACAACAGACTCAAACTCCACTAGCATCTTTTGAAAACCTACAAAATAATCATGTCAAACAGTATAAATGGAGATTTACCAAAATACAGTGGAGTGTTCAAACCCCAGACTCAAATACTACATGTGGCTTTTGGCTACACGACACCATATGGCAGAAGAATCACAAAAATAAAAGGAAGTAGCTGTTTCTGTTGCAGCTATAATAATATTAATAATAATAATAATCTATAAAGACACTACACGATGCAAAGGAAGCAAAGGAACAAGAGGTGAGTAAATGTATGAATCGTTATCTGAAAATAAATGGCATTACCAGAATAAGGGGATTTGTTCCGAGTGTAATACAAATTACTTTTTTATTTCCCTTAAACATAACTGCCACAAGGCGCCATGTGCCTAGCAGATGACCTGTTTTAACTGTGAATAATAAAGTTAATTCCAGTCACAGCATATAATCACTTTATGTCATACAATGATCCCTGTTGCGTGTCAGAGGATGATTACATCTGCACATCACTATGCAGCAATTTGGTTGTTCCAACCTCAGCTATCTGAACATGCTCTATGCCTGCATGTGTTTCCTGTGGTGTGTCAATGAGCTGACAGCATCGAAGCATTAACTGCACACACATGTTCAACACACAGAGGACATCCATTCTCTCATCTGTCTCCCCGAGCTCTGACTGACAAACACAGCAAACTCCCCACAGAACAACTTTTCCAACAAGTCCATTACACTTTCACTCCCCAACTAATATAACCGTCACTATTGAGTTTAGCGGAAAATATCAGTTTAATTTCATGTTTGTATTTCAGTGTTTATACTGTCATGTTTATATATAGTTGTAAATGTGTATTCTACTTTGTCTACCTTTTAATGCACAGTGCATCCTTAAGTTCTACGCCCGATGTCTAATGCTGCTGTAACAAATATAATTTCCCAGTCTGTTATTGGAACTGTACATCTATCTATCTATCTATCTATCTATCTATCTATCTATCTATCTATCTATCTATCTATCTATCTATCTATCTATCTATCTAATATGATCTTTTCATCAATTCAATACAGAATATAATCAATAACAATAGCCCATCGCATCCACAGCCAAGGCTGTGATTATAGATGCTTGTCAGCACACAAAGATGCAGAAAGTAACAATGTACGTACAAATGTGTTTAGTAAACTCACATCCTAGTTAGCTGCAATAATACTGCAGCAGTACTAGGGGCAGTGACGTGCGGTGAGCTCTAGGGTAGGGTAGGCAGGCAGTCACAGACCCAAGACATACACACACTAAATTAGTATTTCATACGTTGCTGCTGACGGTGCACCATGCAATCTAAGAATAGAAAGATTGTAGTATTGTACTATAACAGTGTGTTGACAATTCACGAAAGCAATGTGAACGTAAACGCAGCACAAACATAGCAGAGTTACGTCAATAGGCAGCGTAGCATTGTGCTTTTTGACTTACATTTTAACTATACGGGAAACTGACTGTGCATGCGCACACAGTCCCATTCATGACGATGAGACAGAAAGTTGCTCTGCAATAGAACGCTATGGCGAACGGCTTGTGCAGCCACTGCGTGTCCAGAAAACAGTGCTGTTGAGTCTCTTTTATTAGACTATGAAAATCACCAAATGGGGACACATTCAAAGTTATGAGATTAAAAAATACAAAGTTTAAAAAAATAATCAAACCTTACATGAACTCAACCTTGTATTTTGTAAAATTGTATATACACATATGTAGATATACAGATATAGAGCTGCAAATAACGATTATTTTGTAATCTTTAGTTGCCCTCCAGTAAACTGTGACCCTCTCATGGAGGATAAAGTAGTAAATAAATCAATGAATGAATGAATGAATGAATGAATTAATTACTTATGAAAAACGTTTCAGGAGCAGCAGCTCAAGGGAAGTGGGTGTGATGCAGAAGACGTGGCTGCTCCGGGTCAGGTCAAACCGACCAATAGAAACTCTTCTCCCGTCCACCAGCGTAGGCCCCCCCCCATTAAGTGCTGTTGAATTCGCAACCAAAACTTTTGAAGCTGCAAACAAAGAGGACTGATTTGCAAACAGAACTTTGTAACTCGCAAGCAAAGAGGACTGATTGAGAAGCAAAATGGCTGTATGTATTTACTTACAAACATTAGTTTTGATTGAATTTGAAGAAATATCCATCCATTATCTACTGATATTCTCTCATATTTTTTTTTTTTCAATTGCAACCTGTTCTGTTTCGATCTAAAATAAAAACAATTTTGATTGCAACTTACTGTTTTTTGCTCTCAAATCTCTTTTTTGGTTTCAAAATCTCTTTTTTGGTTTCCAATCTATTCCATTTGATTGAATAATAAAAGGAACACAATTATCTCCACACTAGCATGGGAAACAAGCAGTCAATTTAAAAACAACACCTTTGTAGCGGATGCAGCTCTGTCCATCCATCGCTTTCAAACATTTCTGCCATTTGCTTGCTCAGCCAATAATATGTTAAGAGGAAGATCTCAGTAATCTACGAAAAGAGTCTGGCCATACATCACATCTGGGCAGAACTGTTGTGCTGATTACAAGATGCTGGGCCCATTTATTAGCCAGCCTGAGCACATGAGGTCAGTTTAGTAATTTCTTCACTTTTATTAAACACACTGAAATGATAAACGAAGGGAAGAAAACTAGCAGACTGCAGGAGGTTGTGCGTTTTCTTTTGCACCTTCTATGACCCTATAAGGCAACTAGAAGATTTGTCAAAGGCAGAAGCTAAAAAAAAAACCTCAATATCTTTAAATTATACCCCTGGTTGAAAAATAGAAGCTATGACAACAGAAGAGAGATTGCTCCACTCATGGAGGAATACTGCATATTGGCAATGTCCAACGGTTTTCTTGGAAATGCCTTTGAGGGATTGGATCATGCTTGTAACTGAGGACAAGTGGAGCAAATGCCAGCCCCTCCCTCTAAGGGACCTCGTGAATTCTGGCTTGGGAATTGGTCTGTGGATAGAAACTGCGAGGAATGAGGAGGATTTTTCTCTCACATTCCAACACCAAGAGACACTTATCCTTACTAAAGAGTCTTCAGGGTCTGGGCAGAATAATTGAGCAGGTTTTCCCTTGTGCTGTAAAACCATCAAATGCTGTAACTACCAGAGCATGGTAAAAGAAACACAAAACTGAGTGGCCGTCATTCATTTCAATGTTTTTTTCATTTTATCATATTTCTGCACACTGGTTGTAAACTATCAGGGAATGCAACATGTGAGAAACATATGGCCAGATGCCTAAGATGGTCGTTTCATGTAAGGCTTTAATTATTGTTTATTTTATGTACCCTTAAAGACTACCAAGTTACTTGATGAATTTCAACATCCATATTTAGAGGCACAGTTCTGGTTTCAAAGCTCTGGTATAGTAGTAAACTGAATAAATAGCTTAAGAGTTTTAGTTTATGACATTTATGACAACTGAAAGAAATCCCATTTAACTATGGCGTCCAAAATTTGACAAAACCGACATACTATACTATGTTGTTCCAAAATTTTACAATATTTGGGGAAAAAAGTTTTTGGTCCAAAATTTGACAAAAACGTCATACTATACTATGTTGTCCAAAATGTGACAATTTTTTTTTTTTAATTTTGTTCCAAAATTTGACAAAAACGTCATACTATATTATGTTGTTCAAAACTGTACAATTTTTTGGGGAAAAAAATGTTGGTCCAAAATTTGACAAAAACGTTGTACAATACTATGGCGTCCCAAATTTGACAATTTAAAAAAAAAAAAGAAATTGGTCCAAATTTTGACAAAAATGACATATGCCGTTCCAAATTTGACAATTTTTTTCAAAAAAAAATGTTGGTCCAAAATTTTACAAAAACGTCATACTATACTATGTCGTCCAAAAAGTGACAATTTTTTTGGAAAAAATGTAAATGCCAAAATTTGACAAAAACGTCATACTATACTGTGTCACTATGTCATCCCAAAATTTGATGACATAGTAAATACAGCTGTACAGTTTACACTTATTGGTCTGTATCCAGTAATGTCCAATAAACATTTAACAAGCTTAGTAGCTCCTGGATTAAAACTATCAACTGTAATTCATTGCGGGGCCGCCAGGAATGTTTCTGCGGGCCGCCATTGGCCCTCGGGCCGCACTTCGAGAACCAATGGTATAAATCCTTCAGTAGAAAAAGTATAATGCAAACGTTTGTGTAAAAAGCAATAAAATTCTACACCAAAAAATGACAACCTGTAAAAGTTCACTATACAACAGTTTCCACAAAACATTGATTCGCCTAGCAACTACCTTGCCATAGCTAATATTTAAAATCTTTTAACAGTGACTACTGTCACTAACCAAAAAGAAAGTAGTTACTAAATGTTATTACAGTGATCTCTGACTTGAATCAAGTAGCCAATTCTGTGAATAGATTAATGGATTAAAAACGACGCAGACTTGCATCATTAACTTGTGTGACTAAAATAGACCGTTTGAATATTGAGGCCTGGGAACATTAAAGTCTAAAAAGTTAAGTTTTAGTGTCTCTTTCAGGCTGCTTAGCAAATTCTTCTCTGATGACAACATGACACGGGGGGAATAGTTCTCCTTTAATTGGGGACTGGATGGTTTTGCGTGACAGAAAGAAATACCACCAGCGGTACATTTAGCAGTGGAAGCTGCAACTAGGAAACATAAGGCTAGTTAAACACTTACAGAGGAAAAACATGCTTCTCACAGAGATCTGCAAGTCTGTGATGTCCTGCAAAAATAGCCAAGATCTAATTTGTCTAACTTTCGTAATGCCACAAAAAGGAAACAACTTGTAACAAAGGTAACAAGGCAAAGCAATTAAAACATACCTTAAATCTAAAGGGCACAATGAGGAACTAAATGACTGAAAGAGAAGGAGGGAGGGAGGGAGGTTTGAGAGCGAGAGAGAACATATGGATGTAATTGAGGGTCGATGAACTCATGAAGTCATCTCCCAGTCAGGTTATCAGGCCCCAGGCAGAGCAGTTACAAAACATAAAACATGTCTTTTCTTAAAACTGGGAACATCTCTCTCTCTAATCACTTTCACTACTTCTCTCTTTCACACACACACACACACACGGTTTGTATGCTTTTAGACAAACTAAATTAAGGTTTGGTGCTTATTTAGCACGGTTATTAACATGTTCGCTCAGGCTAAAACAGGGCTCTGGAATCTGGAATTGTGATTGAAGTTTAAGCGACACACACGCACAAGCGTGCGCACGTGCACTGTCCTTCCCATCAGTCTCTTTGGCACGACTACACAATGACCTCATCTGGAATGGGCTGAACTCCAGTACAAACACACACACATGCGCATGCACATTCACGTGTACGCACGCACACACACACACACAAGGAGCACTAGAGCCTCAGACACTGTACAGTCCCATATAAGGTCTTGCTGATGATGTAATGGGCGCCACTGGCTGTGAGTGAGACTCTGTGTGCAAAGAGCACTTCTCATAATGTTTGGTTTTCTGGATGGAATGTCCACATCATTGGGATCTCCGGGAGAGGGAGAAGGGAAAGACTAGAGTCACATTATTCTCTGAGGATTTTTAAAGGACAGGAGGCCAACGACACAGCACAGGTAGGAACAAGAGATTGTAAAATATGAATTTAGAAACTAAACAACTTCATTTGTAAGTGCAAGAAGAGTAAGTAAGTAACCACTGGGTAATTGTGCGGAGATTAGATGTAGCCTAACTGCTGTAAGATACCCAAAGAACACATTCATTTAATTATTTGCAAATCTTGCAAGACTTGTCATCTGTACCATTTAAAAAAATCATACCCTTCCTCATTAAACAACCAATACAGATGCATTTCAGTTAAAGGCAATATGTATAAAAATGGGAAGTACACATTCTAAAGGTTACATTTAAGACTCCTATGCTTTATTAAATATGTAAGTTCATAACTTCAACGTAACATTGTCCTTCCCCCAAATCAAGAGCAACTCTTGACGTGACTTTAAACATATGGGTTAACGCAAATAGACTCGAGTCAAATCCAGTAACGCAACACCAGGGAGAGCGTTTCTAAATGGTAAAAAAAAAAAAATGCACTCGTGAGAATTCACTTTCAAGTTTCAGTTTCTTACAATAACACATCACACAACTGTGTGTGTGTATTTAACACATTCGTAGATTGCCGGCCTGTAAATCTGCAAGAATGTAAGGAGTGACAGCACTTGGTAAATGCAGCTACTATGTAATTACTAATGGAACGGGGGGGGAATTCCTGCCTCACTTAGCTAGAAATGGGGTAACATTGGAGTTGCACAGAGGGAGGGTGATGGGTTGCAGTGACAAGAGTACTCAAGAGTGGAGCAACTTTTTAATTAACAAACACACTCTGCCAAGGGACCATCTGCCATCCTAGTCAACACATCATACAGGGTGCCGTATGGAGGGAAATGCAGAAAAACAAGAAATAAACAAGGACATTTACATGCACATGTTTGAGGGTTTACAAATAAGCAAGGACACAAATATGGCATGTAGACACACAGACGTGTGTGTACGTAACTGTTTTGAAGTATTCCTAGCTTTCCTGGAAGTTCCAAGTAGGGGATCTTGTGCAATTTCTTTTCTTTTCTGAACTGAAAATAAATGTTTATGCTGAAAATACACAAGTTGGGAAATTGTGTGTGTTTAATTGTGTCCAAAATGTTATGCATAAACACTACAGAGGCTCTCTAGACACTGAAAAGTGCATTTCACAACGCAAGAAGGCCTCGGCATTCTGTTTGACTTTTATCATTTGATTTTCTCCACAGACGTAAGCTCCTGGATGTAAAAGAAAAGAAATATCATGAAATAAAGGAGGAGAAAAATGAAAGAGAAGTATCAGCTCTCAAAGAGGAGCTGAACAAGCTGAAGCTCTGCTGGTTGTAAAGGAGCAACAGCGTCTAGGTGATCTGCTGGAGGAGCAGAGGCATTGCGTCAAAGAACTGACAACTACCACAGACTGCATCAAGCATAACGTCAGTTCTGCTTACTCTAGTGCAAACAAGCAGCAGCTCACTTCCCTGCAAAAAAACTTTTCCAGCTTCACACAAAGCCAGAACACCATGACAGCCCAAAGTGTGCTGTCAGAGGTGGAGGTACTGAGGAGAAGAGTGGTGGAAATGGAGGGGAAGGACGAGGAACTGATGCGGATGGGGGACCAGTGTCGAGACCTGGACCGCAGGCTAGCGAGGGAGATCAGCCATGGCCGTATCCTGAGGGTTGAGGTGGATAAACTCAACGGAAGAATCAGTGAATTGGACAGGCTAGAGGAGGCTTTAGTTAAGAGCAAACAGGATTGTAGTGTTCTGAAGGGGAGCTTGGACAGAGAGAGAGAGGTTAGCAAGATGTTGTCAGGTGAGCTTGACACTTTGAGAGTCAAGGTGAGAGACCTAGACGCTGCCGAGAGCCAAATGGAAAAAAATGAAACGACGATTAGACAGGACCTGACAAAGCTGAGGTCACTGACTGTGGCTCTGGTGGAGGACAGAAAGAACATGGCTGAGAGGCTGCAGCAGGCCGAGGCAAAACTAAACCGGAAGGAGGGCAGGCACAATGAGCAAAGCAATTTGACAACAATGACAGAAAGACTAAATGAAGAGAGGCAGCAGACGTTCAAGTCTCAAGCAGATTTAGAGGAAAAGCTTAAGGGTATAGCAAAGGAAAAAGAAGAGCTCCAAGACGGACTAAAAATGGAAGAGGGGAGGAACATTGAGCTACAGAATAAAGTAATCATAATGAGAAAAAGATTACAGGTCTTGGAAAATAGGAAAGAGAAAGAGGAAAAGTACACACATGGCTCTATTCCAAACAATGCCAGCTATCATTGCCAAACAGAGGACAACAAAGTCAAAGAACTGACTGAGGAGCTGGACCGGCTGCGGAAGAGACTCCGGGACAAGGAAGTGTTGGAGGGAGAGCTGTTGAACATGGTCGAGAACTTTGAGTCCCTGGAGAAGAGGTTCAAGGATGAACAGAGGCGATCCAAGGATCTAACAGAAGAACTTGAGGTGGCAAAGAGGGAGCTTTCCAGGTATGAGCAAGCGGAGAAGCAAGACGTCAACCAGGAGCACCTCCTCCTCTGTCGTCTTCAGAAGGAGCAGGTTAAGTCCAGACTTTTAACCAGAGAAGTAGATACCCTGAAGGAGAAACTGCAGCAGCTGATGGGGACTGAGGAGTCCATTTGCAAAGTGCAGACAGAACACTCCTCACTGCAAGGGAAAGTGATCCAGCAAGAAGCCAGGAACAGAGAGCTGGCCAGAGAGATGAAAGAACTGACCAGTGAGCTAGACAGATATAGACAAGTCAAGAATCGGACACCTGGCGCTGACAGAAAAGACTTTTCAGATTTCCATCAGACCACCAAAGGGGTACAAACGGAGCAGGTGGACAGTCTGCCTCCTGACTACATCAAGCACAGTGAGAAACAAGATGAAGAAAATGACAACAAGGACCCAAATTACAATGCAAAACTCATAAACCGAAGACCCTCTCTTCTTCTCAATAATCTCAACAGCTTGAACAGTGCAAATAACAACACGATCCAATACGGCAACCACTCGGGTAACGGCATAGATATGCAACAAACGGTTAACGGGGAGGTTATGATGTTAACACACACACGAGGACAGCCCTTGCACATCAAGGTAACGCCACATCATATACTTAACACGGCAACACTGGAGATTAGCAGCCCCACTGGAGACACAGCCCCATCCTACACCAGCACGGCCGTCATCCCAACAAGCGGAGCCTCACCCAAGCAGAGGATTACCATCATCCAAAACACAAGTCTGCCTGCAGCCAGTATTAAAACCCCCCCATCGAGCCCTGACCGCACCATCTCCCCGCTTCATGGCGCGACCATAACTCGGGTGTTGAGTCCAAATTCGTCACGCTCTGCGACACCCGACCTCAACGGCTCCCCCATTCAGATCGTAACCGTCAGCACCTGCTCGCCAGAGCCAATCGAAGCTGCAAATCAGGCCGTTTTTTGTAAAACCGTGGCGTGGCAGAACAGCTGGCAACATCAGAGGTCCGACAGTACAGACACAAGTCCCAGTATTATCACCACAGAAGACAACAAGATCCATATCCACCTGGGGAGCCCTTATATGCAGTCTGCCAATGGTATGACCCACAGTCATTCACAACCTGATGGACAATACTATCTTCGACATGAGCAAAGGACTCAAGTACTCACCAGTGGCTGCCATGTCAAAGGTGCTGGCAAGATTACAAGTAGCATCACTATATCCCCTGCTACCTCTCCAGGCTCACACCCCTCAAATATTACAGTAAGCGGCCTTTGTGATTAGGTGTAAAAGCAATTATATATATATATATATATATATATATATATATATATACTAAACATTTAGTATCATGTTTTCCTTGCATAACATTGCAACCAAAAGCATGATGTACATTTCATAATTTTGTATTTCATTGATGTTTTTTTTTCTTCTGTTAATTAAAAGATTTTGTATTGTTTTTAATGTTTTACTTGTTCACCTTGAAAACCACTGAGAGGAGCTTGGCAACAACAGAGCAACAGGTTTCCATGCAAATAAAACCAGTAGCAATAATTGTTCATTAATGGGACAACTCTCAAGTGTCTGCTTCACATTTACTGTAAAAAATAACAAAAAAAGAAGGGATGGGAATCTTTGGGTGGCTCATGATTCGATTCGATTCCGATTCGATTCAAACTTGATACAATGCATAGGATTGAATTAATTTGGCATTCAATTAATAATCCATTGTCAGATGAATCATTGCAGCTCTACCTAAAAGCAACTATACAAAATGTATTTTGGACAGTGGGGGAAAACAAAGGAGATAATAATGGACACATATTCAGTGGTGATTACCTTCTGCCATTGTTATTGTTTTAAAGCAGGGGTCTCATAACTGGCGGCCCCTCACTTAATATCATGTTATAATGAAAACATGGCCCACGACCTCACCGTTTCAGAGTGTGTAACTGAGGCACAGCTGCCAGTGAGATGATAGAATATAATATATGTTTGCTAGCAATGTTTTTAATAACAGTAATAATAAGACATTTTGTCATAATTATCCCATTATTAAATGTATCATATACAACATTCAATTACATATATAAATACACTTGTTAGGGCTTAAGCCACGAATGGCAGTGGCCGAAACGGCTCCTGGTACAAATTTTAATTACGGTTATCCACACTATTATTTATGTCATTTAAAATAGCCGTCTGTTTTTTTATATTAATAATGTTGCATCATCATGCAACATTGAGAACAGTTGTTTTTTTCCCAACTGTGTTCTCTAGGGCTGGCCCCCTCTTGACCACAATAGATGTCATTCGAGTTTGAGACCCCTGTCTTTAAGTTCAGTCTTAAGAGATTCACTTTTTTTGTAAACATTTTGTTACATTTACATGATGTATATTTGTTCATCCATCTTGTTTTAGTGGCTGGTGCCAGAACTGTTTGTCATTAGTTAGACGATTGCTCTGCATATCATGCAACCCTTACGTGTGATAATGCTGCATGTCTGATAATATGTCTACAAAAACAACAGGTCTGCGTATTTTCATGAAAAGTGTATTTTTTTTCTACATCCAGAAAACATACTTTGTGGTCAATAATCCTTGAAGCACACGAGTGCCCTCTATTGGTATGCAGAGTGTATGATAATGCAAGGGCAGCCACAACAACTTTCCTCTAGTAACAGATAACACGTGCAGATAATGAAGGTGGGTATGATAGAATATTAATGTATGAAATATATCTAATTCATTGCGACTTCCGGTGACTTCCATGTGAAGGAGAAACAACGTTAGACAGAGGCTAACTAGTTTCCCTTTCCACACGTGAACACACACACAAGCACGTGTTGTCATAACAACCTGTGCTACAAACGCCAACTCAACAAGTTTTTAAAAAATTGAAGTGAATGGAATAAAACACCCACTTCTGCGTTGTGGTTTTCACTCAGACTGGAAACTTAAGTGAGAAACTCCCCTAGCCACAGCTGGCTAGTGTACGTTAGCATACAGTTAGCTTAGACCCATACTCCCTCGCGATATCTTGGAAGCTAATGTGAAGAAGCAGCAGCGTGTCACACTACTACAGCTAAACAAGATCCGGTTTCAGAAACACCGCACATTTGTCTTTAACACAATGAGTATAATAATAAGTAAATGAATTATTACCATCGTGTTGCCACCACTCGTCACCCAGGTCGTCTCCCATGTTCCTCTCCCAGCTGTGTCCGTCGCGTGCACGGTGCGGTGGGGGTGTGTTCACAAGCAGCACGTTGAAGACGTTTCAAACATCAGCAGTGTAACTCCCCCCAGGCACGACGAAACACAAGTAGCTTTCTTGAACTGGTTTAATGAAGTTCCTTCCTCATCAATACCGTGAAAACTGTACAGAACAATATAATCAATAAAGTTAGGTACATTAACACATCATAGAATGTAGCTTAGCCTACAACATAACATAACTATATACATACAAACAATAAAATACCTCGTTGGCTGCATGCCACAATGAGGGAATTGTCCGTGAACGATTGTCCTTGATCCTTTTCTTGACGAACGTGACTTATAAAATGAAACGAAGCGATTGCGGGGCTATATGACCATCCATCCTTGTCAATAAGCCGGCGGACGAGCGCAACCGGAAATAGGGTAATCACAGTTCCGGTTTGATCCTTCAAAATAAGTGTCACTCGATAAAACAATATAAAATACAATCTTGTCTCAAACAATTACATGAAATGAAAATAACCACATATATATATATTAACAGTATATCAATTAAATAGCAATGAATGCAACCTTATATATACATTTACAAGCAGCTTCACCGTGGTCCAAACCACTGCTACCCTAACCCGCTCTTAAGAATGAACTTTCCATGTTACAAAAAACTCTGAAACTAATAAATAGTCCCCAGGCAATTAAACTTTATAAATTTTTAGTCCGAATTGAACCTTTCATAAACCCCTTGTATGTAATTGTTGTTGTATTTACTGGTCTTTTTACTTTTATGTTATTTATTTACTTATTTATTTTCTATTCTGTTTGTTTGTTTTTTTTATTTTATTTTTTTATATCTCTCTATTTGCCCTTATTTCTTTCCTTATTCTTGAATATGTTGTATGTCTGATTTAGACTTGAGATGGTCAGTCAGAATTCCTCTTATTGGTTCCTCATAGGAGGTGTGATGTACTGTGGAGATATGTAGAATGTCGTTTTTTAGGAAAGTTTGTCATCATACTTGTTTTGTTAATAAAGCTTTAAAAAAACAACAACAAAAAAAAAAAACACTGCTACCCTAACTTCTTATATGGGGACCAGAAAAGGTGAAGTAAGTAGTTTATAGTGCCATCTAGAGGAGAGGCTGACATTTACAAAACCTGCTCCCCCCCTCCCTTCCCTGAGCGCTACGGTGTCCGCAGCTGGTCAAATGTCGTCCTCGTCGTCTTTCAGATGAAGTGGAGAGAGTGGAGGCGGGACTTCCTGCTACAAGTAAAGAGACGCTTGATTTGTTCTCTCGCGTTTGTCCTTACAGGCTCCGGTAGAAACATGGCGTCTCTCTGCTAACAGTGGCTATGCAACCGCGGCCCGCGACCATGTTATTTTACATGACTTTTTGAAACACTACGAAAATGAAACAAAAACTATTATACAGCGACTAGACAATGCAGGAGCACATAATATGTATAAAAAAGTGGATTTTGGGTTATATAAACCCATAAATACTACACAGTGTCCCTTAAAGTAGTTTTAATTTCTTGCCTTTATTGTTGCCACAGCCTTCATCGCTTCATAGTTTTGACTTCTCCTCAGCTTCATCCATTATTAATATTTATATATGTAATATATTTAATATTGAAGATATGTGTTATTAATGTGTTGTTATGTAATTGTTCTCTATTTACAGTTGGGTTATTCATTTAGCAGTGTTGTAATGAAACAAAGTACAAATACTTTGTTACTGTAACTGTCGTTAAGTACACATTTCACGTATCTGTGATTTGACTTTTTATGTTATTTATATTTCTTGCAAACTTTTACTTTTACTCAACTACATTTCCTCTACAATTACAGTTTACAGCTAAACTATCTTTGTTACTCATTAGTACCAAATAAAATCAGAAGAAGCAGACTTGATAATGGTCTGTATTATAGATAGAGCTGCAACTAACGATTATTTTCGTAATCGATTAATCTGTCGATTATTTTCTCGATTAATCGATGAATCGTGTGGTCCATAAAATGTCAGAAAATGTTAAAAAAATGTTGATAAGTGTTTGTCAAAGCTGTCAAATTATGATGTTCTCAAATGTCTTATTTTGTTCACAAACCAAAATAATTCCGTTTTAATGATTTCTTTGTTTATGTGGAGCAAAGAAACCAAGAAAATATTCACATTTAAGAAGCTACAACAATCAGAAATCTTGTTTTAATAATGAAAAAAGCTTGAAACCGATTATCGATTATCAAAATAGTTGGCGATTAATTTAGTAATCGATTAATAATCGATTCATCGATTAATCGTTTCAGCTCTTATTATAGAGCTTTTCTAGTCTCTCACCCTATCTACCGTGGCTCAATCTTAACTCCTCACTTTTTATTTCTTTCACTTCTCACACTTAAAGGTGCATTATGTAATAAATCTAAAGCAACTGGCCGTTAAAATCCTCCAAATGTCACAGACTCAGGAATAATGTTCATATAACATACTTAACTCACCAACAACAACAACAGCAGCACGCCCAATTATTCACATTAAAAAGAAACTTTTGCTGACCGCAAATCAAAGTTTACGTTTTGAAATCACGCATTGGCATGTGGCGCCACCTACAGCCGTCTAGCAATCATTTCAGTCAGTAGAGTCTCAGCTGACGAGGAACTACGGGTTGCCAGTTACGTCTGCGCTATCATGGAAATGAAACAAAACGAAAACCCAAAAGACATTGGTATGAATGTCAAAAATTTCAAAATGTCCAAATGTATCTTTATATTCAACACAGGTAGTCGATCATAAATCACTCGATTTGTCCATTTTGTCATTCAAAACGTGTTGGTTCTCAACTCCAAAGCCAGCCATGCATAAATCAATAAAGAATTTTTAAATTACACTAAAACATTTTTTTTTTTTGTCAACAAACTACTGTAGCATGACCAGTTCCATGACACAACAGTGCAGAGGTGAGGTAATCTTCCACCGCTTTATAGTCCACATGAGGGTTGCAGGGGAGGAGCTGACATAAGACAAAAGGCAGCGTATCTACCAAAAATGTACATTTATTTAAATTAAGTTAAATGAATGTTCTTCTTTTCCTTCAGGATGCTTGGTATAACCCACTCGCCGTGATAAATGTTGCTGTCGTTAATAAGGCACTGCACGGCTACGAAGCTATTGCATAATTGTACGACTTTGACTTATACTGTACATATACGATGCTAATGATGGCGCAAGTGTGTTTTTTGTCTTCATCGTGCAACAAGCAAGCGAAATACCTCCTAATTGGACTTTTAGTGTCAAAGCTGCTACATGGTTGCTTGGGGAAAAATCTAAATCCTCTCTAATTATTAATAGCAAAAAAAAGTGGTTTTCCCAGGGTTCCTAAACATCTACATTCTGCTCAAAGAGAACCCCATTAATACTGATAATCTGTTTAAGACCAGCGACAAATAGTCTGCCTACCTCCATAAACATTTGTCTTTGGCTGTATGAGTGCACCAAAGACACCAAAGTTTAAATTTTACACTTTTTGCCAGGTGGTTTGTTTCCATCTGCCCGGTCCGGTTTAAAGAATTGTTTAAATTTCTACTATTGGGACAACAGAGATATAAACATGAAAACAGACATATCACTTTGCTTAAAGGTGAAGTAAGTAGTTTATAGTGCCATCTAGAGGAGAGGCTGACATTTACAACAAAGAACTGCTCCTCTGCTCACCCCCCTCCCTTCCCTGAGCGCTACGGTGTCCTCAGCTGGTCAAATGTCGTCCTCGTCGTCTTTCTCCGTGTCAGCAGATGAGGTTCGTGAGGCGAGGGAGAGGGCGGAGCTACCGCGGCCATAGTAGACGAAGCGGAGAGAGTGGAGGCGGGACTTCCTGCTACAAGTAAAGAGACGCTTGTTTTGACCTCTCGCGTTTGTCCTTACAGGCTCCGGTAGAAACATGGCGTCTCTCTGCTAACAGTGGCTATGCAACCGCGGCCCGCGACCATGTTATTTTACATGACTTTTTGAAACACTACGAAAATGTAACAAAAACTATTATACAGCGACTAGACAATGCAGGAGCACATAATATGTATAAAAAAGTGGATTTTGGGTTATATAAACCCATAAATACTACACAGTGTCCCTTTAAATTACCGTTGTTGACATATACATACATACATACCCCCCACCCCACAAATGGCATATTTCAACATGAGCTGGTGTTTCCATATAGAAAAGAGCAGTAACCTGAGGGATTCTACATTGTGTTTGTAAATTGCAAAACATCTCAACGTCCTCTCTCATTATGGTCTGGGCTGACTGGTTGATCTTATTTTCCAGCACACAGTAGAAAGGAAAGAGAAGAGAAAGGAGGATGATGTTGTTGTTGGTTGGTTTGGAATAGCACCCTGTTTTTCTGCAGCTGCAGCGAAGAGGAGGGACAGATCCTCCGGGAGTAATTGCATGCTTTTTTGTGTGCGTTTCAGTCAGAATAACACATTTACGGCTGGTAGAGGCGACGAGATGAGTTTGATTAAAGCTCTGCCACCAAAAAAAAACGAGAACAGACCGATTACTGTGGAAATTATAACGCGCGCATCAGAACGGTTATGCCTGCGTAACCCCGAAATGGGCAAAGAAAAACAAATCAAGACAGAAAAAGGGAAGGATGCAGTCGACACATTGCGCTGAGGTCTGCCAACATTCAGGCAGGACAATGGACGATAAATGGCAGCTTTGAATGCAATTAAGCATCGTTGCTTTAAAAACACAGGCCATTTCCTCCAGAGACAAGATGCTGTACAAAAGCACAATTCTATATTAGATTATATGTATAGATTATTATGTATACATTATTAAACTTTTCTCTCTGGGGGCGATTCTGGGTGTTTATAGTCATACTACAAGCACAATGTTACCGTTGCCTCCATCTGTCTCGGTATAAAATAAATCACAGCAGCGCAGGACTGTCACTGGGTGACATGAGATATAAAACACCACTATGACTGAGAGACACACTAATTAACTAATTTGACATCGGTCTGAATATGACAGACAAGTTACCTAGTGCTGTTTCAAAGGCAGCTCACAGTGTGAAAACATTTTTAAAAATATGTTTTGTCCTTTAAAGGGACACTGTATTATTTATGGGTTTATATAACCCAAAATCCACTTTTTTATACATATTATGTGCTCCTGCATTGTCTAGTCGCTGTATAATAGTTTTTGTTTCATTTTCGTAGTGTTTCAAAAAGTCATGTAAAATAACATGGTCGCGGGCCGCGGTTGCATAGCCACTGTTAGCAGAGAGACGCCATGTTTTCTACCGGAGCCTGTAAGGACAAACGCGAGAGAACAAATCAAGCGTCTCTTTATTTGTAGCAGGAAGTCCCGCCTCCACTCTCTCCGCTTCGTCTGCTACGGCCGCGGTAGCTCCGCCCTCTCCCTCGCCTCACGAACCTCATCTGCTGACACGGAGAAAGACGACGAGGACGACATTTGACCGGCTGAGGATACCGTAGCGCTCGGGGAAGGGAGGGGGTGAGCAGAGGAGCAGTTCTTTGTTGTAAATTTCAGCCTCTCCTCTAGATGGCACTATAAACTACTTACTTCACCCTTAAATGTTTTTGGGTGCAAAGGAGAAATCAAAGCAATCAGCCTTTTTCAAAATGTGTCATATATGTATATATATATATATATATATATATGTATATACATATATATATATACATATATATATATATGTCATAATAAAGTGAATCTGCTTCCTGCTTTTGGATCTGTGTAGAAGCAATGTTCAGGTTGACAAACTTCATCCATGCCCTTCATTGCTGCTGCATCATCAATACAAATGGCCACACATTTTCCCAGCTTAAGCCCAATTTATACTCCTGCGTAAAGTGCTCTGCGTAGGTTACGCAGAGTCCTCTGCGTCGACGCAGAACCTGTCTAAGAGCCTCTGCGTCGTCTCCGACTGCACAGAATATTTTTTAAGTGTCCGTCACTCCGTCAAGGGACAACGGAGACGGCAAGAGCTGCGATTGGTCCTCAGGACAGGCCGAGCTAAGCTGCTCTGTGCCGGCTCACAGTGAGCACCGAGCGTCCATAGACGCAGAGCTGATCCCCGCCGATAACGCCGCTGCCAAACTATAAATACGTCATATCTTAACACACACAGCACATGTTTAGACTCTAAATGGCCAATTTCTCGCCTCAAATTATCTTAAAACTGCGTTCCGTCACACAGAAAAGTGAGAAACGGCCACTGTTTCAACAACAACAGTCTTTCTCTCTCTTTTTTTCTCGGACGCCATTGCTCACTGTAGCCTGAAGCACAACAACCTTGCGCAGCGACCCCTACTGATCGGGCGGGAAATTGCAGCGCGTGTCCGTCACCACGACAGAGAAGTATGAAGGCTCGAGGCGTCTCCGTGGTGACGCAGACGGATAACGCATTACGCAGTCGGAGAAGTATAATGTGGCCTTTAGTCTCACCTGTAATTAAAACATTCCATTCCAATTGCCCAATAATCCAAAAAAAATTTAACTGCGGACCTCCAAGGTCAAGTAAGTAGCTGTTAAATTAGTTATTTGCCTAAACTCACAGTGCAGTATATGAAAATTCCTCTTCGATCAATAAAAGTGGTTGTCAAGAACAGCTGTTCTTCCAGTCATTTAAAGTATTTGTGTTTTTTTTTCTTGAGTGAGACAGAGAGAAAGAACTGGACATGAACTAATCAGGGCTTTGAAAGAGTTCAGACCTAATCACAGTACTACACATCTACCATATCTCATGCTTTGCATTTCCACTGTGATAAAAGACAATTGTCTGAACCGGCTGAAATAAAACACAATTGAGTATGTGATGTGAAATATATAAATATACAAATATATATATATATATACATAATTGATGCCATAAATTTAATCTTTTTTGTTGATTAAGGATATTATTTCAACATTAAACTTTCCTTTTCACAGTAACCTTGCCTAATCATGTCGACAACAGTCCAAGGAGAGCTGCATATTCATTTAAGCACAACAGCTCCGAGGGGCTGAAGAAACAAAATGATGATTCAAACGAATACAAAATGAAAAACAGTAACTGTCATCTTGGTAAGCCGGCCAGAACAGGGGGGGTCAGCGAGGTATAGCAAACGGTTTTGACAGCCAGTATGTGACCAAACACAAATAAACAGGAAGTGACCTTGAGCTTTTCTAAATACTTCACCACACATAACTTCACTTGCTGAAAGTGTATAAGTTACAACTGTATTCATGAGCATCTGGCTGAGTCTGACCTGCATGGAGAGTCACTGTATTATATAAACACTTGGCAAATATTAATTTGTTGCTGTTGCTTTGTGTCATGTTTTTCTTTTTTTTTCTGTTTTCAAGTTTTTTTGTGAGCGTCCTGATTGATATGATACGTAAAAGAACAAAAACACTTAAAAACACACTTGTTTTTTTTATTTAAACATGCTAAAACACACGTTATATGTTATTTATATTGTTATGTAAAAATGTTGCAATCATGACAGAAAATTTGTGAAAGTAAAAGAACAAAAACACTTAAAAACACACTTGATTTTTTTATTTAAACATGCTAAAACACACATTATATGTTATTTTTATTGTTATGTAAAAATGTTGCAATCGTGACAGAAAATTTGTGAAAATAAAAGAACAAAAACACTTAAAAACACACTTGTTTTTTTATTTAAACATGCTAAAACACACGTTATATGTTATTTATACTGTTATGTAAAAATGTTGCAATCATGACAGAAAATTTGTGAAAGTAAAAGAACAAAAACACTTAAAAACACACTTGTTTTTTTTATTTAAACATGCTAAAACACACGTTATATGTTATTTATACTGTTATGTAAAAATGTTGCAATCGTGACAGAAAAATTGTGAAAGTTAAAGAACAAAAACACTTAAAAACACACTTATTTTTTTATTTAAACATGCTAAAACACACGTTATATGTTATTTATATAGTTATGTAAAAATGTTGCAATCGTGACAGAAAATTTGTGAAAGTAAAAGAACAAAAACACTTAAAAACACACTTATTTTTTTTATTTAAACATGCTAAAACACACGTTATATGTTATTTATATTATTATGTGAAAATGTTGCAATCATGACAGAAAATTTGTGAAAGTAAAAGAACAAAACACTTAAAAACACACTTTTTTTTTTATTTAAACATGCTAAAACACACGTTATATGTTATTTATATTATTATGTGAAAATGTTGCAATCATGACAGAAAATTTGTGAAAGTAAAAGAACAAAACACTTAAAAACACACTTTTTTTTTTATTTAAACATGCTAAAACACACGTTATATGTTATTTATATAGTTATGTAAAAATGTTGCAATCATGACAGAAAATTTGTGAAAGTAAAAGAACAAAAACACTTAAAAACACACTTGTTTTTTTATTTAAAAATGCTAAAACACACGTTATATGCTATTTATATTGTTATGTAAAAATGTTGCAATCATGACAGAAAATTTGTGAAAGTAAAAGAACAAAAACACATAAACAACATATAACGTGTGTTTTAGCATGTTTAAATAAAAAAACAAGTGTGTTTTTAAGTTGTTATGTGAAAAATGTTGCAATCATGACAGAAAATTTGTGGAAGTAAAAGAACAAAAACACCTAAAAACACACTTTTTTTTAATTTAAACATGCTAAAACACACGTTATATGTTATTTATATTGTTATGTAAAAATGTTGCAATCACGACAGAAAATTTGTGAAAGTGTTTGATCATATGAACACGTGTCTGTGGCCACAGATGCGATAAACAAGTGAACGCCCTCCTGTTGACGTGTCAGGGGGGTTTAGGGGTAAGACTAGAGCAGGGATTATCGTTGCACAGGTCTCAGATACTGTCAGCCTCACCAACTGTCCGACCACATAGGTCAGGCCACACACTGTAGAGGGCGCCGGAGAGGAGACGACAGAGGTTTACACCGTGACATGTTGCACAGATGAACCTTCAACTCAAAGGGCTGGCATTTTGAAAAACACCATCAGGTTAGTGCAGTTTCCTTAGACAAGCACGGTCAGTGTTTCAAACCCTGTGACGTCCAATTCGCACAGGCACGGACGGTGGAGGCGTCAGCAGAAATATTTCTCCTTCACTTCACTCGCCCTGTGGGTCTCTTTGCCTGCAGCAGAAGTTGAGAAATGTTCAACTTTCCAAGTTTTCTTCTTTCAGCTTTTTCCTTTTAAGGGGTTGCCACAGTGGATCGTCGTCCTCCATCGTGCCCTCTCTCCCTTGTGTCCTCTTCTTTTACACCAACTTTTGCCATGTCCTCCTTCATAACACCCATGAACCTTCTCTGTGGTTCTTCCTCTTTTCCTCCTGCCCGGCAACTCCATCTTCAACGTCCTTTGTTGAATATAATCACCGTGCCTCCTCTGCACATGACCAAACCGTCTCAACCTTGAGACTCTCTTACTTTATTTATTTCCAAACCATTCAACCTGAGCTGTCCCTCAAACGTGCTCGTTTCTATTCCTGACCTTATGACCACCCTAATGTGAAACTCAGATTAGGTGGTCATAAGGTCATGTCATCTAACCCTGTGACTTCATACTCTAAGAAGCAAAAACATTTTTTCTTTATTCTTCTTAAAGCTGCAGCATGTAACACGAAGGAGGATTTATTTGCAGGAATTTGATAAAATCGAAATTGTCTGTGGGTTTTCTCTGGGTTCTCCGGTTTCCTGCCGCAGTCCAAAAACATGCATATTTTGGGAATTTTGCAAATTGGACACTCTAAATCATAGGTTCTCAAAGTGCGGCCCGGGGGCCAATGGCGGCCCGCAGAAACATTTCTGGCGGCCCCGCAATGAATTACAGTTGATAGTTTTAATCCAGGAGCTACTAAGCTTGTTAAATGTTTATTGGACATTACTGGATACAGACCTGTTACTCATTATCAACATCAACATTTACTGCTCACGTATTAAAAAATTGTGGGGTTTAAATCGGGCTCGGGCAGCACCCGCTGCTTGTTGAGAGGGAATACGTGTTTTTCACGTGAGAGTTTCCAAACCCCACAAAAGTCTCCAATAACACCAAAAGTCGGGAGATTTTTTCACAAGTCGCTTTTGACAAAAAAAAAGGAGTCGGAAAGTCACCAGAGTTAGCGACAAAGTCGGCAAGTTGGCAAAACTGGTACCGCACCCACCGCGGTCTTTCCTCGCCGTCTCTTTCGCTTGTTACAGAGGGCGTGGAGTCACGTGACTACACGCGCTGTACACAGCCGAGTGTCTTAAAGGTGACACAGAGTGGTCCTGTTGCACATAAATGTTAGTTATGGAGGTCTACTTACATATATTAACTTGTTTTTATGGTCAAAAACCTCCGAGTTGCTGTAAACGAGCTGATAGAAATCCTCTTTTCTGACGGTGTTTTTCTGCTGCGAGATTTCAGAGTGAACTTTCACCCCCAGAAGACAGAGTCTTGTGATTGGCCAGTACTATCCAGCACATCCGTTCTCAGAAGCGCAGCGCCCCCCTCTGGAACGGTGGATGCACTGCTCCTCATTATCAAAACATTGTTTTAACAGTGTTTAAAAATAGCTTCTTCACGACTCCCCGCCGCAGTCCCTTTGATGACTTTAAACCGGAGTCAGACCCAGAGTCAGAAGACACTGTTGCTCGTGAAACACCTCCACAACGGACGTTATTCTTCTTCTGTGGTTCAATGTACGCAACCGGATGTGCCCGGACTAGTGCCCGGAGCAGGACGATCGGTTGTTAAGGAGAACCGGTGTTTACGTAACCGGACCAGGTTTTTTCAGAGATCTCGTTGAACCCGAGATTACAATAAAACACAACGTTCTCAGCAGTGGCTGAACTGTTTGTTCCTATACTTCAGGGCTTCATAAACAAGGTAATGACGCAGATACACACTAGAAAAACGGTGTTAATTGGAACTTCCGGTCTAGTTCCGCTTTAATCATCTCTTGCCTTGTAGCGTGGGGCTACATTATCTGCTACAGCATCTCAGATGCGTCATGTGAGTTGATAAGAGTGATTTCAGAGCTGAATACACTGCAGCGTAGTTGAATTGAAAAGTTTGAGGTGCCGCATCAAACAGCTTTTTTTTGACAATGAATATATTAAAATGGACCCTTGTACTTTGGAATGTATACATTTTAATGCCTAATATGGCATCTTCCTATTCATGCCGCTTGTTTCAAACAGATGGAACGTCATCCTCCTGAATGTGAGATCTTACAGTGTGCGGTCACTGCACTGTTGAGGCTGTAGACAGCAGCAGAGACAGTAGTGTGGGCAGAGTGACACGACAACCCCCTCTAATTATGGTATATGTGAAGAGTCACACTGCTAAAGGGCTGAGGTCCATCCTTGCAGCTGGGAGTTTAATGACACGTGCATATTTTTGCTTCAACGCGTTCGTCACAGAGGGCAAACAGAGGCACAAAACAAGGTGAGGCGGGACTTCTGGGTAATGCATCTGTTATTGCCGCCTGTGTGATGTTACGTGACCCTGCAGAGGAAAGCTAGGACAGTTGGAAAATGAACAAACAACTTGTTGACTTAATCAGGTGGAGCTTTGGGGAAATGTTTCTGTAACGGCAGGAACAGGTTGATGCGGTTTCATCTGGACGTTATTTTTGAACACATGCTCTCATCTTCAAATGCCATCTTTCCAATGACATTTAAAGGGACACTGTGTAGTATTTATGGGTTTATATAACCCAAACCCACTTTTTTATACATATTATGTGCTCCTGCATTGTCTAGTCGCTGTATAATAGTCTTTGCTTCATTTTCGTAGTGTTTCAAAAAGTCATGTAAAATAACATGGTCGCGGGCCGCGGTTGCATAGCCACTGTTAGCAGAGAGACGCCATGTTTCTACCGGAGCCTGTAAGGACAAACGCGAGAGAACAAATCAAGCGTCTCTTTACTTGTAGCAGGACGTCCCGCCTCCTCTCTCTCCGCTTCGTCTGCTACGGCCGCGGTAGCTCCGCCCTCTCCCTCGCCTCACGAACCTCATCTGCTGACACGGAGAAAGACGACGAGGACGACATTTGACCGACTGAGGACACCGTAGCGCTCAGGGAAGGGAGGGGGTGAGCAGAGGAGCAGTTCTTTGTTGTAAACTTCAGCCTCTCCTCTAGATGGCACTATACACTACTTACTTCACCTTTAAGATCAATACATGAAATAACAACAAGTACGCTAACCAGCCTCCCGCGCAATAGCTAAAAAGTTGTAATCTTTGTTATAATCACCTTTCAAAATTCATCAAATATCACTGTGTAAAACATGCTGAGACATTTAATCAGCCTCGCAGTTATTAGAAATATGTGAGTGTTTTTCCCAATAAAAACCTTTATGAAGGTTCAGTATTTCTAATCAAAATGTTGCACCACTCTGAAATTAAGAGGTTTTTGTGCTTCTTTCCCACCGTGACCCTTGTGGAGACTTGGCCAAAAGTATAAGGCAACCTGATTTACAAAGCAAAAAATCCATTCTTCTTCACGTTCAACATTCAGAAAAAAAACACAACCTTACATAACTGAACCAACAGTGTTATTTGATGCACTCCTATAGCAACAAATCAACAGGAGGAGTGTGTGCAGGCTCAGGCGCTTAGTAGCTATCAATAGCAATTGCTCAGGAACTCAGTGTGAATTTTATTGAATTTAACCGAGGCCTTGAAAAGACCAAATGCCTCAAACGCCTCAAACGCCTGCCTCTATTGATCCCAGTCAACAACAGAGTTGACATTTACACAAGTTTCACTTGGTTGTTGCAAACAAATGAATTCATGCTCTCTGTTGGGAAGCTATTCAGCCACAATGTGTTGATTTTTAATCATAATTGCAATGGTGAATATGAATTCAACATTCATTTCCCAATGAAATAATGCTCTTAGTGACGTCATCTTGAGGCTACTATACTGTCCATTGCTGTCGTTAGCTTTCTTCCTCTTCCTACTTTATAAATGGGTTTGGTTTAAGGCAGGAATTATCCAAGATAAATGGCCTAGCATCTCAAGCAGAATGTTAAAATGTTATGTCTAGATAGGGTGAAATCAATCTATCTAGACCAGGGGTTCTCAAAGTTTTGATACCTGAGGGCCAATTTAGGAACCCAACATTGGACTGAGGGCCGCCAAAGGGAAAAAAACTGAAAGAAATCCCATTTAACTATGGCGTCCAAAATTTGACAAAACCGACATACTATACTATGTTGTTCCAAAATTTTACAATATTTTGGGGAAAAAGTTTTTGGTCCAAAATTTGACAAAAACTTCATACAAAATTGTACGTTGTCCAAAATGTGACAATTTTTTTTTTTTTTTTAAATTTTGTTCCAAAATTTGACAAAAACGCCATACTATACTATGTTGTTCAAAATTGTACAATTTTTTTGGGGAAAAAAATGTTGGTCCAAAATTTGACAATTTTTTTTATTATACTATGGCGTCCCAAATTTGACAATTTTTTTCAAAAAAAAATGTGTTCCAAATTTTGACAAACATTACATATGCCGTTCCAAATTTGACAATTTTTTTCAAAAAAAATTTAGGTCCAAAATTTTACAAAAACGTCATACAATACTACGTTGTCCAAAATGTGACAATTTTTTATTATTTTTTTTAATTTCGGTCCAAAATTTGACAAAAACGTCATACTATACTACGTTGTCCAAAATGTGACAATTTTTTTTTTTTTTTTAATTTTGTTCCAAAATTTGACAAAAACGTCATACTATACTATGTTGTTCAAAATTGTACAATTTTTGGGGAAAAAAAACGTTAGTCCAAAATTTGACAAAAATGTTGTACAATACTATGGCGTCCCAAATTTGACAATTAAAAAAAAAAAAATTTGGTCCAAATTTTGACAAAAATGACATATGCCGTTTCAAATTTGAGAATTTTTTTCAAAAAAAATTTCGGTCCAAAATGTTTACAAAAACGTCATACTATACTATGTCGTCCAAAATGTGACAATTTCTTGGGAAAAAATGTAAATGCCAAAATTTGACAAAAACGTCATACTGTGTCACTATGTCATCCAAAATTTGATGACATAGTAAATACAGTTGTACAGTTTACACTTATTGGTTAACAAGCTTAGTAGCTCCTGGATTAAAACTATCAACTGTAATTCATTGCGGGGCCGCCAGAAATGTTTCTGCGGGCCGCCATTGGCCCTCGGGCCGCACTTTGAAAACCGATGATTTAGTAGATAGTCATTATAATAAGCAATCACTCACAAATGCATATGCTTAATGAGTTATCACACATGGCAACGATGATATAAAAAAATGAAAGAATGAAGAGATGAGGAGCAGAGAGAGAGAGAGAGAGAGAGAGAGATCGAGTTTGACTAGGAAGTGGTGAGAGGGTGAGAAGTTAGCATGTATGTCCCTCAGGTCATGAATTAAAAACGAACAAGAATAAATTGGGCATTTCACAGTAAGTCACAGTGGTTGATATCAAAGACATTAGTAGTACTGAAATGCATCTTCTCCCCTCTTTGATTCTCTCTCTCTCTCTCTACTATTTCTACATAACAGAATACTTTAATGTCTCTATTCCCACAGAGCAACAAACACTGCACCTTTTTCCACAAGTACACAGATGCACACTTTATATTAACAGTGTCCTCTTGTAAGTATACCACCACGGGGGATAAGCACGATGCAAATTAGGCTGGACCACATCTTTAGAGAAGTTATTAGCTTCTCGCTACCACCTTCAGTGAAGGGTGTGTTTGTGCGCGTGCATGTGTGGGTGTGAGTGTGACATCATGTTCTCTTTATCAGAAATTTAAGGAAGGCTGACTCTGATATGCACACACATTAACCGACTTCCTTGGCACGAACATTATTATTATTAGATGCTGTTGCGTTGTTGCCCTGACGTCGGGAAGAATAAAGAAAAGCGTGCGTGTTGCCGCGGGCTACGCTTTGTTCAACAATGCAAGTGTGAAGGAGTATACTGGTGAAAGGGGACTCCTTTATATGTAGAGCAGCTATTCATGTTCTGATGTAGGTAAAGATAGTGACTGTGAGAGACCTGGTCGCGCTTTGGTAGACGAGGAGGATTTGTCTTGTCGCCGTTTTTCTTCAGATCCTCGTAGCTTATTACCATTTTTACAAGCAGCTATTGAACAGCTGTTTCCACAGATAACAAATTGATGTATTTGTCTGTAATTTAAAGGGACACTGTGTAGTATTTATGGGTTTATATAACCCAAAATCCACTTTTTTATACATATTATGTGCTCCTGCATTGTCTAGTCGCTGTATAATAGTTTTTGTTTCATTTTCGTAGTGTTTCAAAAAGTCATGTAAAATAACATGGTCGCGGGCCGCGGTTGCATAGCCACTGTTAGCAGAGAGACGCCATGTTTCTACCGGAGCCTGTAAGGACAAACGCGAGAGAACAAATCAAGCGTCTCTTTACTTGGAGCGGAAGTCCCGCCTCCAATCTCGCCGCGGTAGCTCCGCCCTCTCCCTCGCCTCACGAACCTCATCTGCTGACACGGAGAAAGACGACGAGGACGACATTTGACCGGCTGAGGACACCGTATCGCTCAGGGAAGGGAGGGGGTGAGCAGAGGAGCAGTTCTTTGTTGTACATTTCAGCCTCTCCTCTAGATGGCACTATAAACTGCACCTTTAAATAATGATTTTAATAATATCTCACTGTGCTAACTGTGATCAATCACCTCACCCATGGACAGTCCTCTGTTGATCATGTTGATTTTTTTATTTATGGCTTTTACAAATTTCAGTGGGATTTTTGCTGTTTTGTTGTTTGTCCCACTCTGCTGCTCCCGTTTCACTCTGTATAGGGAGGATAATGGAAGTTTTCACCGAGTACACATGATGCAAGTGCACATGTGTTTTTAGCTTCAGTTTTCCACCAAAACTATGTATGTATACACTAATGCCCCAAAAGAACAAAGTCTAATTGAACTTCCAAAATACTGAAATTGCAGTACACTAATATAAACCTTGTGTCAGGCATGACCAAGTTTCTTGCACACATTTCTTACTTCATTTTGTTGTTTTCTAAACAGACGTCACCAAGTGTAATGCCTGATATCAAGTTCTGGATCAAATGTAATTTGGAATCGAACCATTTTTCTCCTTTGATATGACAGAAGGTCTTTGTGGACGATAGAAGATACCACTTGCAAACTGCGGCTAATCATGTGAGATTAGTTTCTTGGCTTGAAGAAGATATAAATGGAGAGAGGGAGGCTTGGCAGAGACTGTGGAGAAAATGATTTTAGGGAACTCAGTCGGTGTTTATTTTCCCCTCAGCCACATGCAGTGCAGCAGCATTGTTCACAATGTCACCAGTAGATGGAGCTAAGATCCTCCCAGTGCTTCAGGGGCACAAGGGCTCTGCAGAATGTGTACATTTGTACAATTGTGTGTGTGTGTGCGATCATAAGCCTTGGTGTTTTTTTTTCTAAAAGGGGATATGGACATTTATCTATGGCATTGGTTCTCAAAGTGCGGCCCGGGGGCCAATGGCGGCCCGCAGAAACATTTCTGGCGGCCCCACAATGAATTACAGTTGATAGTTTTAATCCAGGAGCTACTAAACTTGTTAAATGTTTATTGGACATTACTGGATACAGACCAATAAGTGTAAACTGTACAACTGTATTTACTATGTCATCAAATTTTGGATGACATAGTGACAAAGTATAGTATGACGTTTTTGTCCAATTTTGGTGTTGAAATTTTTTCCCAAAAAATGTTCACATTTTGGACGACATAGTATAGTTTTTGGGACCAAGCTTTTTTTTTTGAAAAAAATTAGTCAAATTTGGGACCAAAAACTTTTTTCCTCAAAAATTGTCAAATTAGGGATGACATAGTATTGTATGATGTTTTTGTCAAATTTTGGTGTTGAAATTTTTTCCCAAAAAATTGTCACATTTTGGACGACATAGTATAGTATGACGTTTTTGGCAAATTTTGGACCAAATTATTATTATTTTTTTTAAATTGTCACATTTTGGACGACATAGTATGTGATTTTTGTCAAATTTTGGACCAAGCTTTTTTTTTTTTTTTTAAAATTAGTCAAATTTGGGACCAAAAACTTTTTTCCCAAAAAATTGTCAAATTAGGGACGACATAGTATAGTATGACGTTTTTGTCAAATTTTGGACCAAAAACTTTTTCCCCAAAAATGTTAACATTTTGAACGACAGTATAGTATGACGTTTTTTGCAAATTTTGGACCAAATAAATGTTTTTTTTTTAATTGTCAAATTTTGTAAACATAGTTATTACGTTTTTTTTTCCTTTGGCGGCCCTCAGTCCAATGTTGGGTTCCTAAATTGGCCCTCAGGTATCAAAACTTTGAGAACCCCTGATGTATGGGGTCCACTCCCATCAGGTCTGTCTTGTCCGTTGCATTTGCTGCTGGAGTTTTCCCTCTTTAAGCTGTTTACTTTGTTGGAGGTCGCAGTAGGACATGGACCTAATGCTCAGAGGCAAACTTCTTAAAGCAGCAATCTTTTCGAACCCCCTACAGTGAACTGGCACTTCAGACACTTCAGAGTTTGGGGGCTGATAAATGGGGTTAGTTCTGCACAGTGGGACCAGAGTTTGCATTTGAGGCAGGGTAAGCGTAAGCTTTCTTTTCTCTTCCTACATTTTATCTCCATCTTAATGTCTCTCTTGCCTCTTGCTCTTTTTTCCCCTCTAAAGTTTGCCTGTCAGCCCTCTGGCCTTGAGGAGCATCTGTGGCCCTTCACTCCCCATATGCCCCCGTGCCTTTAAGCCTGGGCCCCCAATACGATCCAATCACTTATTCATCATCAGCGACATGAATTAAAAATTGTCTTTTTTTTTCCATCACACCAACACACAACGATGGTTGTTTTTTCACTCCTGACCTGCTTCTCGTCCTTTTGTGCAAACACAGACGACTGCACATGGGAATGTCAATATACAGACAGAACACAATAACCTGAGAAACCTATAACCTGGAGCAAATACACATACATTCTTAATACTGTTGTGGTACTACTTTGTTTTTCGGAGATCGATTAAAGCTGGATCCCTGTTGCCACTAAGGTCACAGGTATAGCCTTCCTGGGGTCCACACACACATCAAAACATAGATGTAGAATAAAATAACACAAACAAAGCATAAATATATATATATCTATACCTAACCAACTGGAGAGTAAAATATTTTCCAGTAAAAACGCCATTTTCCAACGCACTGACTCAGACATTACAGTAGCTGAAGGGTGGTGCAGTTGATGTGATGAGTGCGGAATTGAATATATATATATATATGTGTGTATATATATACATATATACATATATTAAAAGGTAGGGTTAGATTTAGTCAAGGTCGGTTGTTGTGTCCTGCACATTGCTAATGTGGTTGACAGCGTAGGTTAGCCTTTAAATTCAGAACCACTGCTCAAAAGTTTTAGTGAGTGTATTGCTAATACAGCTTCCTGTTACATTCATCGCAATCCGCAAACACTTTTCACTCTTTAAGAAAAAAAACAAAAAAAAACTTAAAAAAAACAAAAAAAACTTAAATAAATAAAATAAAAAAAACATAACAATAACAATAAAAATGTATTACCTCCAAAAACTGGTGGTTTCTAATCACTAGAGCAGGGGTCTGCAACCTGCGGGGTCTAGAGCCACATGTGGCTCTTCGGCCACTCTGCAGTGGCTCATTGTAGCTTTAGAGATCGAGGCGACAAATAAAAGTGTTTTAATACCATTTTCTTGAGCATGAACAACGTACAAATCCAAATATTTGCTTCATTTATTTCAAAGTGGGCTCATTTTAATTTTATTTAATTTGCCACAAACAATGAAACAATGGAAGAACCAGGTCTACGGGGTCTAGAGGTTGGGTATAAAGTGAACATGTTGTAGTTCTTAAATGTCATAAATGAAAGAGACTATTTACTATTGCATATAGTTTGTCTGTATAAAAACCTTTAGACATGTTATTATCTTCATCTTGTGTGTGTTTTTTTGCGGCTCCAAATGACTTTTATTTTGGCGGAGAGACGACAAAAATGGCTCTTTTCATCCTAAAGGTTGCAGACCCCTGCACTAGAGGGTAATCACATATTTTCCCTGTTCTGTAAACTTCTATATATATAAATTTATTTACACATAATTAATTAATTGGTAAAATGTTTTGGGTATAACAATAAATAAGAATTGTATAAGTACTGCTGCTGCTGGAGGTGCTGATTTTGAGTTACTGAATCCGCTGATTGTTTACTTTTCCATCCCTGAGTGAGTTTTCACAAATAGGTTAAGGTTAAAAAAAACAATTCAACATTTTGTGAGACACCTCTACATCTCATTGCTTAACAAGTATGGTATTTTTTTTTTTTTTTTTTTATATGATCCATTGAAAAATGGACGTGTTAAAAACAACATTTCGCTCCGTGGTGGATTTGTGCCAGATTATTTCTTGGCCCATGGCCACGATAACATTTCTATGCCTGGCCAAGAAATAGTTTGACCTATAACCTTCAATTTAATAAAACAAAAAGAGTATTGTTTGCAGAAAACAAGAGGGACGTCTAACTTGTTCAAAGAAACATCAAAGATGAGGCAAACAGCAGGAATTCATTTAATGCATCTCGCGTGTGTTTGGGAGTAAACAGAAGCCTGGAATCTGTTAAACTCTGGTAATGGGAATTCGATCTGAGTGCACGTTTTGATACGAGATGTTTGTAATTGGGGGAATTAAGGGGAGAGTCTTTCTTTCTATCTGTATGACAGTTCAAGGACATAGTTCAAAGCAGAAGCAGGTGTCAGTGAAGCTCTTTGAAGCCTCTTCTCTCACCTCTCTCAAAGGGTGGATGGTGGATGGGGGGGAAGGGGCAAAGCTCGAGAGGTTTCACATTTCATCACGGATGGCACCGTCTTTATCTAAAGCCTGGATCATATACTGCCCATGTGTGTCCACAGAGGTCTGCTATCATCTGCCTCATGTATGCAACGCTATGTGTGGACCTTATGTGGATGTATGAGATTCAAGATTCAAAGTGTTTATTGTCATATGCACAGTAAAGAAACACGTTTCCCCTGTACAATGAAATTCTTACTTTGCTGTCCACTCAAAAATACCAGCATGAAGTAGAAAGAAATGCTTTAAAAGTATAATATACATAAGAAAAAAAATTTTTTTTTTGAAAACAAATATTCAAAATATTTGTTTTATATCTTTAATTTCTTAAAAGAATGAATTAAACTTAAAAAGGAAACAGACAAAATTGTT
Source organism: Microchirus variegatus (assembly GCF_963457635.1). NCBI lineage: Eukaryota > Metazoa > Chordata > Actinopteri > Pleuronectiformes > Soleidae > Microchirus > Microchirus variegatus. Next base: position 34,570,273 of record NC_139806.1, on the reverse strand, counting down.
GATTGAGATACTACGGTGGCCCTGAGGTGCAAAACACAAATGCAAATCAAAAAACACAAACGCAAATCAAAAGCACAAACGCAAATCAAAAACACAAACGCAAATCAAGAAACAAAATGCAAATCAAAAAACACAAACGCAAATCAAAAGCACAAACGCAAATCAAAAAAAAAAAATGCAAATCAAAAACACAAACGCAAATCAAAAAACAAAATGCAAATCAAAATACACAAACGCAAATCAAAAACACAAACGCAAATCAAAAAACAAATGCAAATCAAAATACACAAACGCAAATCAAAAACACAAACGCAAATCAAAAACACAAACGCAAATCAAAAACACAAACGCAAATCAAAAAACAAAATGCAAATCAAAATACACAAACGCAAATCAAAAGCACAAACGCAAATCACAAACGCAAATCACAAAAACATTAACTCATAACAGAAACGCAAATCACACAACGCAAACACACAAGCAGAAAACGTAAAAACATTAATTCAAAACGGAAACGCAAATTACAAAACGCAAATGCAAATCACAAAACGCAAAAACATTAACTCAAAACGGAAACACAAATCACACAACGCAAACAACAGCAAACCTCTGCATACAAATCTTTATTGCAATTGTTTTACAGCAGAATTCACACGCCATACAAACGCACACATACCTAATAACATAATAAATGTTATTTAATGTTTTTTGTTTTTTCTGCTTTTGTGTTTGCGTTGTGTGATTTGCATTTGTGTTTTTTGATTTGCGTTTGTGTTTTTGATTTGCGTTTGTGTTTTTGATTCGCATTTGTGTTTTTTGATTTGCGTTTGTGTTTTTGATTTGCGTTTGTGTTTTTGATTCGCATTTGTGTTTTTTGATTTGTGTTTGTGTTTTGTGATTTGCATTTGTGTTTTTTGATTTGCGTTTGTGTTTTGTGATTTAACCTGGGAACTATCCGCATCCTCCGCCATTCTCCATACATTCCCTCTCCCACACCTCACAAACCCCTGCAGTGTGCACAATTTAACCTCTCCTAACAACAAACAGTCCTCTTCAGCGCTCGCAAAAAACACTACACACGCCCTCATCAGAGTATTTTAAGGGCAGTTTAGCGGCGCCTAGAGCCACATTAGCATGGCAAACTCAGCGTGACAGCAGTTTTGCTACAGAGCTGTTATGATGGAATGAATATGCTGCTCACAGTTTGGGCGGCTCTGGGGGGAAAGCAGTTCCCTCCAAGTGTGTTATCGTGTCGCCCCGAGTGGAGCTGGGAGGGTTGGAGGCAGGGGGTGTAAGATTGGGAGGAGAGTGGGACTGCGGGGTACATGACTGGAGGATGCGAATGTGGCAGAATGCGAGCTGAAAGTGAGCTGGGTATAGGAAGCTGCGATGTGTAGACGCAGCACGGGGAGTTTTGGTGGACGTGGAACGAGGCTCGGCGGGTTTGACACGTGAGTTTGAGCGAAAGAGGAGGGCGACAGTACCAGGCTTATCGCAAAAGACAGGGAGAACACTGCGATCGGCTCTTCGCCTCCTGCGAGAATGGGGTGTGCAAAATCACGTGAAATAAACGGAGAGCACACGGAGCATTGTGTGTGCAGCACATGCCGACCTGTGTTAGATGCATAATGCCAATTAAAAGTTCAGTTAAATCATTACTTATCTGCCTTAAAACACATACTTTTAATCAAGAAGCAGCCAAAGATATAGGAGGGGGGAACACAAAATGGACAGATGAAACCTGATCATCAAATGATTTATTTTATGTATACTTCACATACTACTCTATAACCTCTGTGATTATGAATAACTTTCTTCCCTTCTAGCCAAAGATATGGGGGGATAACAAATTATGGCAGACAGGTAAACAGTCTGAAATAATGTGTTCCCCCTCCCAAATTAATTTTGACAGCCCAACTCTGAATATTTTCTGGAGATGTTTGTTCACAAATCACAAAGGAAGTGGGACATTGTTTGGATCAGATGCTTCACATGGGCTCAGTGTAACGAAGGGAACTCCATTACTGGTGATTTTGCACTATTTGGGTTTTGGTTTATTGGATTTTGAACATTTTGTTAAACACTAAACATAAAGAACGGCAATAGACACTTAAAGGGACACTGTGTAGTATTTATGGGTTTATATAACCCAAAATCCACTTTTTTATACATATTATGTGCTCCTGCATTGTCTAGTCGCTGTATAATAGTTTTTGTTTCATTTTCGTAGTGTTTCAAAAAGTCATGTAAAATAACATGGTCGCGGGCCGCGGTTGCATAGCCACTGTTAGCAGAGAGACGCCATGTTTTCTACCGGAGCCTGTAAGGACAAACGCGAGAGAACAAATCAAGCGTCTCTTTACTTGTAGCAGGAAGTCCCGCCTCCACTCTCTCCGCTTCGTCTGCTACGGCCGCGGTAGCTCCGCCCTCTCCCTCGCCTCACGAACCTCATCTGCTGACACGGAGAAAGACGACGAGGACGACATTTGACCGGCTGAGGACACCGTAGCGCTCAGGAAAGGGAGGGGGTGAGCAGAGGAGCAGTTCTTTTTTTGTAAGTTTCAGCCTCTCCTCTAGATGGCACTATAAACTACTTACTTCACCTTTAAATATTGATTGTTGCATGTTGTATATTTCCATATCTTCTCTAAACAATTTTAATAATTGGTATTTATTGAATGTTTGAATTTTTTGTTGGTGGCTGATAAAAAGGAACCAGGAAGTTAATGCAGTGTATCTGTGTCATAGTGTTTTTTTATTTTTATTTTTTTTAAAGATCTCCATTATTGCCTATTCAGACCAAAGTGCTGCCCTGGACATTTAACTGATTGTGGTGCAGATTTTATGCATTTTTATATAGAGTAATAGCCTATATGATATTTCTGGAAATCTGACTTAAATTCTGACAGGAAATGTTACAGAAAATGTCCAAAGCAACAATTTCAGGCAAATATTGTGATACTGACACATATGTGGTACACTCCTGAAATGATGACATTCTATCCACCAGTGTACTAATAGCATCAATTTAGTTTGTTGATACCTTTTATTGATGAAGTTGAAAAGACCAAGGTACAGAGACACATCCGATAACATGTCTAATCAATCAGGTGTGCTCTGTCGAATCATTTATTTTTATTTATTTTTTCAAATCTGCTGGCTAAATACGAAGCTGCAGTCTTGTTTTTCCTCTCTTGATTATCAAGCCAACAGTCAGGTGTTCATTGTTGGCAGAGAACAAGTAAGTCTTTGCAGCGAAGCAGATTAGAACAATACGAGCGGCTCCACTTGACTTCGTCGTTAAAAACAGGTAGCTGCAACCTTTATCTAACATTGAACGAGCTACTCAGCTTTATCTTCAGATTATATATTCAGTCCTGGTGGTTTAATCGTTGGCTTCACAGATTTGGAGTAAAAAGGATCGCACAAGGTTTTTGAATGTAGCAGATAAACGCAGTCAGACAGGTTAGTTAGTGGCTGTGAGGCAGAAGATAGTTTATCTAGCAATTGGCATTTATCCCATTCGCTTCATTTAAAACAGCGAGGGTGCATCACCCCCACTGAGTGATATGAAGCCTGCTTGTTTCCATGGCAGCGCAAAATTAACTTCCTGTAGTTCGTGAAATGTTTTATTTATACTAAAGTAATTCACGTTTCAAAAACTCTGCTTTCAAGAAAACGTAGTTTACTCCAGATCCCACAAATTGTACACTACACTGATGTTTTTCCACACAATCCAAGTTATATGTTCTGTGCGGAAGTCACCAACTATCTAGCTGATGACATCAAAGTCATAAACTCATTACATAATGGGTTAAGTTTTACTGCAGAACTGTGCACTACTCTAAATTAACAGCTGTGATGGTTAAATGGCTTGTTGTGGGGGCTGTCTCCACTCCCCCCTACTGTGTTTATGAAAAAACAGCTGACCCGGGTTTCCTCAAAATCAAGAAGTCTCCAGAAGTCTTGGGTTTTACAAGAAAACATGTATTGCTTCATGCCTCTACACATACACACACACACCCTAGCCAGGTACCAGCTGTAAGATCATGGTAGGCCATTCCATGTCCCCATGGCTAGGGTTGTTGTCCCGCGATTGGGCCGGCAGGGGGCCCCCGCCCGCGACCGCCACCAAAATCACATCGCACCGACCCCTTATGGCCCTTCATAGGTCGCGGGCCCACTTGAAGGGGCGCCCTCGTTGCTCTTTCGGGCTGAGCCCGGCTGGGTCCCGCGAGCAAAGTACCCGGCCACCAGGCGCTCGCCTGCGAGCCCCACTCCCGGGCCTGGCTCCAGGGTGGGGCCCCAGTAACGCCAATCCGGGCGATGTACACGTCTTCATAGTATTACTTCTCATGAGGGGTAAGTGAACTGCTCTTAGTCTGATCCGTCACCTAGGACCTGTTTGCCATGGGAGACCCTACCAGGGCCATTAAGCCCCGGACAACATAGCTCCTAGGATCATACGGATACTCAAACCCCTCCACCACGATAAGGTGGCAGTTCAAGGAGGAGCTCAGCCGCCATGTGTTGGAGTTCTCTCCGCAGAACGAAAGGGTCGCGTCTCTCTGCCTTCGGGTCAGAGGTAGGTCTCTCATTGTTGTTTCGGCCTATGGGCCGAACGGCAGTGCAGAGTACCCGGCCTTTTTGGAGTTCCTGGAAGGAGTACTGGAAAGTGCTCCAACCGGGGACTCCATAGTTCTGTTGGGAGACTTCAACGCCCACGTGGGAAATGACAGTGTGACCTGGAGGAGCAATGAACAATGCGGTTTTCTTCCTGGCCGTGGAACACTGGACCAGCTCTATACCCTTCGCAGGGTGCTCGAGGGTTCATGGGAGTTGGCTCAACAAGTCCACGTGTTTTGTGGACTTGGAGAAGGCTTTCGACCGTGTCGATCGTTGCCATTCTATGGGGGTTGCTCTGGGAGTATGCCCTGCGGTCCCTGTACAACCGGCGCAGGAGCTTGGTTCGCATTGCCGGCAGTAAGTCAGACTTGTTCCCAGTGCATGTTGGACTCCGGCAGGGCTGCCCTTTGTCACCGGTTCTGTTCATTATGGGCCGGATGATGTGGTCTTGATGGCTCCTACGAACCAGGAACTCCAGAATGCGCTAGGGCGGTTTGCAGCCGAGTGCGAAGCAGCTGGGATGAGAATCAGCACCTCTAAGTTCGAAGCCATGGTTCTCGACCGGAAAAAGGTGGCTTGCCCCCTCTGGGTCAGTGGAGAGATCCTGTCTTGGGTGGAGGAGTTTAAGTATCTTGGGGTCTTGTTCACGAGTGAGGGAAGGATGGAGCGTGAGATTGACAGGCGGATCGGTGCAGTAATGCGGTCGTTGTATCGGTCTGTTGTGGTGAAGAAGGAGCTGAGCCGAAAGGCAAAGCTCTCTCGATTTACCGGTCAATCTACGTTCCTACCCTCACCTATGGTCATGAACTTTGGGTTATGACCGAAAGAACAAGATCCCAGATACAAGCGGCTGAAATTAGTTTTCTCAGCATTGTGGTGGAGCGCTCCCTTAGAGAGGCTGAGTAGGTGATATAGCTCAGATATTATATAATTTTTCAGGTTTTATATCATATTGTACTGCATAATTAAGGGTTTTGTTTGGACTGAATTGCACAGAATAGCTCTTCAATCACCTTTGTCTGGATTTCTGTTTTGAGACATTTTGGGACATTGATGACACTTCGTTTCCACGATTCTTGTGGAACACAAACTCACTCTTGATTTGTTTTACAGTGAAGTGGCCCTTAGGGGAGATGTCACATCATCGGTCCTTTAAAAATATCTTGTTTGTTTACCACACCCATTAATAAAACAAAATAAAATAATCTCATAAAACTACAGACAGATGGAAAGAGAAATATAAAGTTTGGATATATAGGCTCAAATTTGGGACTTCAAAGACCGTTTTTTTCCTCCAGTCAGCTGGTTTAATGAAGTCTACTCTAAAGGGAGTAGGCAGGGAGACTTTCTTTATTAAAGCTCAGCCACTAAGGGCCCCCTATGGACCCACATAACAAAGTGTGTCATTAAAAATTTACTTTTGGTGGAAGAGACACAGAGGGAAAAAGGGAGCACAAGCCAAGATCAGCCAGGCCTGCAGTTGTGAGGCCTGGGAAGTGACCACAGTGTGACTTAGAACGATTGGGCAGGGAATGCTGCAAAATTTCACATGTTCATTTGTTTGGTTCACTTTCACCGCCTGGACAATGCCACACAGCTGACAACTAACCTGGAAGGAAACAAGCATGAGGAAGAAAAAAAACATAGCTTCATTGAAAACGGAAAATCCATCCCCTTCAGTCTCCAGTGTCCGCCGTATGACCAATGTCAGATAGGATTGGTTCCAGCTCCCTGCGCTACACTCGTGTGGATTATAAAGTGGTAGAAAATGAATAGATGACCTGATTGTATGAGTTTTTGATTTTCAATACCCTTTTGCATTCATATCCGGAGTCATCTCTATGGAGGCCGCCATTAAGGACCGACTTTACAACTATACATCTTTTGAGTTTTGAAGTTAAGTTAAGGCTACATAGTTATCCATGACACATTCTGGTCTGCTAACCTCCAGCCACCAAGCATCAGACCCGCTATGTAGTGGGTGAAGTAAGTAGTTTATAGTGCCATCTAGAGGAGAGGCTGAAATTTACAACAAAGAACTGCTCCTCTGCTCACCCCCCTCCCTTCCCTGAGCGCTACGGTGTCCTCAGCTGGTCAAATGTCGTCCTCGTCGTCTTTCTCCGTGTCCGTGCGAGGGAGAGGGCGGAGCTACCGCAGCCGTAGCAGACGAAGCGGAGAGAGTGGAGGCGGGACTTCCTGCTACAAGTAAAGAGACGCTTGATTTGTTCTCTCGCGTTTGTCCTTACAGGCTCCCGTAGAAACATGGCGTCGTGGCCATGCAGTAGCGGCCCGCGACCGTGTTCTTTTACGAAAACGAAACAAAGAATATTATACAGCGACTAGACAATGCAGGAGCACATAATATGTATAAAAAAGTGGATTTTGGGTTATATAAACCCATAAATACTACACAGTGTCCCTTTAAATCTGTATAGCACTATTGATAACAGTGCTATATAAATGCAGTCAAGGCCAATTTGGCAGCCGAGATCATCTGTTGGTTCTGATTCTATTTTTTTCTTCTCAGCACTGAGTAAATGTGAAATCCATGTCAATGAGCAGGTTATTCATTTTTTACAATGAATAATCCCATTCATTGATTCACATAGGCTCCATCTCGGAGTGCAAGAGCATGAATGCGTCCACGCACATGGTACATACAGTATGAGCGACTGAAAGTGATGTTATCGGCCCTTGTGATTACCCTCTCTGCCCTAATGAGTGTCAACCTGTGCCTCATTACTCCCATCACTTGTGTATACTCATTTATTCCCTGTGCTTCCCCTCACTGGTTATCAATTTGTCTCTCCAGTTTCTCCGTGTTTCCTCGCTCCAGTGTTTTGACTTTTGCGTAACCTACGCAGAGCACTTTACGCAGAAGTATAAATTAATCCCTGTGTCGGCCGCGTGAGGGAAAGTTACTGCATGCACACAAAGAATGAGGCTCAGTGGTAAATCAGAGCAGACAGAGTATTTCATTTCCTAAATATGTAAGGGGCGGGTACTTCCCATGACTGATTACATACATATTTATTGAGTTTGATATTGGTTTTTCCTTTTAATTTTCTCTCCTTAAATGCCAAATGAATCACCGGAGAGATGAAGTGACTGCGGAGGATGATTAAGTGTTTTCATTTCCAAACAAGCTACTACAAATGATTTAGGGTTAAGAGGTTGAAAGGTCAACCTCTTAACCCTACACTGACCTGTAACCTCTGAACTTTAACAGAGGATATTATCATGAGACTATAGTCGGCTGAGCTAATGAAGGAGTCACACAGTGGGCAAGACATTTGCTATCGGATTCCCCAGAGTTGGTAGCATTTTAATAGATTTTCTTTTCATTATTTGTATCCAATTCCCTCCTGTGGCCTAAAGATGTCATAACAACATTTTAAATCCATAAAATGGCCAACTGGTGTCACACGGTGGAGTAGAGATCAGTGCCGTTGCCTTACAGCAAAAAAGACCTGGGCTCACGACCTGGATGTTCTCCGTGTGTGTTTGTGTTTCCTCCCAATTCTAGACGTTCTAAATCAGGGGTGTCCAAACTTTTTGCAAAGAGGGCCAGATTTGTTAAGGTGAAAACGCGTGGGGGGCCGACCATTCAGCCTGACATTCTTTGAACCAATAACATTAAATACAAATGATCTACTTTATGACATTTTTATTGCAAATGACATCCACAAGACCACATAAAATGAAGAAAAAGTCTGTCTGGAAAGAAACACTTTAGAGAATATTAAACATATCTCAGTTCATTTGAAACATTACATATTATTCACTATTAAATGCTCACTGTAAACTTCTACATTCAAAAGGGTGGTTTTGATCATCACAAAAAATCAATTCATTAAGATTTTAGAATTTATTCACATCAGAGGACTAAACAAATCATGTCTGCACTAATGTGAAGTGTGATACTGAGATCTTGACTGCAGTATATAGTCCAGTTCTGGCTCAAAAACAGTGGTTTTAAGCCCAATTTATACTTCTGCGTAAAGTGCTCTGCGTAGGTTACGCCTGTCGAAGAGCCTCTGCGTCGTCTCCTACTGCACAAAATATTTTTTAAGTGTCCGTCACTCCGTCAAGGGACAACGTAGACGGCAAGAGCTGCGATTGGTCCTCAGGACAGGCCGAGATAACGCTGCTCTGTGCCGGCTCACAGTGAGCACCGAGTGTCCACAGACGTGGAGCTGATCCCGGCCGATAACGTCGCTGCCAAACTATAAATACGTCATATCTTAACACACACGGCACATGTTTAGACTCTAAATGGCCAATTTCTCGCCTCAAATGATCTTAAAACTGCGTTCCGTCACACAGAAAAGTGAGAAACGGCCACTGTTTCAACAACAACAGTCTTTCTTTCTCGGACGCCATTGCTCACTGTAGCCTGACCCCTACTGATTGGGCGGGAAATTGCAGCGCGTGTCCGCCACCACGACGCAGAAGTATAAAGGCTCGAGGCGTCTCCGTGGTGACGCAGACGGATAACGCATTACGCAGTCGGAGAAGTATAATGTGGCCTTTAATGCGAAGACGTCGCACAGGTGAGAGTCACTTAGGGCGCTTTCACACCTATAGTTGGACTGCTTTGGTCCGCACTGGTCAGAAAATGTTACAATGTAGCAAACAGACTTTTGTTTGTGCATGTAATACTCAGGTCAACAGTGCTGGCGGGCCACATATCATTGATTTTATAACAGAGGGTGCGGGCCGGTGAAAATTTGAACATGGGCCGCAATTGGCCCCCGGGCCGGACTTTGGGCATGCCTGTTCTAAATTCAGCATAGGTGTGAGAGTGATGCAATGGACTGGCATCCTGTCCTACGTCGTGTACCCTCTGCCTTTTCCCCCTATGGGAGCTGGGATTGGCACCAGCAGCCCTGAAGTGCCCCTCATGTGGAGGATAAAGCAGTAGACAATGGATGGATGAATGAAAACTGCACACTGAAACTAGCAACCCTAAGCCAATCATAATTCCCACATCCAACTTGTCATGTCAATGCATAAGCGATGGAGGCAGCACGTGGCTGTAACACATACATAATATAGATGGTGAGAGAAAAAAGGGCAATTTGGATCCTCATTAATTTTTCAAAAGTCCTGATGGTCCTCTGAAAATTGCACCAACTGTTACGACGCAACTTTAATTTTATGCTACAGTAAGTGCAAATTAGTTTCGCAAAAATTATTTTTAATCACACTCAGTCGAGTTAATTCGCTGTGCGGTAATTTTCCCCCGCTCCCTTTTAACATCGCACTCAGTCGTGAACTATGATGACTCGTATAATCTGTGATTGCCCTCGGTCTGCCCCAGGTTCAGACGCACTGTTTCTCTTGTTACCAATCAACCAATCCTTTACCTACAATAGGACATTATTGCTTGTATTCTTCTCATTTGAATATTATACCTCATTTGAAAATTTAAAGGTACAATATGTAGTATTTATGGGTTTATATAACCCAAAATCCACGTTTTTATACATATTATGTGCTCCTGCATTGTCTTGTCGCTGTATAATAGTTTTTGTTTCATTTTCGTAGTGTTTCAAAAAGTCATGTAAAATAACATGGTCACGGGCCGCGGTTGCATAGCCACTGTTAGCAGAGAGACGCCATGTTTCTACCGGAGCCTGTAAGGACAAACGCGAGAGAACAAATCAAGCGTCTCTTTACTTGTAGCAGGAAGTCCCGCCTCCTCTCTCTCCGCTTTGTCTGCTACGGCTGCGGTAGCTCCGCCCTCTCCCTCGCCTCACGAACCTCATCTGCTGACACGGAGAAAGACGACGAGGACGACATTTGACCGGCTGAGGACACCGTAGCGCTCAGGGAAGGGAGGGGGGTGAGCAGAGAAGCAGGTCTTTGTTGTAAATGTCAGCCTCTCCTCTAGATGGCACTATAAACTACTTATTTCCCCTTTAATGTATTTTTTTCCCCAATTAAAATGAATTGAAAACATCTTCAGTTACTAGTTCCACATAGGAAACGTCATTCATTCAAACTTCAGAAATGTTTTGCTCAATTATGACATTATTTGTTGAAGGCTACATAGTCACTTATTATTCCAAAATTATTTAGAAGGAAGGACGATGACACAGAGTCTGGCTGAGCTTTTGCATCCGAGCCACATATGATGTCCTGCTCTTTCCGAACCAACCTACATCTCTGATTTGGAGAGGATCCAGCTCGTCTCCAGTGTGATGCACCAGTAACCCGGGAAAAACCACATCCTGGTGGGGCTGTAAGACCATCCTAACTCAAGGAAGGTATACTTGGTGGTGCCACAGTCATGTGTTGAAGTGCTTGGCTGCTGAACTTGAGAGCAAGAGGGTATAACCACCAATGCCATACCTCCAAAAGCCCGGGCCAAACCTCCCACGGTTCACTTCCTTCATGCGGGAAGGGAGCAGAATCAACTGACCGACCCATCACCACCAGACTCAAGCCCACTGGACGCAGCCCCGGGATTGGGAAATGGAAGTAGACCCAAGCCGGATGCTTACCTTCCCACCCAAAATTGCAATGACCAACCTACGCCAACACCTGGTTCTCTGGTCCAAATCCTGCTGACAGGTCTGCATCATTGAACTGAAAGTCCCTTGGGAGTAAGCCATTGATGAATCTTTTGAAAAGAAAAAGCTGCGGTATGCCAACCTGGCAGCTGAAGCAGACAAATAACAAATAACAAATTATATGCACCAACTGATGAATGAGCAAATCAAAGCATTTTCTATTCACTCTTAATTTAGCAAATGTTAGCAAGTGTCTTCTTTTGCTAAATGGACACTGAAGCTTTTCATATCCACAAGGGTCTAAAGGCCTTTTTTTGCAATCACGGGTGCTCTGTTGTCAATTTATTTTCCTTTTCCTGTGCCTGTAATTGTCATTAAGCAAATGTTGTTGTTTGTTGTGGAATTGCTATGGTAACACAATTAGCCCTTTCTCAGTTGGTTTGCATATTACAGATTGAATTTGTGAATGGCTGCCAGCGTGAAGAGAGTCCATCGTAGCTTATCGTCATCAGTGACACAAGGCCATCTAGTATAAAATTCTCAAATGGAAAGAGAATTTGGGCCCACGGTTGGTGTAGTGCAGGGGTGTCCAAACTTTTTGCAAAGAGGGCCAGATTTGTTAAGGTGAAAACGTGTGAGGGGCCGACCATTCAGCCTGACATTCTTTGAACCAATAACATTAAATACAAATGATCTATTTTATGACATTTTTATTGCAAAAGACATCCATTCATTTCTTTTTATTTTCAAGTTTTTACCAAAATCCCTCTGCCTTTCGTCATTTCAAGACCACATAAAATGAAGAAAAAGTCTGTCTGGAAAGAAACACTTTAGAGAATATTAAACATATCTCAGTTCATTTGAAACATTACATATTATTCACTATTAACTTCTACACTCAAAACGGTGGTTTTGATCATCACAAAAAAATCAATTCATTAAGATTTTACAATTTATTCACATCAGAGGACTAAACAAATCATGTCTGCACAAATGTGAAGTGTGATCCTGAGATCTTGACTGCAGTATGTCGTCCAGTTCTGGATCAAAAACAGTGGTTTTAATGCGAAGACGTCGCACAGGTGAGAGTCACTTAGGGCGCTTTCACACCTATAGTTGGATTGCTTTGGTCCGCACTGGTCAGAAAATGTTACAATGTAGCAAACAGACTGTTTGTGCATTTAATACTCAGGTCAACAGTGCTGGCGGGCCACATATCATTGAGTTTATAACAGAGGGTGCGGGCCGGTGAAAATTTGAATATGGGCCGCAATTGGCCCCCGGGCCGGACTTTGGGCATGCCTGGTGTAGTGGTTAGCACTCTTGCCTTTGCGGCAAGAAGACCCGGGTTCCTGGGTTCGAGCCCCGTTTGGAACAACTTCGGAACAAGGGCCTTTCTGCAAGGAGTTTGCATGTTCTCCCCGTGTGTGCGTGGGTTTTCTCCGGGTTCTCCGGCTTCCTCCCACAGTCCAAAAACATGCGATATGGGGATTAGGTGAATTGGTCACTCTAAATTGACCGTAGGTGTGAGTGTGTGAGTGAATGGTTGTTTGTCTCTATATGTGGCCCTGCGATGGACTGGCGAACTGTCCAGGGTGTACCCCGCCTATCGCCCAATGTCTGCTGAGATAGGCACAGCACCCCCCGTGACCCTCTGGTGGAGGATGAAGCGGTAGATAATGGATGGATGGATGGAAAGAGAATTTAGCGCAATGAATCTTTAATACAGAGCCAAGTTACTTTCAATACCTGAGAGAATTGTCACACTTTAATCCTTTCTAGTTACCTTTTATTGTTTCTTTTGCAAAAACCAACATAATGTGCTGATCGTAAAAGTGGCAGAGGTGGTGCTATTTAATACGCCATTGCCTTTCTGAAAATCGCCAATCGCTGTTCTAAAAGTCAAACGATTATTGGAGTTATTTGGTTTTTAACAACATGAAAGGGCCAAAAACATGCATCACGGTCGCCAGAGTTGAGCAACACTGCCTCACCTCTTGTCAGACAATAATTTATCTTGAAGGTGAAGTAAGTAGTTTGTAGTGCCATCTAGAGGAGAGGCTGAAATTTACAACAAAGAACTGCTCCTCTGCTCACCCCCTCCCTTCCCTGAGCGCTACGGTATCCTCGGCCGGTCAAATGTCGTCCTCGTCGTCTTTCTCCGTGTCAGCAGATGAGGTTCGTGAGGCGAGGGAGAGGGCGGAGCTACAGCGGCCGTAGCAGACGAAGCGGAGAGAGTGGAGGCGGGACTTCCTGCTACAAGTAAAGAGACGCTTGATTTGTTCTCTCGCGTTTGTCCTTACAGGCTCCGGTAGAAACATGGCGTCTCGCTGCTAACAGTGGCTATGCAACCGCGGCCCGCGACCATGTTATTTTACATGACTTTTTGAAACACTACGAAAATGAAACAAGCGACTAGACAATGCAGGAGCACATAATATGTATAAAAAAGTGGATTTTGGGTTATATAAACCCATAAATACTACACAGTGTCACTTTAAGTGTACTCATCGCCCCTTCTCTGTGTTACACTCATACTTTAGTTTGGTTTGCCCACATTTTCAGTAATTTTGTTGAAGTTGGCACCTCAGAAAAGGTCTCACTGCAACTACGTCTAGCAAGGTCATCCGATCCAAGCCTGTCAATCAAAAACAGAAGGTCCAACAGAACAATAAAAAGCCTCCCGGGAAATAAGCCAGATCTCAGATTTGGTCCTCGTAGGAGAATTTGCACTCCTCCAATCCTACAACCAACACATACTGTACGTTCCCTGGGGCAGGATGAACGGCTCATGCCTGGGAGAATAGGGATAGAAGAAGAAGGAGGGAAAGATGAGAGTCTCCATCTGTCTGTAGATCTGCGGGGGCTCACAGAACGTTGCATCTCCCCCTGGGAGGGAAGAGAGTCATGGGCAGACATCACCGTGCACAGACTTTCTCAGTTTCCTGGCCTTGCACTCGATGGCTGCCACGTTACAGCATGTTACATGTTACAGTGTTTGCCAAAGATGGGGATGGACAATGAAACTGCATATGGCCAGAAAGGACACATTATGGCCCTTTATGCCTTTTAACTGTAATAGCAACATGGCAACTTTACAACAACTCCCTTTTGCAGATATTTTACCAATTAAGAATCAAGGCAAGGTAAGACAAGGAAGCTTTATCCGTACAGTGCATTTCATACACAAGGCAACTTAATGTGCTTAAGATAATAAAATATCCCATGTTATTTTCTGCACACTTTGTGATCGACAAGCAGGAAGACGAATCCTTCCCTTTTTATTATTACACAAATAAACACGCAAAATATGACGAAGGTAAAGGTGAAAAAAATTAATTTAATTACTTTAATTATCACTTTGATAAGACCTCAGTTTTCTTTTCTCTGTACAATTAATATTCAAACAGCTGAACTCCAATAACAAATAAACACATTCTGAGAAAAACCCATGCGTTTGGCCTAACCAATAATACTGTATCTGTAACTCAGCAAAGTCAAAAAGTTCCAATAATCCGGATTCAGTAAACAATCTGTTGTTGATCTCTATGAATAGTTTTCAGCAAAATAATGTGACTTGTTCAAACAGTACGTAAAATATGGCAAAATAAGTAAAAAGTACAACATTCTCATTGCTTTATGATCCATTTTAAATATCTCTTTGCTCTGGGGCTGAAATAGTCCTACAGTTTTAGTGGAGTTCTTCCACCTCATTGGAATAAAAATATGTAAGTTACAGTGGATCATTTATTTAATGTGCCTTAATGTGTTTAAATGTGCACGCGTGACACCTGGGGGATTTCACCGTGGCAGACAGTGGCCATCTGTGCTGAGGGAGACACTGTCTGTTGAGCACTATAACCCTTATCTCATGGCATGTCTCAGATGCCTCCTGCCAATCTCCCCGTTCACACTGGAAAAAACACTCTGAGATGGAAGAGAAACGACAGACAAGGCTCTCTGGAACTGAAGGAGAGACAGTTTTCAGACGGCCAAACCAAGCAAACACATATAATCATTCTTTTGGGGCAAGCATCCGAATCAATATCTTGTTATCGAAAATGCTCCTAGGTTTGATGTATGCTGTGGTTCTGCCCTCAGGCTAATCAAACATTGCCATTTCCCCAAGGTGTGAGTGTGGACAAAAAACGTTAATCGTGATTGCGTGAAGCGGCAGCAGCTCATGGTTACGAAGGTGTGTCGCTTCACTGACAGTGGGGTCATCGCACATTTCCATGTACTCAGTTTTGTTCCTGATAGATGAAAGGCCTTTCAATTATGAATCAGAACATGCAATGATTTCCTCTTTGTGGTCAGAACAGGATGTGTGAGCGCACACAGGGTCTGATTTACTAAGATTCCAAACAGAGAGCGCTAAATTGCGTGCGCAAGCTTAAAGACTGCGCCTGCTGCTGGATTGCGTTTTGCGGGTGACCTACTAAGATTCCGACCACAATTGACTACAGGCGCAGAAGTGGTTAAGACCGCCCTATTTAAATTTTGCGGATTTTGGATTTTGGAGGATTTTGTGCTCGTCAAGGATTGTCCACGCGGAGAAAGAGCAGACTCAACGGAAGCGCAGAATGAAAGTTGAAGCCACTGAACAGAAAGTACAGCTGACATTCTGCGATGAGCAGATAACTGAGATCGAGGGATATTACATCTTTGTTCCCCGGGTCCATAGGACATTTTTTTATTATTATTATTTTAATCCTGCGTCGGTATCATGGACAGCTCTATGGACTATGGATGTTGCCGTAAAAATTCATTCATTCAGGTCAGGCTGAGTTTCCATTGCGCGTGCCAACAGCCTTTGATCTGACCTCAGAGGCGACGGGACAATCGAAATAGATGACATATCTATAGCTGATTCAGATAGTTACATTAAATAGTGATTGTTGTGATTATTTATTGCATTTAAATGTGCCTGGAACTGTGGAAACCTGCCTGCTAGGTTTTGGTGACGTTTGCGCACTGTGCCGCCTGGCGCTTCGCCGTGCACCGACAGTAGACCAGGTTAGAGCTGGACCCGTTAAGGTAAAGCGGGGTTCCCCGTTCCTTCGGTCTTAACCGGGGAACACAGGTACGACCCCTCCTTGAACCACAAACTGCAGACCAAGGTAAGCCCATACCAGTACAAACACGCATTTCTCCTCTGGATATCTATATTTAATTAATTCAGATATAACGTGAACATGTAGTTGAACATGCTCTGGAAAAGCGTAATTTTCTGATTTACACATAGTATTTTTGTTTATGTATTTATCAGAAGATATGTGCGTAACCGCAGCCATGTGCGTGCACCGCTGTGCCACTTAAGACCTGCCTTTCAAACGTGCTAATTATAGACGCAAAAATAGGCACCGCAATCAGTTTCAGGTTTGATAAATCCCAGCACACGCAAAATTGCGTGTAAACGCCCCACATTGCATATGCATTAAGGCAAGAGCGCTAAATGGGTTGCGAGTGCTATTTTGCCCCGTCTGAGGGACGCGTTCCTCGTTGCGCCCTGTTAGTAGATCGGCATCAACGCAAATTTGCGCGTGCAATCCAGTTTGCGCACGTTTTTGCACGCGCAAAGCTTTAGTAAATCAGACCCTAAGTGTACAAAGACATGAGGCAATGTGGGCTGCGTTAACACATGTAGGTGTAAGAAATACAAAAGGGTAGAAAGAATATAAAAGGTGTCAAGGTCAGAGTGACATGTTGTCAATGGCAGCACAGTTATATGTGGAATATGGTCAGATTGACCTTGATGTTTGATCATCAAAAACTAAAAAATTACCTCATGCATTGACTCTCACTAGCATGGATGGATAAAATCACACCTCACTAGCACAAGCCCTGTTAGTGAACAACATGAAACCACGTCTGTCTCCCTAAATATCCCACTGTCCGTCTTCTTTTAGAATCTCGAACACAAAAATGGCTTTCAATATACTTTAATTAAAGCTACCGCGAGTGATGTAGTCATTTTTTGGCAAACTTCCCATCCATTAGCATTCCATTTATTCTCTACCTCTCTTCATGAATGTGTTTTGTCATAATCTGATTTGCCATCAGGAGCACCAGGAGGTCACGCTACTTCAGCAGTTGTTTTTGGCCTGAGCAGCCCCAACGACGTGCTGTCAGTTTGTGCAACCAGTCCACAGACTGTGGGAGACACTTGTTTTATTGAATGGGCTCATGTGATACAGATCTGAATTGTGGGGAAAGTCTATTTTCAAGGCTATTTCTTTTATTCCAGTCTAACCCTTATTTTGGTGAGGAGGGGCATTTACTTTACTACCCTAATTATATGCAAGACCTAAACATGACTAAGTGTCAGTCACTCCATAAAGGGACAACGGGGACGGCAAGAGCTGCGATTGGTGCTCAGGACAGGCCGAGCTAACGCTGCTCTATGTCGGCCACAGTGAGCACCGAGCGTCCACAGAGGCGGAGCTGATCACCGCCGACAGCATCGCTGCCAAACTATGAATACGTCATATCTTAACACACACAGCACATGTTTAGACTAAATGAAACTCAAATGATCTTGACGTTCCGGGACAGAAAAATATTTATTTCAGGTGAGAAACGGCCACTGTTTCAATGTTGTTCAGCTGCAACAACAACAACAACAACAGTCTTTCTCTCTCGGACGCCATTGCTCACTGTAGCCAAAAGCACAACAACCTTGCGTAGTGACCCCTACTGTTCGGGTGGGAAATTGCAGTGCGTATCCAGTACCACGACGGAGAACTATGAAGGTTCGAGGGGGGTCGTACCTATGTTCCCCGGGTCCTATGTTCCCCGTTTTTCCCAAAAAAGGTCCTATGTTCCCCGCTTTGTATGTGACAGGGGAACGTGGGTGCCTTTTTTTGAAAAAAGGGTAGGGTTAGGGTTAGAGAAAGGGTCCCATGTTCCCCGGTCACATACAAAGCGGGGAACATAGGACCCGGGGAACATAGGTACGGTCCCGTTCGAGGGGTCTCCGTGGTTACGCAGTCGGATAACACATTACGCAGTCGGAGAAGTATAATGTGGCCTTAACAAGAGAGAGACTGACGGGTAAACACAAGGAACACAAGGGTGGGGAAACAAGGGACAACACAGGGAAACATGGTCTGGACACAGATCATTTTTTATCTGAAAATGCATTTTTAAAATGGAAAAAATGTCGTATGGATGAAGCCTAAAATGGTGTGAGGGACCAAACAGAAATCTTGCTGTTTGTGCATATGACACAAATTTTGTGTCAGTCCAGATGTATGAACCTTTCGCTAGAACAGGGGTCAAATGACCTGGAGGACACATGAGCTTCATGTCTGGTGAGGAGACAGGTGAAAAAAAAGTCAATCATGATATAGTAATTCTATTCTCCACACCATGTCCTGTTGTCCTCATTTGACAAATTATTTTATGCTGAAGAGTTAATGGAATAGTAATTGAGGAAGGTTGAGCTGCGGGTGTTCCACACACATCGAGAGTGAAAGGAGGGATGATATTAAGGACCGGCAGAAGGTATTAGAGTGGATTATTCACGACTCGAGGAATAATAGAGCTGTCATCTACTTCCTCTCGAATCACTCGTCTCATCTGAACTGCATGTTGGACGTGATCCTCCAGCCCTGACTGTGACAGAACTCGTACACCTCAGACACTCGCTCCCTTAATTCGGACCATGTTTCTTGGAATAAGATAGTGAGGAGCTGTAGTGAGAGCATTGAGAGTCTCAAGATCGACACTGTTATTAATAACTCATATGCACAAGCACAACGTTATTGAGCTGCAGCACTTACAAACAATAAATGTCACTTGCTCTCAACAAGGGAGACAATTGCTGTTGGCCCTATAATAAAGACTTTTAGCCTGAGTGAGGATTCAAGGTCTCAGGCAAGTTCTCTTAAGTAGGGAATTACTGTGTGCTCAGAAGCATTGGCACCAGAAAGATGCAAGGGACGAAATGAATACTCATACGTTTGATACGGTATAGTGAGCTACTTGCTCTGGTAAGTTTCAGAATCTCTGTTCTTATGTGCTCTTCAGCTACAGCACAGATCACCTAATACATGTTGTGTAGGTGGAGAACAATCACCCTAATTCTGCACAACATGTCTGGAGGCTAAAGCCTGTATGGAAACAATGGTCATATTGGAAATAGAAAAACAGAATAGAGTAAGCCTTTATGTATTTTTTTCTTCTTTTTTCAATATTCTTTTCCACATTGTATGGTTAAACAAAACACAGATACACACATCTATATCCCACCTTCATACAAAGTTGTTAGGAAGGTGTAGCAATGCTTGGATCCAAATGCAAGAGACAGGAATCAGGATGAACGGATGACGGTGAGGCTTTTATTGGGTAACGCTTTCTTTTACAGTCCCCTAATTACCAGGTATTTACCTGGTAAATTCATGGTAACACCAAAGTGTTACTAGGTAATTACCAATGGTAATAAGAAAGTAAATACAGTGAAACTGTTGCCAAAATACTGGGCATTTACCTGGTAACTATATAGTTAATTATAGCGTGTTATTACTGCTGTTAATAAGAAGGTATGTACAGCTAAACTATGGCAAAACTATGGTAAATGTAAGTGTATTATTGGGTTATAAACTGGTAATAAGCAGGTACCTACAGTCCCCTAATTACTAGCTATTTACCCAAGGGGTAATCTAACAAACCTAACCCTAAAAATGTGTGTAATTACATGGAAACAAGCTTGGCTTTCTTTTACAGTACAGTTTTACTTTACTTACCGAGTACATTACCGTGCATTACCCAGTATTTTGGCAACGGTTTCACTGTATTTACTTATCTTATTACCCTTGGTAATTACCTAGCAACACTTTAGTGTTACCATGAATTTACCAGCTAAATACCAGGTAATTAGGGGACTGTAAAAGAAAGCGTTACCTTTATTTCTTCTCTTAAGAACTGGTTCGTAACAAAAAATAACAAAACCTATTCTCACATGAGCCCGACAGGTACATTTTGATTGACAGCTTTTTTCAAAGCCCAAACCCTAATAAAATAAAATACGTCTAAATAGGCCAAGCAGGAGGAGGTGGATTCGATCCCGGGGGAGCTCTGGGACTCAACTCTCCACATCTGGTGCACCTGCAGCCATGGCTTGCAGAAGAGCTCGAGCATGAGCATGTACGGCATTCCTGTCCGAGTGTGACAACATCCTCACCAGGTTAAATTCTGGCCAGAGGAATGTTGCGATCTTGTGGAGGTCCTGTATTATCACTTTACACGTTAGCCAGCAAACTTGCTGTTTACGCACGACAGCTTGCTGAGGGGAGTCCAGGGCATTGGGCTTTTGACAGTGGCGTTTCAGTTTCTCACACCAGAGACACACACGATTATGTGTTGGATACTTGTCTCCCTCAAGATGTGCTTCATAGAACGGCTTCAGAAAGTCTATCAAAAAGTCCAGTGTGTCCGGTGCCTTCTCAGCATAAACTTTTGCATCTTTCTTGCAAAAAATCGAAACGCATCACCTGACCGCTCAGAGTATAAGCCGGAGCCTGTGTATAATGATAGAAATTAAGCCCGAACCTGACCGAACCCGACGGGTCTCGTCGAACATATACTTATACTTACCAATCCAAAGCTTTGATTGCTATTTAATAATGTTAATGTTATGTCACTGTCTTATTTTCCAAACCATAACCATGTGCTGTGCTTAATGATAAAATTCTTTAAAAAAAAAATGTTTCTCATTGTGTTTTTTTCTCATTATGGTGATGCAAATCGGAATTGCATTCATTTTTCTCAGATTTAATGTTTTGCAGACAGCGTTGAACACGGATTGTTATATAGTGAATCATCAACGCGCCGCATTGAGCTGCAATGCAGTGCAGACGCCCCGGCCTCCTTTTTCTATCGCAATTAATTATTAGTGTATCTGGGTCCTTCGGGGCGAACAGCACTATCAATACTGCATCTACTTGCTGCGATCAATGAACAAGTTATTTAGGGAATTGGCCACCCCCCCCCCCACCCCCCTCCTCATACACTGACTCATTCCTGCTCACACACGCTCTCGTGGCTAAATTTCTCTTCATCACAACCTCCTCAAATAAGCTGTATAAAACACATATGCTGCTGCACCATATTCTATTCTTGTTCATCGTATCTTGTGGCCTCAGTAGTGTGTACAGATGCACCCCCCCCCCCCCCCCCCCCCCACCATCTCCATTTCAACAAGCAGTCCATTAGCAAATGCCAATAAGCCCTGTGTAGCGTGACAGCATGTTCTCAAACAAATTAGAGCCCTAAAGACAACAGGAATATTATTATTTTCGATCCTCCATCATGTGTTCATTAATCTTAATTTAGACTTGATGAGTGTGGCAATCAAATGAAATTATAATCTTTGTTGTGGCCTCTTGTGGATACGCCCTTTCGCACAAACGCATATACTCCTATCTAATACATTCCCGCAAGCTATCATAACGCAACAAATTTCCAAACTACTTAAAATACATTTTTGTCAGATTATAGCCGCTAAATAAACAGTGTCAGTCAACAACATCATACACAAGCGATATAAAGAACCTTTTAAATATTGAAAGATAAACATCACGCAAAAGACCACGATTCTGTAAACATGCCAAATGTGTCGCTGCTGGCTAAGATTGTGCCTGATAATTAGAAGGTGTGCACTCAGGGGCCCGGCTCCGTTGCTTTAAATCACTATAATTGCCGCTGATCTCCTCTTAAAACATCACCATTCATTACCCCATAATTACCGGCACATCTGCGGGAACACATGTGCCTCGGTGCTCTGACGTCACCACATAGTGTCTGTCACTGCAGTCTGCTTTCTCCTGGTGGAGCGAAGAAAGAGCAGAGTGAGATTATGCAATTACCTGTAAAGGCATTTTTTTTTAAAATCATATTTTAGCTTTACCGTTCACTCTCACACTCACACACACCTATGGTCAATATAGAGCAGGGGTTCTCAAAGTGCGGCCCGGGGGCCAAGCTTTTTTTTTTGAAAAAAATTAGTCAAATTTGGGACCAAAAACTTTTTGCCCCAAAAATTGTCAAATTAGGGACGACATAGTATAGTATGACGTTTTTGGCAAATTTTGGACCAAATACATTTTTTTTTTTTTTAATTGTCAAATTTTGGACAACATAGTTATTACGTTTTTTTTTTCTTTGGCGGCCCTCAGTCCAATGTTGGGTTCCTTAATTGGCCCTCAGGTATCAAAACTTTGAGAACCCCTGATTTAGAGTGTCCAATTAACCTTAGTATGTTTTTGGACTGTGGGAGGAAGCCAGAGAACCCTCTTTTTGTTGCAAAGGCAACAGCGCTAATGTGTGGCCCACTTTAGACCTTGTGCATGAAAAATGAGGCACTGTAATATTTCGCGAATGTTAGCTAATACAGGAAGGACACAACTGTATATGGCAGTGGTTTTCAAAGTGCGGCATTACTAAGAAGATTTATATGAAATGGTATAGTAACACATTTCCCCAATTTAAAAACTAATAATTTTTGTACACTTTTTGTAAACACTCTCAGTCTTAAAGCTACACAATTTTTAAATCAACGTCATTCAGGCCCTTTGCCAACAAAGATTTTTTTCTAACTTCTGTCCTTCCTTTGACGGGGTAAAGGCTTCTAGTGGTGTGGAATCAGCAAGGCAAAAATCATGAAGAGGCCCAACAGTGTTTTAGCAATTACTCCTCAAAAAATTACTAGATTGGATAATCCATTACGGAGAATCTTGATGCAGTGGGCTCACCAACAGGCAGTCGCTGCCTTCCCTAAAGTTTCGAAGAAAATGGTGATACTGTATATATGCAATGTATATATTCTATATACTATAAGCTTCTGTAAAAACCAAGTGCATATGCATGAAGTAAATTGGCTGTTACTTTAAATCACTGCAATCACCTTTGAAGTTGGCCCGCTGCCATGCTATTGATTTAAATGGTGAGGAAGTACAGAGCGTTATGCAAGACATCTGTCTTTTATTGCAGCCGCACCTTGACACTTGGCCGGACATTTGCATCCGTTCTGCTTAGTCATTGTTGACAAACTTGCAGTGGAGAGAAACAATCATGCGGAAATTTGTGTACCACCAATGTGGACCCAATGGCAGCCCAAAAAACCATGTGTGACCCAGTTCTCATCTGTCCTAGATACAATCACCGTCTTCCTCAGCTCACGATCAAAGACATGTAGAAACAAATGATGGCAATGCAAATAGGAGAAAAAAAAAAAAACAAACAAACAAAAAACATTGATAATAAGCAATGATTTAGAGAGAGAAGAAACTTAAGAACAGGGTTATGATGTTAAATGTGTGGAAGGGGACAAAATAACAGCTCGGCCACATTTTTCCGTCAAAGCCAAACCAAATGAATTCTAAATGATTCTAAACCAGGGGTTCTCAAAGTGTTGATACCTGAGGGCCAATTTAGGAACCCAACATTGGACTGAGGGCCGCCAAAGGAAATACAACAGAAAAAAAACAGAAATAAATCCCATTTGTAATCATTTTAATGACCAGATTGCAGTTCTACAGTTTAGCGTTAAGTAATATAAGCGTTAATATAATGTAATTTAAGCATTAATATAATAACGCTTTATAATTTATTGGGTAATTGCAGAGTATTTTGGCCATTGTTCTTACCTTCTAATTACAGGTTAATACCAAGTAACACATTTCTGTTACCACATATTTACTGGGTAAATAGCTAGTAATTGGGGGCTGTAGCTACCTGCTTATTACCAGCTTATAACACAATAATACACTAAAATTCACCATATAGAAACCAGGTAAATACCCAGTATTTTTGTTTACACTTATTGGTCTGTATCCAGTAATGTCCAATAAACATTTAACAAGCTTAGTAGCTCCTGGATTAAAACTATCAACTGTAATTCAGTGCGCACTTTGAGAACCAATGCACTAGGGGGTTCAATTTCAGTTTCCAAGTATTTAAATGAGTGCGCTGTGTGTAAAGTGTTAAGAACTGAATACTATACATGTCATATTCCGATTTGTGTGTACGGCAACATGGGTTAAAACCCAGTTTTCCCAGTATAGCTGTATTTCGCCTGGCAAAAAAGTCCCTGCTCATTTTATGTCAAGACAGACAGAGGTAACAGCAACATTGTGCTCGCAAAGTGAGACAGCTGCAAATGGGTTAGATTATGACAAAAAAAAAACTATTAAAAGTTACTCAGAAAGAGCCTATTCAAGGACGCAGCGTACAAATAGCACACAAATAATAGTAATTTCTGCTCATGAAGACCAAACAGAGGCAGAATAATAACCAAAATAACTCACTCCATTACAGTTTAAAACATTGTTTCTCATTCAGACTACTGTTTAATTTGGTTGATATGAGAATATTTCTGCCCGTGGCGGTTAGTCCTTGTGTTCTGGAGGGAGTCTGTTCCCACTTTCATATTCACCGTCTGTCACAACCTGCGTGGCTGTATATTTGACCCACGGTGACACACAGTGAAGCATACATGTCCCGTCCTTGTCTCTGTTCCCCCCTCAGCGTCATCACTCAGGCTCACGCAGAGGCAATATTAATCATCATGTTCTCCCGCCGTGGCATAAACTGCAGTAACCAAAAATAAAACATTGCTCTGATGTTTATTCGCCAAAGCCGAGTCTATCAATAACTGTGGCTCGTTTATTTAAGTGATAATGGGCCACAGTGAAGTGAAAACTGAACGATCTATTTTGGTTTGCCCTTTGTAGATCATTTCAATATTTTTTCTGTTTATTAATTTTAGATTACAGAGGAGACGTAATGCGTTTATGGCGCCGTCCTGTCTCTCGTTTCACTGTCGCCGAATTGCTAAGTGGGAGGCTTCATCATGCAGAGGGAAATAATTGCTTCGCCATTTTACAACTGTACTGATCATTTGTCATTGTCTATATGACACAGGGGCAGCGTTGTTTCTATTGTATCTGCCGTTCTGTGGGTTAAATCTTTACAGATGCACATCATACTTTTTTTCCACTTTTACCTTTGTTTATTTATTTTAATTCCAGCTGAAATAAAATGTATTCGTGCTATTGGTCTGAGATTGTAGGGGTAAATATCATTTTCACTTTCAAAACTTTTTTTTTTTAATCCAGAAATATTCTGATTTATTGATGATGATGATGATAGAATGGGTATTTAAGTGAAATGTATATGTAGTTATAAAGCCATGAAGGTTTTTTTGTTTAAAGCGGAACTAGACCGGAAGTTCCAATTAACGCTGTTTTTTTGGTGTGTATCTGCGTCATTACCTTGTTTATGAAGCCCTGAAGGTTCGAAACAAACAGTTCAGCCACTGCTAAGAACGTTGTGTTTTATTGTAATCTCGGGGCTCAACGAGATCACTGAAAATCCCGTAATAGTTACGTAAGCAGCGGTTCTCCTGAACAACCGATCGTCCTGCTCCGGGCACTAGTCCGGGCACATCCGGTTGCGTACATTGAACCGCAGAAGAAGAATAACGTCCGTTGTGGAGGTGTTTCACGAGCAACAGTGTCTTCTGACTCTGGGTCTGACTCCGGTTTAAAGGGACTGCGGCGGGGAGTCGTGAAGAAGCTATTTTTAAACACTGTTAAAACAATGTTTTGATAATGAGGAGCAGTGCATCCGCCGTTCCAGAGGGGGGCGCTGCTCTTCTGAGAACGGATGTGCTGGATAGTACTGGCCAATCACAAGACTCTGTCTTCTGGGGGTGAAAGTTCACTCTGAAATCTCGCAGCAGAAAAACACCGTCAGAAAAGAGGATTTCTATCGGCTCGTTTACAGCAACTAGGAGGTTTTTGAGCATAAAAACAAGTTAATATATGTAAGTAGACCTCCATAACTAACATTTATGTGCAACACGACCACTCTATGTCACCTTTAAAATTATTCAGGCTTTCTGTTTTTAGGCTGGGCATATTTGCTATGCTTGGTACACTCATAAAAATCTGTAAATTATCCGATCAAATCATTCTTTGTGACTATGCTGCTTGGATTTTCATTCTTATTTTTTTCGATTTGACATTTATGCAGATGTGGGATCTGTAGGTCAGTGGCAGAGTTGTCATCCACCAACTCGCCTCCGGTCTATATCTGCTAATGTGTCCCTGGTCAAAACTCTCAACCACCCAAACTGCTTAATACTGCATTTCCTAATATGGTAGTTCAAATCCTGGATTAGTGGAGAGGGTTGCATTGGGAAGAGCATGTTGTGTGGAAAAAAAACAATACACATAAATTCAATGTGGTGAATCAGATTTGGACAGTGCCAAAGGACTATGATGTTGCTGCTGTTGCTGGGGAGCAGCAGCAAATGCATTAGGTTTGTCCCTTCACTCACAAGTGTAACAACAATTCGACATTCTCTACAGTTATGTTGAAACATGCAGCATAATAGAGCAACGAGGGTTGAGAAATCTTTTTCCATGTTACGGCTGATCATAAGCATGACTTTGTCCACATCAATTATAAGGTTTTTTCCAAAGGTGAATTAACTGAAAGGACATTCAAACATTCCAACACTGCATTGTCTGCCACAGAAAAAAAAAAAAAAAAAAAATTAGATTACGCAAGTTCCCTGATGAAACAGAGGAGTATTTCTACCGGGTGTCATCATACTCATTATGAGACACCCATTTATAGATCTGAGAAGGTGCTCTCACATCCTTAGAATAGCCATGAGGTCAAAATGAGAAGATTTTTTTACTTTAAATAGATAGAAGTGTGCCAGGCACACATTTGAAATGTACAATACTGCACCTGGTATGTGCTTTTATTATCATCCGACTATATATTGTCACTTGGAATGTGCTTTGCTTTATATCTCACAGCCCAGTTCTGTTTGAAAGACAACGTGGTGTATAATTCTAGAGCTAAAAAAGATGAGTAAATTAATCCCTTTGTCGATAAACAGAACATTAAACAGCAACGGTATTAAGAATTCACTCCTTTATCTAAAATAAAATGTTAATTAAAAGTAAGTAGAACCAAAACAAGTGAAGAAGACACTGCTTTTGTGAAACTAAGAATAAAAGTAGTAAAAGTTGTGTATAGTATTTAAAATACATGGGTATTTTAGGTGCTTGCTGAAAAGTGAATAATGTTTGCCAGATAACTGCGCTGGAATTAGAAGTACAATATTTCCCTTTTGAAAATTATCTCTGAAAACAATTTAGCACTGGCATGCTGTGTAAACGGTTTAATAATTTACGCTGTGCCTTATCACTCAGCGGGCCTCATACCTAGCACATAATGTTTCTGTGGCTGTGTTAATCTCCAGACTCTGCGCCGCATTTCATGGGTGCAGTTTAATTAAGATGAGTGATAAAGTATTTCTTGCTACCGCGCTAATACGTAGTATAAAACGACGGCTTTGTTGTGACCACAAAGAAAAACGTATAATGCCAAAGCCAAGAGTGAAACAAAGACTTTGCCCCCCCCCCCCCCCCCACTGCAGGAGTGTATGGATCTGCCTCGAGCGTGAGGATAATAAAAATCCCTCGTTCAAGAACAGTTGAGCACCCGGGGTAACAATACATTTTGAAATAACAATCACAGAGGCCATTCATGCAACATTTGGTTAATCACCCAACCGCCTTCTGCCTTCCTTTTCTCTCGTACCTTGTGTTTAATACACCTCCACATAACCCGGGGATCTCATTTATCATTGCCGGTCCAGAGTGGGTATTAGTAACCCCCGTGACAAGTGTGCAAGAGTGCATTATCTCCAAAGCTTGTCTCCTCACTTCATCAGAGAGTTTCTGATGTAATGGACTAATTTCCAGAAAGGCATAGAGAAGCCGATTAGAGCTCTGCCGTTGCTCTGTTTGCTTGCGACTCGTCGTGTTCAACCGCAATGACCTTTCCTGCCGTTATTTCCGTGGACGCTGAGATCTGCTCTGACCTACTGTGTGTCTGAGGACCTGCAAATAGCTCGGAACACACGCACATATACATAATTGGCAACTCTCACGCATTCG
Organism: Microchirus variegatus; assembly: GCF_963457635.1. Classification (NCBI taxonomy): domain Eukaryota; kingdom Metazoa; phylum Chordata; class Actinopteri; order Pleuronectiformes; family Soleidae; genus Microchirus; species Microchirus variegatus. The sequence goes on along the minus strand of NC_139806.1, from coordinate 34,542,147 downwards.
ATTGGCTTCTCGCGCTCTCAGGCCACACCTCCGATTTCTCACGCCGAAGTACACATCACGATTAAAAACGGTTCTGAATTAGAATGTATTTGTTTAGTTTTTAAACCTGTCCTGGTCGGTCTCTGGTGGGTGGCGGGGGTGGTTGTGGCGGGCTCCACCAGAGAACGACCCAAACAGCCCAAACAGCCCACCCAACCCCCAGCCCCCGCCTTCCAGGGATGACTTGGTAGTGTGTGTGTGTGTGCATGTGTGTGTGATATGGGGTATGGGAAATGAGGGTATGTTGGAAACTAGTGTGTAATTAAAATGGAGGGTGAAGGTGTTGCACGGACGCACCACTGCTGGCAGACAGTGGACGTCAACATGCTCCCTCACCCACCAGACCCTGCTGTCCATGATGCGATAAAATTAGGGGGAGAGCCGCAGATCATCAGGGGCCGTGGAGAGTGGCCCCACCATGTGGTGGTTCCAACTCCCATCAGCCCCGCCATACCTCCCCCCAGTGCCCTAAATGTATTTGAGGAGGTGTATGCATCCTGGAGGGATATAGAGGTGGGCAAGAGCAACCCCCCCCGTAGGATGCCAGCTTCCTGATTGGCCTGTGCCCCGCCCCCGCCCAGGTACCTGCCCAAGGAGGGGGGGGATCTGTCCAGGCTAGGGACGTACCACAGGTCCACCACCACCCCATCCCCAAACCCGAGGACCCCCAGAGCAAGTCGGTCCCCCGCACGCCACCCACCACGCCCCTCCCAGAGATAGAGAACGCACAAGCCCTCCCCCCCCCCCCCACGCTAGGGGCCAACCGCATCCCACGGGACCCTAAGGTAATGACCAAGTAGTATGACACACTCAGCGGATTCACGACCCGATAGGAACAAAAGCCTTTCTGCGTAGAGTTGTTCTCCCTGTGTATGTGTGCATCAATTCTCCGGGTTCTCTAGTTTCCTCCACTGAGGGCAATTGGACACTCTAAATCAAATGTAGGTATGACTGTGAGATTTGGTGCCCTGCTACAGACTGGTGACCTGTCCAGGGTGTACCCCGCCTCTCACCCTATAGAATAGTGGTAGACAATGAATGAATGACCAAGTAGTAGCTTGGAAATAACATTAGAAAATGTGTGTGGGATATGAAGGTATCACACCGGTGGTAGACCCGGAGTAATGCTCAAGCTTGACTGTAATATTATCTCCTTACCACACAATTGTTTTTACCAAGCTGAAAATTGAATTAGAAGTAAGATGGTACTGCCATAGGGCCCACGGTTGGTGTAGTGGTTAGCACTCTTGCCTTTGCAGCAAGAAGCCCCGGGTTCCTGGGTTCAACCCCCCCGTTTGGAACAACTCTGGAACAAGGGTCTTTCTGCAAGGAGTTTGCATGTTCTCCTCGTGTGTGCGTGGGTTTCCTCCGGGTTCTCTGGCTTCCTCCCACAGTCCAAAAACATGCGATATGGGGATTAGGTGAATTGGTCACTCTAAATTGACCGTAGGTGTGAGAGTGTGAGTGAATGTTTGTCTCTATATGTGGCCCTGTAATGGACTGGTGAACTGTCCAGGGTGTACCCCGCCTATCGCCCAATGTCTGCTGAGATAGGCACAGCACCCCCCGCGACCCTCTGGTGGAGGATAAAGCGGTAGATAAACAAAACAGACTAGATCGGATAATTAAAAAAGCCGGCTCGGTCTGTGGCTGTCCCCTGGACTCCATCGAGGTCATCCAAGAGAGACGGGTACTGGCCAAACTATCGGCCATCATGGACAACACCTCTCACCCACTGCACGAGACTGTTGGGGCCTTGAGAAGCTCCTTCAGTCAGAGACTGATGCACCCTAAGTGCAGGACGGAGCGGCTCCGCAGGTCGTTCATCCCTACTGCTGTCCGTCTGTACAACAGTGTGCAAACCAAATAACTATGTTTGTGTCACTGCTGTATTAGTCTGTTATTGTTTACAGTTTTTGTTCCTCGTTTTTAGCTGGTCTGTTATGTTATTGTTTACAGTTTTTTGTTTTTCGTTTTTAACTGGTCTGTTAAGCTATTGTTTACAGTTTTGTTGTTTTTGTTTTGAACTGGTCTGTTAAGTTATTGTTTACAGTTTTTGTTTTTTTACTGGTCTGTTAAGTTATTGTTTACAGTTTTTGTTCCTTGTCTTTAGCTGGTCTGTTTAGTTATTGTTTACAGTTGTTGTCCTGTTTGTCTTGTCTGCCTAGATTTGTCTTATTTTTACCTGAACCAAATACGCACCTTATTTACATTCACTCTTATCTTATTTCTTTCTTTGTACAGTTTTTATAACATTGTGTAATTGTTAATCTGTATACGGAGCTGCTGAAACCCTGTTCTCTCCCCACTGTGGGATAAATAAAGCTATCTTATCTTATCTTATCTTATCTTATGGATGGATGCTACTGCCATAATCTCCATATTACAAAGGTATCAGCGTACTATTACCCAGCCAGTATGTCCATGTGGGCCCCATAAGGGTTATATTCAGGCTAACATTATGGGTCTTATAGTGGGTCCGTGGTTTCAATGGTGGGCTTAGCCGTGTTTGCCCAGTTCAAATCCGAGCCAACTTCGTACCAGTTCCAGGTCATATGAGTACTAAGCGGGCACTCAGTGGACATGGGCTTCAAGTGGGCAAATTATGCACATCCCATACGGTCTCAGTAACATGGGCCCTATATAGGAAGCCCATGCGAACAAACAGGTGGGGCCACCATGGAAACCATGCTTTCTTGCAAATCATTGTGATCCGTTTTCCTGTTTTTTTTTTGGATTGCCTGTGTACCACCTTGCCCTTTTTGGATTTGTTTGCCCGAACCGATTGATCTCTGTGTACCGAACCAGCCTTTTGAGATACGTAAAGTGATTTTGCTGAACTGTTTTTGGAGTCGTGCTTTTGTGGACTTGTCTTCATGTTTTATAATGAAGCATTGCTACTTTTATTCAAGTGAATGAGCTGAGTTGTTCTGGCACTGGTTCATAGTCCCCTAATCAAAAACTGTTTCATTTTTAATCTCCCTTTCAAATGCTTAAAGATGAATTAACTGTATATCTTTTGCAGGCACTCAAAGCCAAGAAGAAAAAGGGGATAAAGTTCTGAATGGATGTGTCTCTTCATAATGGCTTCCTGCCGACGACTTATGGTAAAGCGTGCAGGTGTAAAATGGCTCATTGAGCATATGGCAACTCTCACATGACTTCCTTTGAAAATCTCTTGCCGTTTTTTTGCTGCAACCCACTGAAACCTCATCTAGTTTATATTCTTGACGCAGAGGCATGTGTGTCTCCTCGAGACCTTGGTCTGTGCGTGGCATTATAGACTCAGCGGGGTGATCAGTTGGGGTCAGCGCCAGCATTTAACCCTCTGTAGCCTCAGAAACCCTCTCTCCCTCCTGGACAGCTGTTCTCATTTCACACGAGGAGGCAGCCGTCGACTCCGACGCGAGACCAGTGATGTGGTACAAAGGTTGTGAGATGCTTCCGAGAGAGAAAGGAGTCAGGACTGACTGACTGCAGAGTAGAGAACGGGGACAAGAAAGATCTCTATCTAACACTATTAACATCAATCAGGGACACACAAGGAATGATGCTGCTGTCTTTTCTCCCCCTCACACACCTCCCTATAAGGAAAGATCTCCTTTGCAACTTGAGATTCCATTTTGGTCACAATAACAGGGATTTCAGATTGAGAACATGCGGAATGCGTGCATTGTTTATTGAGAAATCTTCATGCCTTTGTCCCATTCATGTAAAATTCAACTGGGAATAAAAATTGTAACTGTATGAGTTTCCAATCCCTTGCCTGAGAGGCAGATAGGGAAAAAAAAGAAGTGTGGGAGCCAAGAGGGAGGGCTATGTAGAGGATTTGGGTCATAGATCGCCAAGAGGAATCATATTATGTGTGTGCATATGTCTTTGAACGTGGATGTTTGCTTGTTCTTTTTCCCCTGCCTGTGTGCGTGTACTGTGCCTGTATCAGTTACACAACGGCTTTTTCCTGATTAAAACCAATTAGAGTTTTAATGTTGCCTTTCATATGGAGAGTTATTCTTTCAGTAGGAAATAAAACACATTTAATGGGAGAAAATATACATTTAAGGTGCAGCATGTTGGTTTGCAACGGTAAAGCCCAATTTATACTCCTGCGTAAAGTGCTCTGCGTAGGTTACGCAGAGTCCTCTGCGTCGACGCAGAGACTGTCAAAGAGCCTCTGCGTCGTCTCCGACTGCACAAAATATTTTTTAAGTGTCCGTCACTCTGTCAAGGGACAACGGAGACGGCAAGAGCTGCGATTGGTCCTCAGGACAGGCCGAGATAACGCTGCTCTGTGCCGGCTCACAGTGAGCACCGAGCGTCCACAGACGCGGAGCTGATCCCCGCCGATAACGTCGCTGCCAAACTATAAATACGTCATATCTTAACACACACGGCACATGTTTAGACTCTAAATGGCCAATTTCTCGCCTCAAATGATCTTAAAACTGCGTTCCGTCACACAGAAAAGTGAGAAACGGCCACTGTTTCAACAACAACAGTCTTTCTCTCTCTTTCTCCCTCCGACGCCATTGCTCACTGTAGCCTGAAGCACAACAACCTTGCGCAGCGACCCCTACTGATCGGGCGGGAAATTGCAGCGCGTGTCCGTCACCACGACGCAGAAGTATGAAGGCTCGAGGCGTCTCCGTGGTGACGCAGACGGATAACGCATTACGCAGTCGGAGAAGTATAATGTGGCCTTAACACGCAGCAAGAGGAGTCTAGTTTATTTGCATGTTCCCTGCATGTCATTGCAGTTGTGGTCTTGCTGCCGAGCACATTATACTTAAACATGTTGTGCATTCAGAGATGGTCCTCTGCATTCCTTGGTTGTAACACTTGGCTATTTGAGTTACGCTGGAGTTACTGTCGCTTTCCATTGTATCAGACTGGACATTCTCTTCTGACCTCTGACATCAGCAAGACATTTTTGAAAAGATGCTCGCTGGTTGTTTTCTCTCTCTTTTTTTTATCCATCTCTGCAAACCCTTCAGATGGTTATGTGTGTGTGTGTGTGTGTGAAGAAACCAGTGGATCAGCAGATTCTAGACATTGGTCTGTACTTCAGTAGGTTGTTTCAATCAGGTCTATGTGCCTAAATGCATTGAGTTGCTGCCATGCAACAATCAATCAGTTGATCAGTGTTCATAAAAAAGTGGCAGTGAGAGTAAATAATAAAATCTACAAGTCCAGGTGCCACTGATTGAACAGGTGACATAGAGTGGTCCTTTTGCACATAAATGTTAGTTATGGAGGTCTACTTACATATATTAACTTGTTTTTATGGTCAAAAACCTCCTAGTTGCTGTAAACGAGCCGATAGAAATCCTCTTTTCTGACGGTGTTTTTCTGCTGCGAGATTTCAGAGTGAACTTTCACCCCCAGAAGACAGAGTCTTGCGATTGGCCAGTACTATCCAGCACATCCGTCCTCAGAAGCACTGCTCCTCATTATCAAAACATTGTTTTAACAGTGTTTAAAAATAGCTTCTTCACGACTCCCCGCCGCAGTCCCTTTTATGACTTTAAACCGGAGTCGCTCGTGAAACACCTCCACAACGGACGTTATTCTTCTTCTGCGGTTCAATGTACGCAACCGGATGTGCCCGGACTAGTGCCCGGAGCAGGACGATCTGCTGTCCAGTAGAACCGCTGTTTACGTAACTATTACGGGATTTTCAGAGATCTTGTTGAGCCCCGAGATTACAATAAAACACAACGTTCTCAGCAGTGGCTGAACTGTTTGTTTCGAACCTTCAGGGCTTCGTAAACAAGGTAATGACGCAGATACACACCAAAAAAAACAGCATTAATAAGAACTTCCGGTCGAGTTCTGCTTTAATTATCACAGCCTCTCTAAAACACACACACAGACACACATGCACACAGTGAGTATCCTCCACTGCAGGGTCACATTATAGTGGGTCAGCCACAACCCTACCATGTCTGGAGCGCTGAGCAAAAGCAAACTCAGCTCAGCCCTGGCCTCTTGGCTTGATTTATGTGTCTGATGTGTTTAATGTTCAGTACCAGTGGAGTTGCTCTTATTTTGTGGCTCTCTTAGGTTCAACCACGAGTGTGAGAATAACCCAGTAACTCCACATTTGTCATTCACTCCAGCGAGGTGCAACATAACTCATGAATCGCCTCTTTATTCAGTTTAAGGGGTCAGGGGGGGGCGATGACCCAATATACTAGGCTGTCATCTCATGACCCCCATAGTGACTTCACTCGGAGAGATGCCCGGTGGACTCAGCATATCTAAACTCACCTATACCGTCAATCATATCACCGAGAGGGGAGCCCACAGTCAGAGGTGATGCTTAAATGTTTCTTCTTTGTCACACTGTCCGGAATAGTTGTAAATATTGTTCCCGAAATAAGACAACAGTGTCCTCTTTTCAGTTTGGTGGCTGAGCTGACTCAAGGATTCTGCATCCTGTCATCATTTTTCAATGAAATACAGATTTGCTTCTGATTATGGAATTTAAAAGGCACAGTAGCAAAGAATACTCACCACTTTAGGCATACTTAAAGGGACACTGTGTAGTATTTATGGGTTTATATGACCCATAAATCCACTTTTTTATACATATTATGTGCTCCTGCATTGTCTAGTCGCTGTATAATATTCTTTGTTTCATTTTCTTAGTGTTTCAAGAAGTCATGTCAAATAACATGGTCGCGGGCCGCTACTGCATTGCCACGACGCCATGTTTCTACCGGAGCCTGTAAGGACAAACGCGAGAGAACAAATCAAGCGTCTCTTTACTTGTAGCAGGAAGTCCCGCCTCCACTCTCTCCGCTTCGTCTGCTACGGCAGCGGTAGCTCCGCCCTCTCCCTCGCCTCACGAACCTCATCTGCTGACACGGAGAAAGACGACGAGGACGACATTTGACCGGCTGAGGACACCGTAGCGCTCAGGGAAGGGAGGGGGTGAGCAGAGGAGCAGTTCTTTGTTGTAAATTTCAGCCTCTCCTCTAGATGGCACTATAAACTACTTACTTCACCTTTAATTTCAAAGTGATACATTTGACCCCGTGATTGAAAACATATTTTGTTTGTACACAATTTGTACATTAAAAGCCAATATGTTACATTTCAGAGTATGTTTTATCATCTGGACAAAGTTGATATTTCTACGATTCTGGTTTGAACTTTGTTCTTCTCCCCAACTGATTTGAATCTGTCGATTATTTGCATGTAATTGTCGCATTGAGCCAGAGATTGGAGGGAAGATCGAGGACCAGTCTCCGCGCGGGACGGAATTATCCGTAAATTTCATAGCCTGAGATCTGGTTAAGGACAGATCTGTGCTTCATTAGTACAGATTGAAGCTGTTGAGACTTTCTCAGCTGGCCTTGAAAGCGGTTTAATCAACTGGAATCAAATCATGAGATGGGGAAAAAAAATGTCAAAAAACTATGCAGATAAAGCACCGAGAGTTTCATTTTTTAGTCATAATTGAGGTTTAGTCAGCTGGTTTACAGTATCTTAGTCAGTCTATAACATTGGTTCTCAAAGTGCGGCCCGAGGGCCAATGTCGGCCCGCAGAAACATTTCTGGCGGCCCCGCAATGAATTACAGTTGATAGTTTTAATCCAGGAGCTACTAAGCTTGTTAAATGTTTATTGGACATTACTGGATACAGACCAATAAGTGTAAACTGTACAACTGTATTGGATGACATAGTGACACAGTATAGTATGACGTTTTTGTCCAATTTTGGTGTTGAAATTTGTTCCCAAAAAATTGTCACATTTTGGACGACATAGTATAGTATGTCATTTTTTTCAAATTTTGGACCAAGCTTTTTTTTTTGAAAAAAAATTAGTCAAATTTGGGACCAAAAACTTTTTTCCCCAAAAATTGTCAAATTAGGGACGACATATTATAGTATGACGTTTTTTGTCAAATTTTGGACCAAAAACTTTTCCCCCAAAAATTGTAACATTTTGAACGACATAGTATAGTATGATGTTTTTGGCAAATTTTGGACCAAATAATTTTTTTATTTTTTTTTTTGAATTGTCAAATTTTGGACAACATAGTTATTACGTTTTTTTCTTTTACTTTGGCGGCCCTCAGTCCAATGTTGGGTTCCTAAATTGGCCCTCAGGTATCAAAACTTTGAGAACCCCTGGTCTATAAAACGAATGCAAACTTCTAATGCAAAGATACTTTATGTACACGTCATTTATATCACAAATGTATTACAACTACGGTACACTCTTATTTAATTTAATGTTGTGGTTTACATGTTGTGGCATATTTGGCACTTTCCCTGATTACTCTTCAAGCCTTGGGATGTCACTGCTACTGCTATGACTTTTCAGTGTTGTGTGCACAACTGTCATGGTGGCGCTTCAACATCTGTGACTGCTGCGATAGTTTAGACTAACGTTTTAATTGGTTCCTAAGAACAGAGGGCAAACCAAATTGCTTTAGTGCCCCAGAGGCTTTCCCTCTTAATGAGATATTCTCCCCTCTCAGGATCAGAGGGGTCCTGACCCAACGCGTCGTCACCAGGATATTATTGTAGCTCATTCGCCTCCGTCTGATGAAGAGCACCGAGAGGTTAATGAAAGCAGAAGTCAAGGAGACGTATGTTCGGATGAAGGAAAAGAGCTACCTTTTGGGGTCAAATGTACTTTAAACGAGAACAATAGAGGCGGACACGGGAGAGGAACGTGTGTTTAGCTGCAGCGTTTAAATAAATCCAATTCCCAGCAGATGTTGATTCATTTTCAATCAGTACCATTTCACCTGTAAGACCAGGCCCGTGTATGTATTTTGTCTTATAAAGCTTTGTTTTTAGCTTTGCTATTTCAAGATCATCTTAGAGCTGGGAAAACAACATTAGATTTTATGTTACGGTTGGTGGCGTGGACCCGAAAGCAGACGATGACGACAGGTTATTTCAAACAATACTTTTATTACAAAAGGGGGGGGTAACACAAAACGACTTCCCAAACGGGGGAAGTGATAGTGGATAGAGCGAAGGGTGGAAAAGAATAAAGTCTTTGCAGCGGCTGCGAGGGGAGCTGACTCAGGGCGTAGGGAGAGTCCAGCTTGAGGAAGTCTAAAGGCCACATTATACTTCTCCGACTGCGTATGCGTTATCCGTCTGCGTCACCACGGAGACGCCTCGAGCATTTATACTTCTGCGTCGTGGTGACGGACACTCGCTGCAATTTCCCGCCCGATCAGTAGGGGTCGCTGCGCAAGGTTGTTGTGCTTCTGGCTACAGTGAGCAATGGCGTCCGAGAAAGAAAGAGAGAGAAAGACTGAGGTGGTTGAAAAAGTGGCCGTTTGTCACTTTTCTGTGTCCCGGAACGCAGTTTTAAGATAATTTGAGGCGAGAAATTGGCCATTTAGAGTCTAAACATGTGCTGTGTGTGTTAAGATATGACGTATTTATAGTTCGGCAGCGGCGTTATCGGCGGGGATCAGCTCCGCCTCTGTCAGGACGCCCGGAGCGCACTGAGAGCCGGCACAGAGCAGCTTAGCTCGGCCTGTCCTGAGGACCAATCGCAGCTCTTGCCGTCTCCGTTGTCCCTTGACGGAGTGACGGACACTTAAAAAATATTCCGTGCAGTCGGAGACGACGCAGAGGCTCTTCGACAGGTTCTGCGTCGACGCAGAGGACTCTGCGTAGCTACGCAGAGCACTTTACGCAGGAGTATAAATTGGGCTTTAACTCACAACGTGGCTTGGAGATTCCAGGGGAGAAGGAAAACCAGAGAAGCCAGGAGAAGACGACCGGCAGGAGACGTGACGACCTGGAGCGGAGACGGAGCGGTGAGTATCTGTTCAAGGTAAGTATAGCGAGCGAGCAATGGCATGACTTTACCCGTGAAAGTACGAGAACGATCTGACACCGGTGAGGAGGAACGACTCCGCCTTTAAGCTCCGCTGATTGCTCATCCGGAGCAGGTGAGGCGGAGCCGCGCAGGTGTAGACGATCACAGCAGTAATCAGTCACGCCTCCTGCAGAGTCAGAGTGGGAAGGAGAGCAGCAGCCACAACAATACAACAATAATAATAACATTGAGAGGAAGGTGCAGGTGAGATCGTGACATTTAAAATTAGATTTCTATACACTGTAGATTTTACAGTTAAAAACTGTCAAACCATGACAGAAAAAGACCGTAAACTTAAAAAGACTATAATACAGTTTTTGTAACAGTGAAGTACCGTAAATATATGTATTTCCCAAAACAGTCATTTTTGCATATTTTTTCCTGTAAAAATGACATTTATCTACTGTTAGATAATCTTGCACTGTAGTAATTATGGAAATATCCCGTAATATTTTTAAGAGCCGAAACTGTATCTTTTGCAGGATTTTTTTGTTGTAAAAAATAAATTTTTATTACTGTTAAACTTATTAACCATTGTGTTAATTATGCAAAACCTTTACTTATACAGTACTTTTACGTTAAATATATGGCAAGGCATAGTTTATTTATATGGTAGAATATGGACAAATTCTCCAACCTTTACCGTGATAGAAGAAACAATTTTACCGTAATGTAAGAAAAGGTTCTACCGTATTTATTACTGTGGAATTCTGGCAACCACAGCTGCCAGTTTTTCACTGTAAAAACAACAGTTTTTTTTTTTTGCAGTGTAGCACCTACATTGTTCTGAGTCTAGACACCAAACCAGCACAAAGTCCAGCCTCGACTTTCAGGCAAAGAAGAAAAAGCGACGAGACAAGCTGATGTCCTTCACCCTGTAGTCACACGCCACAAAGGCCTTTTAGACAGGAAGGGATAAATGAGAAAAGATTAGAATCTGTGCAGGGCTGTCAGTGTGGAGTGGCTACAATTCCTGTCTGGAGCTCCACACTGACAAGAGCACAGAAGGGAAAATAGAACGATGTGGGAAAAGGAAACAGCAAGATGGCCATTGTTGCCTTTAGGCCATTTTATTATTGTTCAAAGGGATTTTTGTTTATACCATATTGATAAAACAGAGATATCAGAGATATGGGAAACAGTCCTACTTTGGTGATATGACACCCATCTCATCCCTGCTGGCAAAAACAGAGATACAGCAGATACCCAAGACTGAGATCTCATTGTGTCTGCAGCCTCTGGCCCCACAGCACTATACCTCTTTTCAGCTTATGTCCTGCTCAATGAACAGCTAAATTGATCTGATACACCTGATTTAAACCCCCCCGAGGGATCTGTTGGATTATGAATCTACAGATAATCTTAACCTGCAAATTATTCAAACCCGATGATAACCCCATGACTTGAACAAAAAAAACAAACAAAACTAAACAACACAGGAACACTCAATGTGTACTGGAATACTGCCTAACAGCAATGAAGCCTAATTGAACAAGTCTGGTTTTTTTTTTTAATCAACCTGTGCGTGAAATGTCACCAATCTAGCTAAAACAAAATTAGTGGATATACATTATTATTATTAAAGGTCCCCTATTGTGCAAAATCAACTTTTTAATATTTTAGTACTGAGATTTGGGACTCAGTGGGCCATACCAGTCCCCAAAATGTGAAAAAACAAGACTCAGTCATGTTTTAGTGGTTCCACTTTATGTAAGTATAGGCGATAAAACAAGCGATGTTTACACCTCCTGACCAAGTGACGACAGTCACCGTGAATGTTGGCACCCCGCCAGGCAGAGTACTTCACAGCTCCACTGTAGCTCCCCCTTGTACCTGTGAAATACGAGAGTGCAGGCGAGGGAGGAAGAGTGGCTGCACAGCGGAGCACAGTGTTTTACACAAACTTCTAGCCTCAGAAGATTTTTGTGTCCAGAGGATATATTTTATTTTAGTTGTTGATCGTGTATGTAAATTCCTATGCTGGAGGGACACCTTGAACGCACCAGTTACGTGCCTGCGGTTAGCGAGTGTGGATCGGTGATATGAGGAGCACGCGGTTGAAATCACTGCAGAAAGATGTAGGTGTTGTCCTGCATTTCTTCTCAACCAAAGGCTGCCTTTCTGTCGTGTTTCCACGTTCTCTCCTCGTGTTGTTGATCCACACACGTCACTTTCAGCCGATGTAACACTGGTGCGTTCAGGGTCTTTTTGTAGCATGGGAATTTACATACACGCCGTGGCGCATTAATCGTTTTCTTCGATTTTTTTATGATCGCGAGAAGCCACAGACATGTTCATTAGGGCACCAGGACCTAGTTTAACTTGGGTTAATAGGGTATAATATGGGACCTTTAAGGACAGTAACACTGCAGAGCTTGTTCGTACTTTGGCCCATTGTTCAAACTCAGTGGCGAGTGAATGATTTTAAAGCTCTAATAAAATGAAGTAAGTTGAAATAAAAGTTGTAAAAAGTAAAATTCCCAAAAAACGCTGTGTGCTAACGGATAGAAAATGATGGCATTTTGTAGACAAAAAAATCTCCATGTCACTGGAGTAAATGCTGAGAGAGCACATTATCGCTGGATTAAAAAACTCATTTCAACGCGGGATTAAACAGGTTATTTTAGCAGTGGGAATTGGATTGATGTCTGTTTTACCTCCTTCCTCTTCTTTGGACTGTCACTGCATGACCTCACCATATTCTGCATTGTGATCGCATGTCAAATATTTAATTGTGGTGTATAAGTGTCGCGTTGCCAGAATCCCTCTCAACTCGTATCTTTTCCTGCCAACCCGGTAGTCAAATGTCCAGATTATATGAGAACAAAAGCAGAAAAAAAGTGTCCTGTCTCTTTCATGCTGGACCTGAATGTTCAGAAAGAACTTTGCTGTGCGCATGGTCTGTAATAATGTAAAGCCCAATTTATACTTCTGCGTAAAGTGCTCTGCGTAGGTTACGCAGAAACTCTGCGTTGACGTAGAGCCTGTCGAAGAGCCTCTGCGTCGTCTCCGACTGCACAAAATATTTTTTAAGTGTCCGTCACTCTGTCAAGGGACAACGGAGACGGCAAGAGCTGCGATTGGTCCTCAGGACAGGCCGAGCTAACGCTGCTCTGTGCCGGCTCACAGTGAGCACCGAGCGTCCACAGACGCGGGGCTGATCCCCGCCGATAACGCCGCTGCCAAACTATAAATACGTCATATCTTAACACACACGGCACATGTTTAGACTCTAAATGGCCAATTTCTCTCCTCAAATTATCTTAAAACTGCGTTCCGTCACACAGAAAAGTGAGAAACGGACACTGTTTCAACAACAACAGTCTTTCTCTCTCTTTCTCTCTCGGACGCCATTGCTCACTGTAGCCTAACGCAGAACAACCTTGCGCAGCGACCCCTACTGATCGGGCCGGAAATTGCAGCGCGTGTCCGTCACCAGAAGTATAAAGGCTCGAGGCGTCTCCGTGGTGACGCAGACGGATAACGCATTACGCAGTCGGAGAAGTATAATGTGGCCTTAATGTGTAATGGCCTGCTACCTCTCTAAAATAAAAATATGTAAATATTAATTTTGATCCCAGAATTGATCCATGAACGTAAATATAGTTAAGAAGTGGAATGTTGTATCAGTCAGTAACTCATATTTTATACTCTGTGCATATGGTTTATTGTAGAACAATAATTATTATTCAACACCGCATTTTCATCTCAAGAAACATTTTTTTAAATGGCTGTCAAAAACAAAAGAGTGGAACCAGATCGCAAACAACTGAAGTGGAAACAATAAATTTACTTCTTGTTTGTTCCCTTTGACTAAATGTTGCCGTCTTCCTTAAGTCGTTATAACTGCTGCTGATGATTGGCTCAATTAGAACGATACATAACGACTTGTGGATTAATCTTTTCTGCTTCAACAGCACAACTGATGTACCTGTTCTGCCGCTGCTTCTCTCGCCGTATAGTGCTGTGCTGGGAAACACTCACACTCACCGACGCCGTTCAAGCAGACGCAGGCAGTCACTTTGACTGACAGGCCTATTTGTGGCGTTCTACCATCACCGTTCCTCTCCACCAAGCTGAGAAAATTAGATCTAGAGTCACCAATGCTTTTGTCAATCATATGCCTCTGTTGAAACCGTTGTGCTGCAGCGGCTGCCTTTGTATATGTGCATGTGTGCATGTGTTTATCTGCCGGTATGTGTTATTGAATCAGGTGTGTGGGCGGTTTAGTCCTGTGCCATAATAATGAGTGCAGTGACCTGCAAAGGCAAAATTAACACCGCGACATGTTTCCTCATAATACAGTTTAGTGCAGGGGTTCTCAAAGTTTTGATACCTGAGGGACCAATTTAGGAACCCAACATTGGACTGAGGGCCGCCAAAGGGAAAAAAAGAAGACAAAAAACACCAGTTTGTGTTATTTGTGTACAGTTTATTGTTGTAACTTCTGGGAGAAAAAGCTAAGCTTTCATTTATGCAAGTTATTTTTTTGTACAGTAAATAAGTTTTTATTTGTTTAGAATGAATAAATGTTAACTGTTTGTCGTAGGTTTGCCGTTGTGTGATCACATTACCCACATTATCTAATTCAAATTACTCTATTGTTTTGATGCCATCATTTGCCTTAACACACTATGCATTGTATCCATTTTTGAATCGAGAATCGTTTGAATCGAGAATCGATTTTGAATCGAAATCGTTTCATTGCACTTTGAGAATCAATGGTTTAGAACACTGGTTCTCAAAGTGCGGCCCGGGGGCCAATGGCGGCCCGCAGAAACATTTCTGGCGGCCCCGCAATGAATTACAGTTGATAGTTTTAATCCAGGAGCTACTAAGCTTGTTAAATGTTTATTGGACATTACTGGATACAGACCAATAAGTGTAAACAAAAATACTGGGTATTTACCTGGTTTCTTTATGGTGAATTTTAGTGTATTATTGTGTTATAAGCTGGTAATAAGCAGGTAGCTACAGCCCCCAATTACTAGCTATTTACCCAGTAAATATATGGTAACAGAAATGTGTTACTTGGTATTAACCTGTAATTAGAAGGTAAGAACAATGGCCAAAATACTGGGTAATTACCCAGTAAATTATAAAGCGTTATTATATCAATGCTTAAATGACATATTAACGCTTTTATAATTTAAAGATAAACTGTAGAACTGCAATCTGGTCATTAAAATTATTACAAATGGGATTTCTTTCAGTTTTTTTTCAGTTTTTTTTCCTTTGGCGGCCCTCCAATGTTGGGTTCCTAAATTGGTCCCTCAGGTATCAAAACTTTGAGAACCCCTGGTTTAGAGGAAGAGCTTTGACCAACTCAATATGCTGCTGATATAATACAAGCTCACACTGGTTTGGGAGTGAAACTTGAGGGAGTGAAGTAGTCCACTCTGAAGTGACAACCCCAGTGACCAATGACCACCCACTGGTGAGCGAACTGTGAGTGAAACTCACGTTTTGCTGGAGAAAGAAGCTGGATTACAAGTGGATTACGAGAACTAACTATCTGCAGTCGAGCGATGCGTCCTCATCCCTTGTGTGTTGACACGAGTCCTGCCAACCGCTTTGTGGCGGATTCACGTTGAATCAGCTTTGGCATCCGTCAGTGAAAGCGATCATTGTTACTGGCTGTTTAGCTCCAGCCAATCAGGAGACAATAAGAGACACATTTTTTTACAGTAGACTGTGAGCAACGAGGGTGCTTGAGAGAGTCAGCGAGGCTCTGCCAGGGAGATTCGTCTCAGGGACTATACGAGATACAGTCATTACAGTGTTGCAGCACAGAGCCACACAAAAACAACAACAACAACAACAACAAAAAACAGAGCTCTGACCCAGATCCCAGACGATGAATGTTTTTCCTCTCTTCTCTCTCTCTTTTTTTTAGAACAAAGGCTTCTCTAGCCCTCAGATATGTGCATCCACCCCACTAGTATTTCCTCAATTAAAAAAAACAAAACAAAACAAAAAAAAAACATTTTGAAAAGGATGTTCTCTGAAGTATGATTGATGAAAGGGCACATGTGGTTTTATGCTTCTCCATAAAGGAAAAAAAACAAGGCAGATAAAAAACATACGTGCTGGTTGATTATCTGCACACATTGTTAATCAAACTTCATCTTCGACCTATTTCTCATTGCTTTTTTTTAACGCACTCTTATACCATTCTGCAATTTGACTTCTATAATCATGCTAAATCACGTCGACCTCGTCCAAGAGCCTGTACTTCACTTCAACGCATCATCCTCCAAAGATTCTTTCTAATTTCAGGGGAAATCAAAATTAACATAAAATCAATTAATGCATTAATTAGTCTTCTTTAATCACACTAACTGGAGTATAGTTTTTTTTTCCATTCCATTATTTATTCCATAATTAATAGGCTGTAATTAGCATGGCTGATATCAATATTAAAAAGCAAATAGGATCCACTTTGAAATCTGCTGCTCATGAGGAACATGGTCTGTGCTCTGCTGTGTATTCATTTTCAGCAGGTTAGAGGATTTTGTGTTCTAAGTGAGTCACACAGATTATTCTCAATATTGCTATCAATAATATTAACAGCAGGACTGAGTTTTTAGTATTTATAACAGCAGTAAATATATTACCTCAACAGTTCTTTAACTGTTCATTGTTTTGTTTTATTTGTGAACTAATTGTTCAGTTGCATTCTTTTTTTGTCAGGGACAACTTTACTCTGTGCTGGATTTAAAAAAATGAATCTTTCTTTTGTACGGTTATATCATCAGCTCCTGATTTTTAAGAGGGAGATAAAAAGAATGTGTTGCATAGATGCTGCTGCGCTCTGAGAGAGTGTTTCTTCCATGTCTCCCTTCTCTTGCCTGCCCCGTCAAATTGAGGACCGTCAAATCTGACCTGATTTTAAAAATGTGGGAGACCACACCAGATGTAACCGATTTGCTATGTTTTAATCCCGAGTAAGCACAAACCATAGACGATCAAATGGTTTGCATTTTTATAGTATGACCACGCCAAGCTGCTTTAAAACTACAGTTTTGCCATTTACCCATTCACTCATACTTTCACACAGCGTGTATATGCAGCACATTTTCTATCACTCATCTCTCATACCCAGAGGTTCTCAAAGTTTTGATACCTGAGGGCCAATTTAGGAACCCAACATTGGACTGAGGGCCGCCAAAGAAAAAAAAAACAAAAGCTAACGTTCCTGGAACATTCTGGAAATCAGACATTGTTAGCTGGGTAACCTATAGCGTCATGTAGCGATGCACAGATTATGCTAAAATTCTGCCTAACCCAGTAGTTGCTGAAATTCAAGCTTGGGACTAAAAGTATGGAGAAGCTAGCAACAGCAGCTGTGACACTGTGTCATTCTCCTGGCTAAAAGGCTAACTCGCTAACTTCTAGCTATCATCTCTGCCTTACTAGCTTGTTGTGAAGACTGTTTTTTAAGCGTTAATATAATAACGCTTTATAATTTACTGGGTAATTGCCCAGTATTTTGGCCATTGTTCTTACCTTTTAATTACAGGTTAATACCAAGTAACACATTTCTGTTACCATATATTTACTGGGTAAATAGCTAGTAATTGGGGGCTGTAGCTACCTGCTTATTACCAGCTTATAACCCAATAATACACTAAAATTCACCATATAGAAACCAGGTAAATACCCAGTATTTTTGTTTACACTTATTGGTCTGTATCCAGTAATGTCCAATAAACATTTAACAAGCTTAGTAGCTCCTGGATTAAAACTATCAACTGTAATTCATTGCGGGGCCGCCAGAAATGTTTCTGTGGGCCGCCATTGGCTCCCGGGCCGCACTTTGAGAACCAATGCTCATACCCATTCACATGCTACTGGCGCACCCAACAGGAGTAACATGTGGTTAAGTGTCTTGCCCAAGGACATGGGCATGTAGACTAGCAGAGCCGGTAATGAATTCCACAGCCCGTGAGTTGAAAGACGACATTGAGCTACCATCGCCCGTCGCCAGTCAAGATGCAGGACCACACACTCGGTGATTAATATAAGAATTTCAGGGAGGATTCCAGGGATTTGGGATCTTACAGAAACTCAAATGTAAAGGTGGGCTGTCTTTGTTCAGTTGTGACATGTCTTGCAGGACACATTTAACAAGCAATCCTACTGTTGCCATAAATCCACACAGTTGTCTTCTTTCTCTATGGTCCTCTAGGCTCGGGAGACAGTTTTCACATTCATCCTTGTCCTTCATGAACTGATTCGTTCCTTTCTTAGTTCAGTTGAGCTCAGAAGTGAGCGTGGAGTGAGTGGGAGTGGAACTGCCGCGTTCTGTGAATCACTCGTGAAGTCGTTCGCCGACGCCGTCACTCACTCGTGAATCTTCGGCAAACGACGCCCAGCCAACGTGCGCCGAGCGGGGAGGGAGTGACTAGTAAGAAGAACTGTGTCTGCCGTGCTGCTGTGATTCGTTCACAGTCCACTCACAGCAGAAGTGAGATCTGTCTCTGTCTTTGATAAGAAGTTCAGCCACAGTTCACTTATTGTCCGGTTTTCTTTGCCTTCCTTTGGTCAACAAAGCTTTGATGACAATCACGCTTTAATTTCGCACTGCACACGCTCAATAACTGCTGGAAAGTTCCACACTCTCTCCCCCTGCCCCTCCCTCTCTCTCTCTGTTGGTGCATATTAATTAGCCATGTGTATTCTCCGTGACCGTCAGCTGATTGGCCGAAAAAAACAACAACAGCTCTGGAATGTGAGATCGCCACACCCAAACTAGGAATGATTCTCAGCGATCAAACAACCTTAATTTAAATAAAAACTTTATGGTTTTAAGACCCGCAATTCTGTGATTGGAGGCATGCAGTGGCTTCTTGTGCTGGGCCGACTTGCGCCCCCTTTGTCCGTGGAGGGTCACAAATATCAAACGTGTTTAATACGATTTGAAATTGAGATGACTGATGGATCATTAAAACTGTATCTGTTAACCCCTCACACTTACAGGATAATTTCCTGTTCAAACAGGCCCCCATGAACGTCGGAAGGGCCCAGATCATGACTGAAATCTGGCCAATTATTCTCTAGTGTGGGGTCGGGCTTTACACTCGTTCCTTCACAGCCTCTCTTATCTGGCTGCCGGGACCACAGCTTAAGGTGATATACGGCGGCTAATTAGCAGGATTTTCAGCGACCCTGTTAACAAGCCTGTCATTTAAACCTACTCGTCTCCTTTGAGAGACTTTATGCCTGGGGGCTCAAATGAAAAAGGAGAGGCAGAGCTGAAGAGCAAAACAACAGAAGCGTCTAAATACAGTTTCGAGAAGGGGAGAAGGGAGAAGAGAAGGAATGACAGCCCAGCAGAGCACAGATAGAGAAATCAGCACAAGCATGAAAATTTGATGGATAGCAACCGAGAGGCTGAGTGAGGAGAAGAATGTGGTAGAGTGAGAAAAAACGGCAGCCGTGAACTGATATTTGAGGGGTTGAATAGCACACAAAGGACAGAGGGGTGGCATGTGCACT